>NW_017731459.1:3353197-3358019 GCF_001890085.2 Hipposideros armiger | reverse complement strand
CTGGTCTAGACAGTGGTCACAAATTCATCATCAGGCAGGTTGTCTACCGACTCCGACTGGCTTTCTGAAAAAGCAGCTGCTCTGGTTCCTTCTTCTGGGAAAGCTGTTATTCTGGCTCCTTACAGGTTCAGGGTCGTGCAATGAGCAAGTCTGAATGCATATATTCAAGGCTCAGCAAACAGCTATTTTACCACTGTCCTTCTGGTCACAAGATGGCAGCAGCAGATTCAGACAAAATAGTAGGAGGCGATCCTGAATCATGCTGCAGCATAGTAATTTATTAAACCTTCAATAATCCCTTTCAACAGTTAAGGCTAAATACAGTACCAGATACAATGTGCTGGATTCATTAATGCAATACTCACTTTCCCCCAAGCAGCGAAGCATTCAAATATTGGTTAGAATGAGAATCATGGTGAGTCACAGTTTTAACAGGGCAGGTTGAATCGTGTAAGGACAAAAGATTCTAAATAAATTGCCCAAAGAAATGTCCAACTCAGCTTGCATTGGATTATCTTTTTGTCTAAGTAAATATTGTTCCGGGGCTGTTGATTATGTGTCAAATAATCCCTGAACCCAAGGACTGTTTTGTAATTACTGAACATCTTAAAGCGCAGTACTTCCCTGCACCGCCTTACCTAACCAATCTGTGTCAGGTCTGTCTAACAACACTACTTGAAGAGGAAGCTGGACTTTCAACAAGCATATCTGGAAAAAAAGTAAGAAATAAAGGCCAGAAATCCAAGGCTTTTTTTTCTAGGAAATATACCGGAGTTTATTTCAACTCAAGAGTGGTGCACTCAACTATCTCCAGCTTGGGAGAGTTGCCTTGAGGCCATTGCAATACAAGGATTAGGGGTATCTTTGGAGATACATTTAACCTACCACTATCGTATTTTCCTTGCAACGTGAAAAAAGTTAATGGCAGGGGCGGGGAGGGGGGCAGGACATGAGGGGATTGTTCACCTACAAAAAGTGTTGAAGCAGAGAGGAGGGTGTAGGGGACACACAGACAGATGAAGCCAGTTTCACAATTTTACCTGGGGCCAGGTTGAAACGGTTGACTGCAGAGCTCCTGTAACTGGTCGAACCACCTCTTCTCTGTCCTAACTTGGTAATGTCTTTGGCAATAAACTTCATTCATTATTGCAACTTGTCATTAGCTAACTCAGTTCTTCTTCTTCAATCAGTTTCTTGTCAAATATACTTTCCTAGTTTGGTTCATGTTTTTGTCTCCTTTTCACATAAGCGACAATGTATCTCTTTTAAGACATCTAAGAGCTTTATGGTCCAGTTTAAATCCTAGCTAACTGGTTATGGAGCTCGTACTGGCAGAGCAGATAATACAGTTGGCATAATATTTATGCATTCAAGAAACGTTAGCTGAGTGTCGCTACGTGCCAGCAGGGATAGAGACAAGCAGCCGGTCCTTTCGTGAAGGTGTTCAGCAGTTACCAGAGAGTTGCTACTCTTGCCATTTTTACTCTCTATCCTCACACACTCTCTAGAATCCACTTAGATCAGACTTTTACTCCACCAAAATTGCTCTTGAAGGTTACCCTTGATTATATCAAATTTAATAAGATCAATTTTCATTTTGACTAATAGCACTTGGCATACTTGATCATTCTCTTCTTTTGAAAATATTTTTTCCACTTTACTTCCAAGACACTACTCCCTTATGGTTCTACTCCGATGGTTCTGGCTGCCCTTTCGGTCTCCTTCGCTGACTCCTCTTCATCTTCCTGACTTCTAAACATGGGAAGGACCCTGGGCTCAGATATGAGAGTTCTTCTCTCTGTCTACCTCATGATCTCATTCTGTCCTGGCTTTTTAATTTTAATTTTTAAATTAATTTGTATTTTATTGACGTAATGTATACACACTTTGAAAAGTAAAATAGTACTTGTGAGACAATAGGAAATATATATATTGGTCTCTGCCCTGGTTCCTGGTACAGAGCTCCTGAAATGTGTGTAATTTCCTAAGTGGTAAGAGCACTAGGAGCATCTTTTGCTTCTTCAGGTGACTCTGAGTGCGCTCCTGGATGAGGGCTGGTAACCAGAAAGACATGATTATAGGCATGATACTCTGTACTCTAGAGTATTTGATATACATATACATTGTGAAAGGATTCCGACTAAGGTTTCAGCACTTTCAGATGCTGTTGATAGAAATGTAAAGTCATCTCTTCCAGGTGAGGCACAATTTTGTGAGTTAGGTAAAAAACTTTAAAAAAATGCTCATATCCTTTAACAAAGTCATTTCTGGGAATTTATTGCAAGGTAATGATAATGAATGTGGATAAAGATTTAACTACCATCCTGGCCATGTTGTGTACATTACTGAGAAAGTGCAAACAGTCTACATACTAACAAAACTGGGGAAAATCACTCCTATAATAGGATGCTTTAGCAGAATGTAGTAGTAAATTTATAGTATAAAAAGTGATCAGTATTGGTAAAAGAAGTTGACTCACGGATAACGGAAATGAGACTTACTATCATTTAAAAGTGACAGCTGCATCTCTGTTAGTGGAGGCCCCCACTGGTCATTTGTTCTGCAACAGGCATTCTTTTTAATTAGGTAAACGTAAGGCAAGCAGGGGAAGGGAGTGGCTGGACATTTTGGGAGTTATCAATGCTGCTCTTTTCATCATGATCATTGGTACACGGGGTTTGAAGGTTGCTGGGAAAAAGTCAGCAAAATTTCCCAAAGACTAAGGAGCTTTCTGGGAAGGAAGCTATTGAGACCCTGACCACACTCTCTTCAGGAGGGTGATGCACTGAGAATGGCCCTGACCTGCGATGGCAGCAAAAGACACCAGGGCTTACCCTGGAGAAATTCACAGTGAAGGAGAGGGGAGCCTGGCCTGCTTATCTGGGTTTAACATTACCAGCTGCGAGGACAAGTGTCTAGCTCAGTCCATTTAAATTTCCCTCTAACATCACAGGTGTGTCCTAGAAAAAGTAGTGCTTGGCGTTTTGACTCTGGAATTGCAGACTCTCCGAGTACTTCAGTTTTAACAGCTCCATCTTGTGAGCAGTCTTGATATGGCAGATCTCCTGTGTGTCTACAGTGACACCTGGTGGAGCAGAGGTGGGAGAGCCTGCTGTTTGTGATGACTATAGAGTAGTTTTCCATGTCTCATTTTTTAATTTTTCATTTGTTTCCAGCTTTTTTTTGTGATATAATTGACAAATATATAAAATTGTAATATATTGAAACTGTACACCATGGTATTCGATATATGTATACAGTGTGAAAGTATTCCCATCGAGTTAGCTAACACCTTTCGTGCTTTTTTGTGACAACACAGAAGTTCTACTCTTAGTAAATTTCAATTGTACAACACAGTATTTTGAACTATAGTAATGATCACCATGTTATCATCACAGCCCAGATCTCATTCATCTTATAACTGAAAGTTTGTACCCTTTACCAACTTCTCCCTAATTCTCCTACCCCTCAGCCTCTGGCAACCACCATTTTACTCTCTGTTTCTATGAGTTTGACTTTTTTTTTTTTTTCGGATTCCACATATAAGCGATACCATGCAGTATTTATCTTTCTCTGTCTGGTTTATACAACTTAGCATAATGCCCTCCAGCTTCAACCATGTTGTTACAAATGGCAGGATTGCCTTCTTTTTATGGCTGAATAATATTCCATTACATATCTATATATCCAGAGGTGTATGTCACACTTTTTTTTAAGATTTTTTTATTGGGGAATTGGGGAGATGGGAACAGTGCTAGGGAATTGGGGGAAGGGGAACANCAGAGGTGTATGTCACACTTTTTTTTAAGATTTTATTGGGGAATGGGGGAGGGAACCGCTTTGGGGCATCGGGGAAGGGGAACAGACAAGCTGCTGTCCCCCTGCTCTTCAGCCTAGTTGTGGAGGGCGTGGCGTCACCGGCCATGTTGGTGTTGTGCTCATTGCGCTCTTCCCAGCTCTTGTAAATGGTGATGGCTAACTGCTCACAGTCATCCCCTTCTCTGGAGAACTGCCCTTGGTCGAATGGGAGCTGAGTTGCCTGGGAGATAACATTTCCCTCCACCCCCACCAAGCAGCTTATAGTCAATAGCTAATGGCTTATTTATTTGGGTGTAAAAAAAAGCTTGCTTTAAAGTGATACCAACTCTGTGGTGCCATTCGGCTCCAGAGCTCCCATGGGATCAGGCTGAGGCTAGGCTTCAGCTGAGACATCCCTGTGTAGGTGCTCTGCCAGCCTCATCCTGCTTTTCCTCACTCCCCTTCTCCTGTGAGCACCCCTTTAATAAACCACATGCTCCTCCACCTCTGTCTCAGGTTTAGCTTCTAGCAAACCCAGCCTAAAACAATATATAATCCCGTGGATTACATAAACATTGATAAGCAAATATTATTGGGCATCTATAGTGTGCCAGCACTTTCTAGACATTGGGCATCTATCTATACGTACCAAATTCTCTGTCTTGTGGAGATTACATTTTAGGGGGAGTCACTGACAACGAACCAGTAACCAAACAAATGAATACTCGCATACAATGAAGATAAAAGAGCAGTGTTTGATGGGGCAGGGGTACTATTTTTGAAAGAGCAACGACAGGTGTATCAGTTATTTTACTTTGGGTATAAGGAAACAAAAAACCCAACTCAATGGGGCCGGCAGAGTGGCGCAATGGTCAAGAACTGGCTTGGGATGCCAGAGGGCCCCAGTTCGGATCCCACATATGAGGGCAAGTGACACTGCCCTCTACAGCTAAGATGCTGAACAACAGCTCAACCTGGAGCTGGGATGCCATGAGTCGCTGGCGACGGCGTAGGCTGCAGCCCC
>NW_017731459.1:3291047-3347822 GCF_001890085.2 Hipposideros armiger | reverse complement strand
GGCAGTGTCACTGGCCCTCATATGTGGGATCCGAACCGGGGCCCTCTGGCGTCCCAAGCCAGTTCTTAACCATCGCGCCATTCGGCCGGCCCTCAAACTTTTAATTATAGCCTTTAGTTAGAATATTTTTTTCTGGATAATTTTATCGTTTAGCATTATGAAGTATACTTAATTATATTTAAGTCTTTCTGGCTTGAATTGTCTGATATCAAGGTAACAATATCTGCATTCTTATTGTTACCATTTTTCTGGTATATCTTTGTCTATTCCTTTCTATTTACCCTTTCTGAATCACTTTGTTTTATGTGTATTGCTTGTGTGTACCATAATGATGGTGTATTAGTTAGCTTTTGCTGTATAACAAATGACACCAACACTTAGTGGTTTAAAACAAGAGCCATTTATTTAGCCCATGATTCTGTAGGTTGTCTGGGCATTTGTGGTCTATGCTGTCTCAGCTGATCTCTGATATGTGTGACATCAGCTGGGGGGTTGGCTGGTGGCTGGATGATCTAAGATAGCCTCATTCACATGTCTGCTAATTAGCAGATTATTGGCTAGGGCTAGGGGAATGACTGGGTCATGTGTCTTTCATAATCCAGTAGGCTAGACTACACACACAGAGGTCACAGGGTTTCAAATGCAGCAAGAGGGGACAAGCCCTGATAACTGAAGTGTCTGCTAGCATCACAACTGGTAAGGCCCCATTGGCTAAAGCAACTCACATCAACATCCCAGACCTAAGGGGTGGAGAAATAGACTCCATCTCCTGAAGAGGTCGATCCACGATGTCACACTGCAAAGTCAGAGATGAAGGGAGGGGAAGAATTTGTGGCCTATTTTATAATCTATCACATTTGGGTTTTCTTTGTGAGTCAATCTAAGTGTTTTTCTTTTGGTGATTGGTTTAACATTTATTTATATTTAAACACTTATTATATGATGGCTATGTTTGATCCCAATTTTGTGAAATCATTCTGTGCTATATTTATTGAGTGTATTGTTATTTTTATTGTTTTTCTCCATGTGGTCTGTTTGCTCTTTTTAATTTTCTTTTAGTGTTTAGGAACGTTTGTATTTTTGCTTCAATGGTTACCTTTATACTAATACCTTTTTCTTAATTTGGCCCCGTTTTTCTGTCATTTGATTTGTCACCTTTAAATAACATTTTTTGATATCATTTAAATAATATCTTTTGACTCCCATCTATTATTTAATTCACCAATCAAGTTACTTATTCTATTATTCCTTTCTGATACTTGCAATGTACTGTGAAATGGATCCAAAAAGAAAGGCAGATTAATGGATGGATGTGTAGTGGGATGATAGATATGCTATAAAAATAGATATGTGTGATACTAAAATATTAATATTAGAATCTAGTGGTAGGTATGTAGGTATTCAGTATAAAATTCTATGCTGTGTTGAAAATTTTAAAATGTCGGAGGAAAAAGAACATAGGAGCCAGCCATAGGTGCTCTCTAGGAGAGACACTGGTGGAAAAGGGCAGTAGTTATTTAAATAGCTGTGAATGGTATTAGAGAGCTGGCAACTGATGGAAATATGATCAGCAGTAAATGGGATGAGAATGAGCTTATATAGGGAGTAATTCTAAATAAAAGGCTTAATTAGTTTCCCTATTTCTCTTCAAAATTTTTGATGCCATGTGGACAAAATCTATATACCCATATGTAAAAAATGGGTAATTTTCTCTTTTTGCATTCATTTCTTGTTTTGTTTTTTAAAAAGTTAAATATGCAAACAGATTAAGAGACAAAGAGTTCTCTATTACATGTTGTAAAAAACAACAACAAACCAGCGTCTCTGCCTAACACCACTCCCCTGTTTCCGTTCCTTACATAGGCTGTATCTCCCCAGGTTACATAGGGTAGGTACATCATTGATGTTCTTGATTTCATCAAGTCTATTTGAGTGTTACCTCATCCATACCTCTATCCCCCTAGGTTGTCCCCTGCACCCCACCCGCCCAACATTCTAGGTTTACCCTGAAAGTGTGGAGTAAGCAAGTGAGGATGCCTCCTTTACCGTTTGCCCTTCGCTTTCTCTCAGACTCTTCCTCTTAGCATCCAAAGGGCCTTCTCTTCCTTGCATTACAGGAACTTTCCTTATATCAAATCCTTGTCCTATTTACTCTCTCATTCACTGAAAAACTACGATAGTCTTCTGGACTTTGCTTTTGTAAGCCTCTTTTCTCCTCAGGAAAGATTGGCTCCTCCAAAAATCACAAGTGCTTACGTTCAGGCTGTTGTCTCAACATAGACTTGGAGAGCTCTATTTGGAAACTCAAAGCTGTTATCAGCAGGGTTCAGTCTTTCTAAAGAGACAATTTTATTTCCACTGGTTCAATCAGTGGGGGTAAGGTTGGGCCCATCAGATAGGGATCATCGGGGAGGAAAATCGACGGATTTAATATCCACCAAAATATTACACTGAGAATACAGTCTAAGAACATATTTTATGAAGTTTCAATACACAGATGGAGAATCAATGTTACTCGACGCAAGTTTGGAAGCTGCGAAACATCCTTGGAATGTATCACTAATGCTCCCCAACATCCAGTTCTCCCTTCCTTCCCAGGGGTACAGAAAACCACCCTTCCCAGTTCCACTGCAGTTTTACAGGGCTAGGTGAGAGGTCTAGCCAGTGAAATGTGAGTGGATGTGAGAAGGTTGGTGCAGTGAAAAGCCGCTGGGAGGCGCTACAGGTTCTCTCTTCCCCTCTGAACGTGGAGTGTCACATTGGGATGCCTAAGCTACAAGATCAAACTAGTCTGATTATTGAGACATCACTTGGAGGACAGCTAACCTGGACAGCCGCCTGTCCACGAGGCTTTGTGTGAGCAAGAAACAAATGTTTATTATCTTAAGACGTTGAGATTTTGAAATTGTTTATTATGAGAGCATGAGCCAGCCTATCATAATATACCATCCTCTTTTGGCCACTGGCCCATGCCTAATCAACAAAGGTACCAATTATAGGGGAAGGTGTGTTATTTTGATAGTAGAAATCTAATTCTCTTAACAAGTAGTGAAGCTCAATAACTCAATTCAAAAATATTGGCTGAGCGCTTAGAATGTGCGAAGCACTGGAAATATAACAGTATATGTAACACACACAGTTTTTGCCTCCATGGAGCTTATATTCTAGTGGGAAAGTCAGAGAAAAATTGAATCAACGAAATACTTGTAAGTTAGGATAAGTGTGATGAAGGAAATAAACAGTGGCTGAGCTAGATCTTAACAAGTGGGGAATCTACTGCAGATGGTATCTGGGGAGCAGACAGTTCAACAGAACTCTGAAGGGGGAAGTATCTTTGGTCATATGAGCAAAGAAAGATCTTCGTGAGTTTGAAAAACTAAAATAAGACCCATATGACTGGGCAGTAATAAATGCGGAACAAGTGGAGAAACATGAAGTTGAAGAGCTATGCAGAGATAGATCATGCTATGTTAAGGAGTTCGTATTTTTTTCTAAGGTCCATCAGACAGGACCGTCTTAATCTTCTGTTGATGGATGCCACAAAATTAATCACATCTATGTTCACTTGCTTTTCCCCTCCATCTGCCTCAACAATTAACAAAATTCTCATCTTTCTGACAGTTAACCCCTCCCCTTGTCCCCTCCCTGTTCTGCTTACCCTTTCCTCTCCTTTTACCATGCGCTTTGCTCCTTTGGCTACCCTCAGCTCTTCTGAATCTTCATTCTCTCCCCTGTGGATCAGTCCAGTCAACCAACCCACAGGATACTCTATTTTCTTCTGTCTTAAGACACTGAATCTGATACTCTATTTCCGGATATATATTTTGACCTATTTCTATTTCATTGTGTTCCTTTATAGCCCCAGACGCTTAAAAATAATTTGTATGCTGTTTATTCCCAAACAAGACCTCCTCTTGAAGTGCTCATCTCATATGCCCATCCGTCAATTTAATGACTCCATCTGAAAGCTTGGGTATAAATACTCTCTATCCCCTGCCCCATCAGTTTTCCTTATAGTATCCCTAAATTATTCCACCAACCACTCAGATGTTCAGCCTGAACACGAGGAGTCATCCTTGATCACTTCCTTTTCTTCACCTTCCTTTCCTGTTTATCAGTAAATTCTTCAATGCCTAACTAAAAAACATATCAACTTGGCTCACTCCTGCTAATGTTAGCTTTCACGATCTCTTGCCTGGATTTCAGAATGCTTTCACGATTTGTCTCCCAGCTTCCATCTTGCCTTCCTCTAATGCATTCTCTACATAGCAGCCAGAATAGCTATTTTACCTTAATCTAGAATATTTTAATTAAAACAAATTTTTAAAAATTGTGGTAAAATACTTTTATAATAAAAGTAGTATGTTGTAAAAATTACATAAAAAGATAGACAAACATAAAGGAAATAAAAATATACATTTCCACTTCCAAAGATTACAACTGCTAACACCCTTAGTGTATAATCCTTCTAGATCTTCTTTTCATAGTGCATAAAAGCACGTATGTGCATTTTGTAACCAAAATGAGATATTGTAACATATATGCTGTTCTGAGACTTGCTCTTTTCAGTTAATGATCTCCACCATCCATGGCAATACATTTTCATTTTATACTCAGTCCACCTACATTCAAATTTCCTCAACTGTCTTGAAAATGCATTTTATAGGTGGTCTGTTCAAACCAGGATTCAATCTAGACTCTTACGTTCCTTAAAATTCTTTTCATAGAGCAGTGGCTTTTTTCATAACAATAAGTTGTTGAAGAGATGTGGCCAGTTAGCCTGCAGGATGTTTCACCTTCTGGATTTGTTTGGTTACTTCCTATGATATCATTTAGTTTGCTCCTCTATCCCCTGTATTTCCTATAAATTGTGTTAGATGCAAAGGTTGGGATAGATTCAAGTTAAACATTTTTGCCTGGAACATATCATAGACGATATTGTATACTTCATACTACATCTTATCAAGAGATACAATATCAGATTTTGCACAGGGTGGCCTTTCCAAATTAATTGTATAATGTCATTATTGCTTAAATGCCATTTACAGTTTCCTTTGCTTTATTCTACAATACACATTCTTTAACTTGGCATATAAGGTTCTGATTGATTTGATGCTTGCTTACTTTTCCTACTTTATTTTCTTCCATTCTTCACTTGCTTTTTAATGTTTTGCCACACTGTTTGCTTTAACATCCTGACCATGGGAAGTGCTGCCTCCTAGGGCTTTCGCACTCGCTGCCCCTTGCTCTGGGAGGCTCTTCCTTGCCACTCTTTCCTTCTTCTAATAGCAAGTGTTGTTTTCAAACTCAAAGTCATTTTAAGTTTACCTTCTCAGAAGACTTCTTTAATTATCCTGTTTAAATTGGGTTCTTCCAAGGGACCGTAATATCCTACATCTCAAGAACTCTGCTTTTTGTACTATGATGCTTTTTTAGTATCTGTACTCTTACCTGAAGTGTAAACTTGCACCGTGGTAGGGGCCTTGCCTTCTAAGCTTACTATGCACTCAGTACTTGTACACAGCAGTCCACTGAACGAACTACCATAGGTCACAATAACCCTGAGGCTGTAAGGTCTTGCAGAGGGTCCCCGGAAACTCTCGTGGGTGGCACACAACAGGGGTACCTCACCGAGCTTTCCGAGTGGAGCAATGGTTACTTTTACTTGAAAGTGTCTGTCCACCCGTCGCGGCAGGAAGGAGGAAGGGGAGAATGCCACCAGCGAAGAAAGCCAGGACCTCAACGCGCAGCCCAGGCCCAGCAGGGCCCAGGTGAGCTGAGCCACCACCCCGAAACACTCACGTGACACCGGGCGGCGCGCCGAGGGCGCCTGCGCGGAGGCTCCCGGAAGTGGCCGGACCCGAATCGCAGGCCGAGCGCACGTCCGTCGGCCGGTGGGTCCGCCAGTCTGCCAGCCCGGTGTCCCGCGCTCCTCCGCCTCGTCGCTGTCCCGCAGTTTATTTGGCCGGAAGGCGATCGAGGTGCTCGCCATGGCGACGTTCATCTCGGTACAGCTGAAAAAGACCTCGGAGGTGGACCTGGCCAAGCCGCTGGTGAAGTTCATCCAGCAGACGTACCCAAGCCCCGGGGAGGAGCAGGCCCAGTACTGCCGCGCGGCGGAGGAGCTCAGCAAGCTGCGCCGCGCCGCGCTCGGCCGCCCGCTGGACAAGCACGAGGGCGCGCTGGAGACGCTCCTGAGGTGGGCCTGGGGCCGCGCGCGGGAGGTCGTTTGCATCCCGCAGCCCCGCTTCCTTCCTCCGCCTTTCCTGCTTCCCTCCCTCGCACCCACGGCCCGGTCCCGGCCGCCCCGCCCTGGGTCGGCGGGGCGCGTAGGTGTGGTCTGCATTCCTTCCTGGTGAGCGGAGCCGCACCACTGGCCGGCTCTGACTGCCTGCTTGTCTGGCCGGCTCGCCGCAGCCCTTGATCCGCCCGGGCTCGGTAGATCCGGAGACCTGGGAGGAACGGTCTGCCACAAACTGTCTCTGTTGCCACATGTACCCAGAACTAGTTTTATTTTATTTTTTTTTTTGAGGGTGGTCTCTGAGACTCCCCCTCTTGCCCCGTTTTTGCATCACCGTCTTATGACTTTCTTGGCCTGCCTTAGATTTCAAAATAGTAGTTGCTTAAGGGAAGTGGGAGAATTGGGACACTGGAATAAATAACTGTCTAGTATTGCCCACTTGAAATGAGCCATCTTCCTAAGTTCATCATCATCAAGTGACAGATGGAGAATTCCACAGTTTAGGAGCTACAATTAATTTGAAATTAAACTTGAGGCACCTAGTAGAACCTTCAAGATAAATTGCTTACAGTCAGTTTGTTCACAAACAGGTATGCACACCATGGAGTACATTTGTTATTTTTAGCAAAAGCTTGTTGAGCGCATGCTGGATTTAATGAGAGTTGTTTCCTGGTTCTTTCCAGTTAGGATAGCAGAACATAGTTAAAACATTTCTTTGGCCTACCTTGTTAATGATCTCATTTCCCACGCGTAACATTTCTTGTTTCAAAGGAGAAATACAGCAGTATTAGAATGTAAGTAAAGGAAGCCCAGGTTAAACTAGCTTATTTGTTCCAGTAACTGAAAAGTCTAGGAATTGTGCTTCCTTAGCTTTCGGCATCCCTGGAGACCATCTTGATTCTATGTTGATTCCCTTTTAGGTGAGGCTTGTTCCCGTATTGGGAGACATGGCCACTGGCAGCCCTGCTGTCATTGCAGTGGTTCGGGACACTCAGAATGACACGAGAGTGCTTTTCTGCTTAGCTTTGGCGGAAATCCATGGGAGGCCTTTTATTGGGTTGGCTTGTTCCCATTTATGATGGTGGGAAATGTGCTAATTTATTTCCCTTGTCTGAGTCACTCAACTGGTTGAACTCCTTCACTCTCCATGGATCAAAGCAATTATGGAATGGGGAAGAGATGGTTCCCAAAAGGAGGATGTTGAATAGATTGTTCAGCGAGATTATGACCTCTTGGTGTCAGTTTTAAAGATAAGACTGTTGGGTTGTAAGGATCATCATTTGACACTTAGTATAAGCATTTTTAAAAAGTTAACTTAGGAATACTAACACATTTCTTTAGAATTAATGCACTTAAAAAAAATCTCCAAAGCAGCTTTTATGTAGACATGGACTAGCATTCAGTAAGGATTTTCCACTAGTAGTTTTAAAAAAGTACGAGTATAATGAATAGTACGATAAAAATCTTGTTGAATAGATTAGGTTTGTTTTGGTCCAACCCTTAAGGAGTTTGGAGCCTTCAGAGACAATTGTTGCATGTAGTTGAGACTAGCAGTCGAGAGAATAGTGGATTGTGGTTCTGATGAGGTTTTCCTGTGAATTTGAAAACGTCATTCATTTGTTGATTTCCTTTTTTCTTTTTCCAGGCATAACTGGGAGAACTGTTGCTAGGCACTAGGGCTGTTGCAGAGATAGTCTCTTTGAAGAAAGAGAAACCATGTTTCTTTAGTCACCTCTATATTATCCTCTCCTAGCGCATTCATTAACCACTTTTTTCACTTCTTGCTCTTCTAGTGGGGTTAGGGTAAGCTAATAGATAAACTTCTGTCTATTAAATTTTATAATGGAGGTCTGTACAAAAGTTCTTCGGGTATGTAGGCTGTAAAAAACAAACATTTGTGAGATGTTCATTCCAATCAAGTAAAATATCTTTTAATCATTATGTTTGGATACTGGTGTAAGCTGAGCATTAATTTACATATTTTTAACTTAATGAACTTTTAAATAACATTTTCATAAAAGAAGTGTTAAGCGAATTCCTAAAGAATAGAAGCTAGCTTGGTAAGTATTGGTACACAGCTCCACAAGTAGGTCCAGTAATGGACTTGCCTTTTTATTTTTACTAACATGTAGATGCTCTATTAAAATTTCCTAAAATATACATCTACATGTATGATATTGACAATGAACGTCATCCTTTATAAAGTGGCTTTAACTAAAAGTTGATTAGAAGAGCCTTAGTAAATGGTGAGCTTTACTCTAGGGTGATCAGATGGGAACCTGCTGGGTTTTTTGGAGGGAAACTCCTGATAGCATCGTCTGTGTCTTTTTGTGGCGATTAGTTTCTTTAGAGAGAAAGCTTCCAGTCTACTTCCATGAAAAAGCCTAGTTATCAGCTTTCTGAAATTTGATCAGAGGGAACGGAGGTTGGGGATCTCAACAATTGCATGTGCAATCTTTTATATCTGTTTTTAGTGTGGCACCTGTATTAGGGTTGGATTCAGGTGCATGTGATAGATCTCAAATTATCAGCGAGTTATGATTCTATTCCTGTGTAAAAAGTTGGTAGATAGGCAGTTCTGGTAGTCCAGGGCTGGTATAGTGGTTCTGTGAAGTTCATCAGGCTCAGGCTCCTTCCAGCTATCTGCTCTGTAACACCTAGAATCCTTGTCCTCAGGGTCCAGATAACAGTCAGACTCAAGCTTCAGACTCAAGCTTCAGAGAAAGAGAAAGGAGGCATAGAGCTGGGCCTGCAGGATATTTCCTGGAAACTGCCCCGCGATACCCTGCCTGTTCATATGTTATTGACCATTGCATATGTCCACATCTCACAGAAGGGTAGGATAGGAAAAGGAGTTTTTATTAAAGGCAGCCACATACCCAGCTAAAATCTGGGGTTCTGTTAGGAAGGAAGGAGACAGAACGATGTAGGCAATTAGCACTTGCAAACATAGCCTCTCAGTTCCCATCCCAGTCCCCATCAGCGCCACTTAGCTGTGCCCGATCCCCCCACCTTAGCTGTGCTTGACATCCTTAACGTTTCTTGTGAGTAAACCTACCGTACCCTCTGAGTAGAGGATCTGGTAGCCTGGATTTTCCACCACACCTTCTCTTCCCACCCTTACATTGAATTTCTGCCTTTAGTGGTACCTCTTGCTGCTTAATTCAGATCCTTTCTGGCTTCTCGGGCATGATCTGGCTTATACTTTGTTAGCTCACTTCCCTAGGCAGTTAGAATTTTGGCTTTCTCTGCTTCATTCGCTTCACCTTTTAGGAACTGTCACTAAAGCCTCTTATGTGCTGTTGTGCCCTTTCCCATTCTTTTTGTCCTTGTGCATTTTTATCTTTTTAATTTTATTTTAGTGGAATTTTGGGAGGAAGCAGAAAAGGGTGTTTATGCAGCACTTTGTTTTAAATGGAAGAGGAGCGTATCTGCATTTTCAGCTCTCCACAGTGGTTGTATCAATTTACATTCCCATCAGCAGGAATTTGTGAGGTTTTTTTTGTCTTTCCTAGTCCTTGCTGATTAATAATTCAGATTATTGCTTTTTGCTCAACTGATGGATGAGCGATGGCATCTTATTGTAGGTTGCAGTGCCATGATTTCTGTGGTCCAGCATCTTCCATTTACTCTTCACTTAGTTTCTTTTTCTGTGAATTGCCTGTTCTTTTTCTTTGCCCATTTTCTAGGTTGCTTGTTTTTTCCTCACTGATTTTTAGGAGTTATTTACCTTTTCTAGCTATTTATTCTTTTCCATTACGTATCTTGTGAATCTCATCTTCATATCTGTTACGTGTGTCTTAATTGTGTTTATCATATCTTTTTGTCACACAAAAGTCCTAGCAAAATGCTTTATTCTTCTAATAATCTGTAGTTAAACAATTTTTTTCTTACTCATAGTGTTGTGCATATATTATGTATGACTTTCTCTCCTTGGTCAGATTTGCTAAATGTTTGCAGCCACTGTTTTTCTTTTTTAAAACTAAGTCTGTGATTTCTTGTTTTGTTTTCTGCTTTTGTCATTCACTTATTTTCTTTTTCTTTTTTCTTTTTGTATTGAATGATGAACTTTCCATCTTTTTTGTTTTTCTAATACTTTTATTTTAGGACTGCCTGTTTTTTCTGACTCTGCTTTTGGCTGCATCCAACTGGTTTTTGATATGTTGTATTCTCATTGATGTTTATTTTTTAATAGTTGGTAATTTTAGTTTTGTTTTCTTTAACTCGAGTCATTTATATAGACTTCATAAAATTTTAAAAGAGATTAGTCTGTCACTCTTTTATGGGTTAAATTTTAGTTTGTTGCATTGTGGAAATAATCTTTTTTGTTTGTAAAATAAAATTGATGGAACTAGTCGCATAATTTCTGAAAGTTTTTCCAAGCGCTAGTGTTTTAGAGACCAGGAAAGAAAATACTGCTGTTCTATTTTACTCAGAACTATTGCTTACATTCTGATTGTTGGTTTTGAGGTGAAGATACTGAGATAATGTTAGCACTAATGACATTGCTGCAATTTGTAAATCAAATAGGGTAGAGGATGTAAAGATACCATACCTTACCCCTCTCGTCTCTTTAATTTTCTCCATAGCACTTGTCACTCTCTACTAGACTATATTTTTACTTATTTATGTTGTTTCCCTATCCCTCTAACAATAATCTTCTCAATGGTACACATTTTAAAATGCTTATGTACTGCTGAATTCCTATGTCCTAGAACTGTGATGCACAGTAAGCTCTTAGTACACTAGGTCTGACAATTAAGTTCGCGAGCTCATCCTAGAAAAAGTGCTACTGCCTCATTGCTGAATATCACTATGGTCACCTTTGAAAGTACTCCCCTTGGGAAGCTATGCACCGACGCCAGAGCCTAGTCCACTCTTCAAAGGAATTTTGAAACTCTGTTTCTGGAATGGCCATCAGAGCTACAGTTGTACTACCCTTGATGTCCTGAATGTCATCAAAATGTCTTCCTTTCAATATTTCCTTTATCTTTGGGTAAAGAAAGAAGTCATTGAGGGCCAGATCAGGTGGGCAGGGAGGGTGTTCCAATACAGTTATTTGTTTACTGGCTAAAAACTCCCTCACAGACAGGCCGTGTGAGCTGGTGCATTGTCGTGATGCAAGAGCCATGAATTTTCGGCGAAAAGTTCAGGTCGTTTAACTGTTTCACACAGCACTCTAAATAGTTAACTTGGTTAACTGTCCAGTTGGTACAAATTCATAATCCCTCTGATATCAAAAAAGGTTAGCAACATTGTTGCAACAAGTTTACAAACTTAATTGTCAGACCTCCTATATTTGTTGAATGAATGAATGAGGAATGGCTTTTTTGATAATATGTCAGCCTAGATCAAAGAGGTAGAATATTGTGATGGGAAGTTTCTAGGTACAGAGAAAAAAATGTGTGAAGGCCTGGGGCCAGGAGAGAGCCTAGACTTAGTGACTAGAATGAGTGGTGAATACTCCGCGGTGAGGCTTGGAGAATTGAATGATGGCCAGGTAATGCTAGACCTTGTCAGCATTTTTGGATGTAGTTTTGAGGATAATAGGAATCCATGAAAGGATTTGAGCACTTAATACTTCAGATTTTGTTTCCTAAGTACAAGAATACGCTTCTATATAATAATAGTACACCTTTCAAAATCAGGAAATTAACATTGATTGAATATTACCATTTAATCCATAGAGTTCATTAAAATTTTGCCAATTTTTCCAGTAATGTCGTTTATAGGTCCACAACTGAATCCAGAATCCTGTGTTGCCTTTAGTTGTTGTCTTTCCTTCGATGGGAACAGTTCTTGTTCTTCCTTATCTTTCGCGACCTTGACATTTTTGGAGAGTACAGGCTAGTTACTTTGTAGAATGTCCCTCAATAAGGATTTGTCTCATTTTCTTGTGATTAATGCATTTTGGGGCAGTGGTACCACAGAGTGATGCTGTGTTCTTTTTAATGCTCTCAGGAAGAACATAATGTTGATTTGTCCTGTTGCTGGTAATGTTAACTTTTATTGCTTGGCTAAGATGGCGTCTGCCAGGTTTCTTAACCTTACAGTTAATAAGTGTGTTGTAGTAGTTAGAAAGTATTTGTGGGGAGGTACTTTGAGACTATAATATCCTGTTTTCATCAGTCTTTCATGTTTTAGCATCCGTTGATGAACCTTACCTGAATTGGATACTATACTCTGAAAGATGTCAAATGGTGATTTTTCTAACTTGATTTTGTCTTCTAGATTTATTAGTTGGCATTGTACAGTATGGTAGAGCTTTTCCTATTCACCTGCTGATTTTACTCACTTCAGAATGGTGTTCTTATTTTCCTCCATGCGTTATGATTTGTTATTTATTTTATTTAAATTTTTCTGGGCTTAGCTAGTGGGAGCCCCCTAAAGTGAGGGGGCTGTGTCCTTTTGACGTGCCCTCATTATTTTTTGAGTACTTCCTTAACTTTCTGGCATAGCAAAATGTCTTAGGCTTCAGTCTCCAGTTTTCTCAGTCTCAGTGGAGGAGTCAGCCGTATCTCTAAGGAGCACTGGCTCTTTTTAATGCAGAGCATTATTTATCTGGGCACTAGGTATGCTTATTACTACCTAGGTGTTACTGCTTCTAGACCCTCTCAGCATATACATTTAGGAAACACACACACACACACACACACACACACACACTCACTCACATACTCCCCCCCCCATTCCCCTTATGTTACAAAGTGAGTTCACACTGATACTTCCATTTCCAGTCCAAAGCCAGAGTTTATTCTAGCCTTCTCCCTTCTCTTATTAGCAACTCCTTTCTCTTCTAGAAACCTGGCTCCCATTATCTTTGGTGTACTTACTTAATTGTTCTGTTCTTCCTGTTTGTAACCAAACTCATGGCCATGCCAGCCAAAAATTTGGTCTCAGACATGCCACTCCCTCCAAACACTTGGCCTCAGAAATAACCATTGGGAAGATAGCCCTGATGAAGGGTTGGCGGGGCAGGGAGATAAGGGGAGGGGGAAATTTTAGAGGCCAGTTAGAAAGCTTGGCCTTAGACACCCCCTTGCCTGCCTTGCTGGTTCAGTGACCGTCTTAATGAGGGGGAAGACTGCTTCATGTTTGATGTCATTCTTGCTTCTCTGTGGAGAACAGAGCGAAAAGAATGAGGGTAGAGAGAACAAGATGTGGAGGTTGGCTAGGAAACTTTTGAATTCGTCTACTTTAAAGGGAGGCTAGTAGCTTTGATGAACTGTGTGGCAGTGGCGGAGATGGACAGAAGTGGAGATATTAATTTGCCCAGTGGATATAAACAGTTATTCTAATAAATAGTATTTTAAGAAATATTTTGATTTCCTGGGCAGATGTTAGCTTGCTTTTAGCCAATAATAGTTGGTAAATATTTTTCTTTGGTGGTATGAGTTTTTGTTCAGTTTTTTTCATTGTGTGTGTGTGCACTTTAGCTCTTGGGGTACACATGAAAAGATTATGTTCATTAACTTCAAAATTGCTGATGGAATTTTATTTGTGGGCCACTTGAAGTAAGCGTGAATAATTTTAGTATACTCTTTGACCAGTTGTATTTACATAAATGTGTATAATATTTAGCTCTGGTAATTTTTAATTTTGCTCTGTTTTTTAGATACTATGATCAGATCTGTGCCATTGAACCTAAGTTCCCGTTTTCTGAAAATCAGGTAAGTTATTTATCTAATTTGTTTCAAAGTTATATGGATAATGGCAAATTACCTATTTTCTTCCACGCATGGTATCATTTTATTAAAATAAATGGTGCCTCTTCATTATCTTTAGGTTTTTATGAGACTTTTATACAAATTAGAAGCTTTTCGGCCCATCTGATGTGAATCTATGTCTTCTTGAAGAATGTCTCCTGGAACTTGTTCATGTCATTCCTCAGTCACTTCTGGACTCATGTAGAGCATTGGACTGCCTTTTTTTTTTTTACTATATTTTACATCAGAAAGATCTTTTTTTTTTTTTTTAAGATTTTTATTGGGGAATTGGGGGAAGGGGAACAGAGTAGTTGCTGTCGTTTTGTTCTTCAGTCTAGTTGTGGAGGACATTGCTTTACTGGCCCAAGTTGGCACCGTCATTGTGTTCTTCCCGGGTGAAGCAGATCAGTCGCTGGCTTCTGGACGGCCGCTCATGGCGGCTGCTGGTCACTCATGCTGGCTGCTGGCTAGACACAGTAGCCCATGGCAACCCACTGTAGCAGGGGCCGCAGCTTATGCCATCGCTGGCGACTCATGGCAGCCCAGCTCCAGGTCGAGCTGTTGTTCAGCATCTTAGCTGTGGAGGGCAGTGTCACTGGCCCTCATATGTGGAATCCGAACCGGGGCCCTCTGACTTCCCAAGCCAGCTCTTAACTAACACGCCACTCGGCCGGCCCAGTAAGATCTATTGATGATTATCTACAGTGTCCTTCCCTTTGGTTTTTACAGAATTAAAGGAACTATGTAATTCAGAAAGTATTAGTCTCAATTTATATACTTTAAAAATTGTACAAGTACCTAAATGTAAACAAATGGTATACAATTTGTATACAGTGTTGCAAATGCTATTATGATTAGATGTTATACTATAAGAATGTCTACTTTTTCTAAAAGGCTAGATAGTGAACATGCTGATCGTTTACTGTTTTATTTGGGAGTGTTGAAAGTTTTTAATTTCTTTAACATTTCTAAATTTTAAAATAGTATGAAAAATACATTAAATATTCTAGTACTAAAATTTTTCTAGGTGAAATAATATGTTGAGATTTGCTTTAAAATACTGCAGGAAAAAAAGTGTGTGTGTTTGGTTTGGTGGGGGTGGGTGGGTAGATGAACCAAGAAGGGCAAAAGGCTAAAACTGGTGATAGGTTCATTATGTTAGCCTCTCTGGTTTTGTGTATATTGAAAATTTCTCTAATCTAGAGTTAAAAAAATTAGATTGCCATATGTAATTTAAAAGAGGCTAAGTTCTTTTAAACCTTCATATGTGGAATATTTTAGAAGTGTGAGATTTTTTTAAATTAAGTAAACTCTTTATTCATGTATAACATACATATAGAAAAGTGAACATATCGTATGTATAGCTTGACTCTTCACAAAGTGATTATACATGTAAAATCATCGCCGAAATCAAGAAATAAAATTACTTTACCCTATCCACCAAAGATAAACATTCTCTTTTCTCATCATGGAATAGTTTTAATTTTATCTTCTGGGAAACCTGTAGTACTTACTTTATTGCCTGTGCTTCTCTAGGTTTATTTGACAATCATTTATTAAGTTCCTGTTCTGTTCAACGCATTGTTTGCTAATATAGATGAATAAGATCATGTTTTCTGGAGAAGACTACATGTACAATTACTGAAGCAGAGTGACCATTTGAAATAACTTAGTCCTAGTATTTTATTTGAAAGGAAAAAAAATGGCCAGGAAAAGGAATTGATTGGCTAGAGAAGATAATATTTTACACAGGTTGAAACTTTGTCTTTTTCCTCATTATGGATTTTTCGTTCAAAGAGACAATATTTAATGAGATCCAAGAAGGTAACATAGTTTTCCATTTTCTCTTTTTCTATCAAGATCTGCTTGACATTTACCTGGAAGGATGCTTTTGATAAAGGTTCACTTTTTGGAGGATCTGTAAAGTTGGGTATGTAATTTTTTAATTCAAAATGATAGGAAACTTGGTCTAAACACTTTGTTTTAGGTTTTAAAAATTGCTTTCCAAATGACTCTTTTTAAGTAATAACATTTTTTTTTATTTCACTTTCCTTTTAACTTCAAGTTTTCACGCAATTTCCAAATATTTGTATAGAGCCTATGCCTTGCCAGGCACTGTCCTAGTTATAAAAGTGAATAAGACAGTTCTATAACTCAGGCTGGTTGGGAAGACAGTTGATCAGTCTGTGAACAGACTTGGGGAACATGGATGCGGAAGTTAATTCTGCCTGTTGAAAGTAAGCAATGTTGGAGTTAGACCTTGAAGGATGAATTTGTTTTTTCCAGGTAGAAAACAACATTACAGGTAGAACATTATAACTAAAGGTCATAAGAGTGAAAGCTTTTTAACTCGGCAAGTTAACCTCTCTGTGTCTTAATTTTCTCATCTGTGTGAAGTGGGGAATAGTACTGTGAAGCACTGTTTATCTCATTGGGTTCTTGTGTGGATCAAAGGAATGAATACATGTCAAGTCCTTAAAACAGTGCTCAGTAAATAGTAGCTGCAATTAAAAATTATAATATTGTGTTATATAACCATATATAATATATTATTACAATATGTATGCATTATAGGACATATACTGTTTACTATTACATAACAGTATTATGCAGGATAAATTATGTACATGTTAACATTAATTATCATTAAGGCTTGAAACCATAGGTTGAATTGGGGATTATGGAGGGTGAAGACATTGGAAAGTAGATTGTGAAGAGTTGTAAGTAATACACTCGTGAGTTTTGTACTCGTGTAGCTTACATGTCATAGCTAACATTTATTAAGCACTGATTCCACTCAGGCACTGTAGAAGGGACTTTACACATACTATCTTACTGACTTCCCCAGTAGCCCACTGAGGAAAGGCACTATTATTACCAATTGAGCAAACTGGTTTAGAAAGATTAAGTGACTTTCCAAGGTCATATAGCAAGGATTTAATGAAGCTGGGTCTGAATCCAGAAAGCTTAACTCCAGAAACTATGAAGAAACAGACCAGTTAGGAGACTTGTGAGAGATGGATGAAATTGGATGAGGAGTATATATATATGTGGGTCCGAGGAGAAGAGATGGGATTGAGAGACATTTCAGAGGTGAAACCGACTGGGTCTGCTGTCAGTCAGAGGGGAGAGTAGTAGTTAAGGGCCTGCTCTAAGATTTATAACTTGGTTTGACCTGTTAGATATTTCTTTCTTTCCATAGACAGGTTGAGTTTGACTTTTCTGTTTTGTCTGGGTAGAAATTTTCCTTTGGTATGTGGAAATAATAGATTTAAAGCTCAAAAGAGGTAGAGACATGGGTTTGGGAACAGTTATCATTAAATGATAAAAAAATTTATCTCCTCTGGTAGAGGATAGATTGGGAAAAGTGTGAAAGCCAGAGCTAGAGAATATAACATTCAGGGGAAACAGTGGACGAGATTCCTGGGAATGAGGTTGAGAAAAAGATTTCAGATCTCAGAAGAACCAGGGAAAAATAGAGACATGGAATTGAATGCCAGGAGAGTTTCAAAGATGGTGTAGTCCAGTGATTCCCGAACCTGGCTCACATTAGAATCACCTGGGGAAATGTTAAAGATACACATGTATCTTTAAAGATAAAGTTACAGAATGCCAGATGTGATACGAAGTTTCAAGGTGAGAGGCACTGGAATTAGTATCTGAAAATATCTCCAAGTGACTCTGATGTTCATCCAGGTTGGTGCATTATTGACAGAGGTCAAGTCATGTAAGATTAGAGAAGCCACTGGATTTGGCAATGAAAGAAGTTTCACTAGGGTCATTCTAAAGAAGCCAAATAGCATCAGGTCGAGGGGTGGAAAAGCAGATGTGGGTTGTTTGTTTCGGAAAGTTTGAAGTAAAGATTTTAGGATAAAGGGAGCATTATGCTGAGAGAGAGGCAAGGTCAAGAAAAGGGTTTTTAGTGCTGTTGTGCCAAGCAAATTGGTAGGCTGAGAATAGGGAGCTAGTGGTAGGAGAACTAGGGGATACTTAAGTGAGATAGGTTAAATGATGAACCAAGTTCCTGGAAGAAGTGGGAGGCAAAAAGAAAAGAAAAGAAAAGAAGAAAAAGCATACATACATAAAGCAGGAGGTACTCCATCAAGGCATTTCTGTTAGCAAATACTGGGAATTAAATGTCCTTCAGTAATATCTTCCTTAAATAAAGCACGGGCTACTCATTCATTCGAATACAGTGTAATTTTAGAATACTAAGAATGATAATATAAATATATGTTTGACATTTAAATCTATATCCATGCAATGTTGAATAAAAGGCCTGTTACAGGTCAGAGCTGCTGTGCTATTATTAACAGTGGGTAACTCTGGGAAGTGTAGGGTATTGGGTGATTTCTCATTTTTTTTCTTTTGTAGTTTTTTTTTAACAAGTGTTTGAATTTTAGAAAAACTTTTTTTTTTTAATCAGCTATTTTCATTTTGAAAAACTTAGTGTGAAAAAAAGAGCTCCGGTACAAATAGAGGAGTTGAATATTAAGAAAAAAGATCTCTTTGAAGAAAGGAGAATTGAATATTTATTTTTTTTAAAAAAAGCCTGATTTAAGTTTAGATTTAATAGAAATAATAAAGGAAAAAAGATAAAATTTAATTATAAGGATAATTTTTCTCTCACAAAGTTTCTTATACACGAGAAATGCTGAAATGAAACAACAGACTAACCTGGGATGATAATATTTGTATATATGTATATATATCTTGTAATTAAAAAGTTTATATATCTTGTATATAAAAAATTTACCCTTATCTGTTGCTTGGACTGTATGTATTTCATTCTTCCTGAAGTTCACTGAGTTTTTATCATGTATAATTTTAGGACCAGTTGCTTCATATTTAGCCATGACTTTGTTATACTGCCGTGTGTGTGTGTAGAAGTTGCTCCACCATCATAAACATCGTGCGCTTTTATCGTAGTCTCAAGATTTTCCTTACTATTGATTTCTCTGGAGTCCCCCACTTCCTGGGAGTCTCACGGCCTCTTCTGTTTTCTTGCTTGAACCTGGACTGTTTGCTCTATAACGCTGCATAACTAACATTCTGGACTGGTGTTCCTGCTCCCTTGGTTAGAGCTGCTGTTTTCTGGATATTGTGTCTCCCTCTTGCTGGAATATGTTCTTAAATAACTTTCTGCAAAAAAGTCAACTTTCTGAATTCCTTTTTTCTGAAAATGTCTGCATTCTGCTTTCACACGCATTTGATGTGAAATTCTGGCACCTGGGTGCTTTGGTCAAAAACCTTGGAGTTATTCTTGACACTATTTCGCTTCATTCCTCACATCTAATTAATTTACCAGCAAATCCTATCAGATTTTTCTTTAAAATACATCCGCAATCCAGTCACCTCTCAGCACGTCTGCTGCTGCCGTGCTCCTGAGACACCATCCCCCATCAGCACCTCACTGCAGCTTTCCCCAGTGCTGCTTCCCTGCGGTCTGTTGTCCACAGTGTGGGCTGATCGAGCTTCTGTTCAAAACTCCGAGTGAAAGCTAAAGGCCTGACAGCATGCGTTGTCTCTCTTTCACCTCCCTGAAATCATTGCCTACCATTTTGTCCCTTGCTGTCTTTTTTCCGGCCATACTGGCCTTAACATATACTTGCTGAATTTACTAGAATTGTTTCTTCAGAAATTGAAGGCATTGTTTTCTTGCCTTTTACTGTCCAGTGTTACTGATGAGAAGCTGACTTTTGTTCTTTAGTAGGTGACCTGTTTTTCTTTCTTTGGGAAGATTGTTACAATTTCTTTTTATCCTTTGTGTTTAGAAATCTCAGAAGATCTAATTGGCTTTTATTTTGTTTTTTATGTGTGGCATTCATGTTGTTGGCCATTTCAGTTTGAAGACTCATATTCCCTTTAGCCCTGGAAAATTTCCTTACATTTCTTTGATAATTTCTTTTTCACTTTTTTCTCTCTTTTCTTTGAAATGCTTAGTCAGGTGTTGGCTGTTCTGAGCTACTCATAACTATTACATTTTTCATTTCTTTGACTTTATGGGCTGCCTAACTATATTATTTTCTAATATTTCTTTTGAAAAACTTTTAGCAGTCAAGTTTTTAATTTCCAGGAGCTTTTTCTTATTCATGGGTTATCCTTTTTAAAATAACATTATGTTCTTGTTTTATGGATGTAGCATCTTTGAATCTCTTTAAGGATGCTTATTAGGATCTTTGAGATGTTGTTTTCTATTATTGGAATCATCTTTGTTTACTCTGGGCACAGTTTTTCAGCTGACCTTGATCTGTATTTTCTGGCAGGCTGTTCTCACGTCTGGTTATTATAGATTTTTAATATATATATTTTAAGAAATCTTAGTAGCTGGTGTGTATGTCTGCTTCATTTTAGGTTGAGGAGGCTAGCGCTGGGTTGGAGGCCAACTGAAAACTGGCCTCTATTACAGGGGAGACTGCTAAAAGGTGGCACTGCTCTGTGGCACACACAGTGGTGTTCCTGTTCTCCTAGATGGTTTGTTCAGTGTTGTCTTTTTTTTTGTAAGGAGGCTTCTGATTATTTTGCTTGGTGCTCAATGCTTGGCACGTTATGTAAGACCCTGACTATCACTGTGATTGAATTTGTCTTTTTTATTGTGGTAAAAAAAAAAACCAACAACATAAAATGTACTATCTTAACCAATTTTAATTTCAGTAGTGTTGAGTATGTTCACATTGTTGTGGAACAGATCTCCAGAACTTTTTCATCTTGCAAAACTGAAACACTCTCTATATCCTTTAACAACGACTCCTCTTTTCACCCATTCCCCTAATCCCAGGGAACCACCATTCTGTTTCTGTTTCTATGAATTTGACTACTTTAGGTACCTCATATAAGAGGAAACATACAGTATTTCTCTTTTGTAATTAGCTTATTTCACTTAGCGTAATGTCCTCAAGGTTCATCCATGTGGTAGCATGTGACAGGATTTCCTTCCTTTTTAAGGCTGAATAATATTTCATTGTGTGTATATATATCACATTTTCTTTGTCTGTTCATCCCGTCAGTGAACACTTGGATTGCTTCTACCTTTTGGCTATTGTGAATAATACTGCATGAATAAGGGCATACACATATTGCCCGGAGAGCCTGCTTTCGTTCTTTTGGGAAGATACTGAGAAGTAGAATTATTGGATCATATGGTCATTTTCTAATTTTTTTGAGGAACTGCCATACTGTTTTCCACACTAGCTGCACCATTTCACGTTCCCACCAACATTGTACAACAATTAACTGTTTCTCTATCTGCTTGCCAACAATTGTTATTTTCTGTTTTTTTGATAGTAGTTCTTCAAATGGTTGTGAGGTGTATAGATTCTTGATCAGAGTTGTATTTTAAGCAAATAATTTGCTAGCCTCTGAGAGATGTAGTGGTATAAGGGAGTGAGGCATGGAAGGCCAGCTAGGAGCTTTTGGCATTGGCTTAGTTTTGTAGTAGTGAGGAATTGGTTTATATGCGGTGGGAAGACATAATTCTGCGAGGAGTGATGGAAAAATGGAATGAATTTATTTGGATTTAAGTGAGAAATGACACAGAATGACTTTTCCTCTTGAACCTGACCATTAACAGTGTGGATGTAAAGGGAAGGAAGAAATAATATTATTGATCTTTTGAATTTCAGATGTTGGGAATATTGTTATGGAAATAAATGCCTGGCAGGGCAGCTAGAAATATGGGAGCATATTATGGGTGAGAAAACAGGTCTGGAAACTTGCTTTTATTGGAGGCAATGGGATAGAGGTTATAGTATTTCTCTTTGAAACATTAATTTCTTTAGAAAAAATAATCTGATAAATTTCTCCTTCTCAATTTTTTACAGCTCTTGCAAGCTTAGGATATGAAAAGAGCTGTGTGTTGTTCAATTGTGCAGCCTTAGCTAGCCAGATTGCAGCAGAACAGAACCTGGATAATGATGAAGGATTGAAAATCGCTGCTAAGCATTACCAGGTATGCAGAACAGTAGTCACTACCTAATGATCAACACTGAGTTGGATTAAATGGAAAATCATTTGCATTTAGGTGTATAGATGTTTCTTTTACAGACAGACATTTTCTTGAAAAGTAATATACTTTTAAATGAATTGATCGTATTTTTGAAGCCCTTAGATAAACTGCTTACCTATAAACCAGCTCTGTTTTTCCTCACCATTTTATACCCAGCACCTAGCACAGTGCCTGGCACATAATAAAGGCTCAATAAATGTTGAGAGAACAAGTGATTAAATGATTAAGTCCCTTTTAAATAAATGACCTTACTTAAAAAAAATTGTACATTATTTATATATTTATATATATATATATATATATATATATATATTTATAGTGAGACATATAAAATTTCACCAGACTCACAAAAATTAAGACCTCTTGGCAAGAAAAGTTTAACTCTGAGACTTGTGGAGAGGTCATATTTAAATGTGGTCCAAATATGTAATGTTCTTAAGTTAGCTAAATTTATATTTTAGATAGTATCATTTCTTAATATGGCATATTATTTTGTGGCAATTATTATTTACTCAGCTTTTATTTTTTTGTTTCAATTTAAAGAACGATAAGAGATTATTGCTAAGTGATATCATCTATAATCATGTTTTCATATTGGATGTTGCCTTATAATTTACAAAGTGTTTTCATGTACATTATTTGACTCTCAGATAAATCTTGTGATGCATGTTATATAATGTCATTCTCAGTTTACAGTCAAGGAGACTAAAAGCAGAAGTATTAACAAAGTGGTCCATTGTGGTTTCAGGTGTTCTGATTCCAGATCTAATGGAATGCCAAATGGTCCTTCCACTTTCTCTCATGCTCTGGAATTAGCTTGTCTCACAGGTGGAGTCTGATTTTTCCCATTGTTAAGTTTAGGGGAGAGGTGAGGAATGCTGTTATAGGAAAGGGAGAGGAAAACATACCTTAGCAAACAACGTGCTCCAAATTGTAGCTTGCCATATAGTCAGATAAAATATGCATACGTACATTTTCTTTTTGAGGCCATAAATGGCAAATATTTAAAAATATGATAATGAAGTAAAATTTTATTTAGTTTTCTATTAGCTGTAACTCAGTTAATTGGCCTGTGAGATCACGGAGGGCATTCTGAATTATTGAGGACATATTCCATTCTGTGAGTCACCTCTGTGAGTTATAGCAGGTCACCTAGTGTGATGGAAAGGGAACTAGTGATATTAGAAGACCTAGATCTTTGTCTAGGCTGTGTGCCCCTGGGTAAGTTCTTTAACCTCTGTGGGCTTCCAGTTCCTTATCTGTGAATGAGAGACTGGATCCTCTGTGACTCTGCTAGTTTACTAAGCAGGGCCGGCTGATCACTCCCTGCAGATACTCTAGTTTCAGGATACTTCATGACTGCAGAAAACAGGATGTTCACTTTAAACAGTTAACCTTGTGTTATTTCTGCATAGCTTATCTGTATAACCCACATCACCTTTTAATTCCAGACTGCTTTTTTCCCAGTGTCACTTGTTTCATAAAAGCAAAGTTATTTTAGTGTTTACCTCAGCAAAATATAATTGGGAAGAAAAATCTGATGGATAACGTTTCACCAAGGAGCTCTGAGAGCCAAATAGAAATCGTTAGCAATGACTGGTTATGGTGTTCCCAGAGGTCTAGGTATCTACACTATTTGAGGTTTCCTAGTTTAATTTTTTTGTGAGAGATGATGAATTTGTTTGGGACCAAAGCAAGAGCATATCAGTACTAAAAACATTTTAGTATTTTCTCCCTGCTTCCATCTTCTTGTTAGTTTTGAGGATGTGTATCTAAAAATAAGCGTAATCAATTTGTCCCATAAATTTACTTTTTTTTATTGTAGTTGACTTTTAATTTTTGTTAAATTTCCTGTTATTCTGTAGTGTTTTAGAAAAATACCCTTATTGTCTATCAAGTGTTTTTGATCTGTTTTGCACAATATAAAAATTTAAATATAGTAACTGTTCAACCGAGTTAACATTTGAAATGATTTTGTGTGTAACAGTAGAAAATTAAATCTTGCTGAATTCCTGTACATTTTAAAGAAATTCTTTTTTTTCTCCCTCTAGTTTGCTAGTGGTGCCTTTTTACATATTAAAGAGACGGTTTTATCTGCCTTAAATCGAGAACCTACGGTGGACATATCTCCAGATACTGTTGGGACCCTCAGTCTTATTATGCTGGCACAGGCCCAAGAAGTATTTTTTTTAAAAGCCACAAGAGGTAATTCCAATTTGTCCCCCATTTTTGTTACATATGGGAAGAAGTAATAGGCTTTTAAAATTAGAAGGTAATTAGAATATAACATGTTCACTGTAGAGCTTTCCTCTTTGAATTTGACACATGGATTACATTTTTCAGCTTTCCTCTAAACTTAAGGTGGTGCAAATGCACGTTAAAAAAATATGAGCTGTCTTTGAAGTCTTTTATAAAATGGGTAGTTAGCTATTGTCTTAAAACACTGAATTCTGGAGTGATATTTTTGTAGGTTTGTAATATGTCAAAAATTTACTCATTCAGCAAATATTTATTGGGTACCTTTTGTGTTCCAGCCACTGTTTTAGCCTCTAGGTAAATAGAGTTTGCAGACAAACAAGATTCCTTATTTCAGGAAGCTTACATTTTAGCTTGGGGGAGATAAGAAAGAAATTAAGTAGCTGTATTTTAAAGAGAGATAATTGCTATAAATAAAATAAGATGGATTATGTGATACGGCTGGTGGCCTAGCTGTGGGGTAAGTATGTAGTAGTGAGTCATGCAAATTTTAGTTTCATTAGTCAAGAAGAGTTTCTTTGAGGAGGTCTCATTTCAACCAGACCTAATTGATAAGAAGGAGTCACCTAAGCAAGAGTCCCTGGCCCTGTTAATGAGGGAATAAGACCAATTCTTATAAGGCATGTAAGTTAGTATGACAGATTGGAATTCATGGGCTGAACATGTGAGTGCAGAGAAATTGAAAATAAGGGAGCAGTCATCAGCTAGAAGTGATATCAACTAGAACAATGTTTTTCTTTGAAAATAACACCTTATATTGAGACAGAGTTCATATACAATAAAATTCACCCTTTTAAAGTTATACTTCATTGGTTTTTAGTGTAAGTCAGAGTTTTGCAACCATCACCACTACCTTATTTTAGAACATTATCAGCACCCACCAAAAACTCCGTACCTACTGGCAGTCACTCTCTATTCCCTTTTCCCTGTAGCTCCTGGCAACCATTATACTATGTTCTGACTGTTTGTATTTGCCTATGGAATAATTAAGTTCTATGCAGATGAATTGATTTTATCAGTAAGGATTTTTTAAGACAAATGTACAAACTTGTGATTTCATTGTATATATTGAGTCATGATATATTAGATTATTTTACATTTTAATTATAATGGTCCATTTAATATTTTATTCCAGATAAAATGAAAGATGCCATCATAGCTAAATTGGCCAATCAGGCTGCAGATTATTTTGGTGATGCTTTCAAACAGTGTCAGTATAAAGATACTCTCCCCAAGGTCAGTTATTGTTTTTGTATACACTTGGTTATTTTGCATGTGGAAATATTTGGTTATTGTTATGTATAAGAAGCAAGTTTAAAATTATGTTTTATATAGATATTTGAAATTTTAGGAGAAGCAGTTGAAGACTAAATTTGTAGAAACAGTTTTTTATTTAAGATGCATGAAAATTTGTTTTATATTTAGGGGATGCCTTTGCCTCTGCTCTTTACGGAACTTATTTTTCGAATCTAATTCTTTATGGAAATTTTTGAACATCTGTCTCCATTAATTTTATCAAATCAAGGCATTGTGTAGTTCTGAATCATTGGTGATTTAGTACAAGCATGAATACTTGAGCATGTTGATTATTCACACTTTTAATTATTGTCCTGTTTTCTTAAAGATGTGTCTTAAAGCGCAAAAACAGACATAAAGAAAAAAGGAAAAGAAAACTTAACAAATTCATCTAATACTTTGATTAGAATTAAGTTTTGCCAACAGGGATAGAAAATTGGGCTGCCATTGGACAGCTAAGGAAAGCAACCATCTTTACACCACATATCACAGGAAGTATTAATTGTTTTAATATAAACTTTTCTGAAGTGGCATTTGAAATGACTAGTTAGTGGTGGTAATTTGTAAACGACAAGGCAGATTAGACTAACAAGTAAATTTAGAATGGTTAAAAATGGAAACTTAAAGATTGAGTGAAATGTAGTATGGGGTCAGCGACTTTTTCAGAAATGTTCAAAGAATTACTTTTACCTCTATGATAGCATTTGGTATTCGTCACATGATCTTTTATAGGGGAGTTTATTGATTAATAGGTCATTTGGGAATTTTTGTAAGTTATGAGATTGCAGACAGTTTTATAGTACAGTAAAAAAGCATGTAAGTGTATCAACAGTACACATTAGTCAGGAAACGAACAGTAAGGAATTAATGTGAAGATTCCTGGAGATTTAAAATACACCAAGAGATCAGTTGAAATTTGCAAAGGACTCTTGGGTATTAATGGTGTTACTCTTAAAAAGAGACTTGGGAATCTCCTCTCACTGTTTTTTCATCTGAAAGACTCATGTTCAGCTGCACAGTGTACCGTTAACCTCCTGTTGGGCCATTAGTTCAGTCCTGTCATGGAGAGAAGAATGTCACCTACAAAGACTTGGAAGCTACCTCTGCAACATCCCTGGTATTCCCTGAAAATCTCCTGTTTAAGTACCAAGTTGCTCCAGCCTTACCTTGAGAACGGGCATGAGTGTAGTTTGTGATTTAGATGTCTTTTATTTTTGCCTTTTTACTAATAAAGCTCATAAGATATTTTCATATTCTAGTTATAAAACTGGAATATCTGCAAGTAGTGATCCAGGAAGCTAGGATATTATTCACTGGGAGACAGGAAAGCACACAGGTAGTAATTCAGTTTTCGATTCTCTTATTTATTTATTTTTTTTGTCTAGACAGTGATTTCTAGTGTATTTCTTAGATTTTAGATGGCATGTACTTCCTAAAAACAGTGAGGTTGCAGGCTAGGATTTGACATTTTGGAAGAGCCTCTACCCATGTAACTGCTTTTCTGGTTCATGTTTTTGGATTTTTAAAATAAGTTTGGAATTTTTTTCCAAACAGATTAAGGCAAGATAACACTGAATTATATTAGTCATTAACTTAGTGCATTTGTCTGTTTGCTTGTGGTTTTGAGTATATGATACTGAAATGTTAGTTTTTATGTGATACTTCATTTTTCTATGGCTAAAATCCATCTTTATTAAAAAGTCTCAGGATATGAATGTAAGTGGGAACTTACTTTACTGTCTTTTGTCTTTTAAACATGATAAAACAGTCAGCTCTAGAGCAGTTTCGTTAGTGTATGTGAGTAATGGTGGGTTAGTTCACGAAGGGCTGGGTAAGGGCTCCTAAGACAGCTTCTCAACCCTGTGCTTGGTATTCCTCTGTGAATGTCCATTCTACTTCTCTTTCTAATGCATGCTTTCCTTTCTTCTTTGTAAACACAATATTGACTTCATGGCTCAATTAAAAAGAATTGTAAAAGTTTTAATTGGCTTCACTGAACAGTTTAAAAAAACAACAACACCTTAATTTTAATTGGAAGAAAAAAATGGAAATTCTTGAATTCAATCCATGCTAAATCATGTGGTCCTCTCTGTTTACACCTGATGCCTAATCTAGCTCTAAACCATTAACGGGGTAATTCTAACTTCTGTCTCCTTTTCCTTTTTCTTCCTGCATCCCGTGTTGTCTGTGGTGGTTTGTGTGGTTGGACTCTCCCCTGGTCAGTATTTTTATTTCCAGGAGGTGTTCCCTGTCTTGGCTGCCAAGCACTGTATCATGCAGGCCAATGCTGAGTACCACCAGTCTATCCTGGCAAAACAGCAGAAGAAATTTGGAGAAGAGATTGCAAGATTACAGGTGAGTCCTTTAGAAAGAAATATTAAGGAGCTTGGATTTCCATTTTGTTTTTCTTAGTAAGATTCTCCAAGTTGCTCCCGAAAACCTTTCCAGTCGTTGCCCCTATCAACAGAATCAAGCGATTGCTTTTGTCTTTAGGCTTTACCTACTGCATGCATTTTGAATTCTCATATTTTATTTAAAAAATTCATGCAAACTTTACATTCAGTTCTCTTTTATTTGCCTACATTTATTTTAATAGAAAATATTCTAAATTAATTTTCAGGCTCCAGAAAGGATGTACAGTGCTTAATCTGTGGCCTAGCCTTGGTCTAAATTGGAGCAGATAAGTCCACAGCCTGAGGAGGACAGTGGGAAGATAAATCCATCTTCTGTGCCGTTGTATCTGTACTGTAGGCTTTGGGGTTGTCAGAAACTTGCTGTGACATCTGGGGCAACTTCACAGCAGGGCAAGGGCTGTTTATATGAGTTGTTTGTTTTTTTGAGTATTGGTAAGCAGAGTAGGAAGAGGGCTCTTAAGGAAATTTAAGTACGGACTGGATATTAGAAGATACTATGCAAGTATCATAGGAGGTTCAGATTAATTAGCCTTTTCATGAGAAAAGAAACCCAAGTCTTATAAAAAATAAAATGTATGCTTGTATTCTACCCCACACTGGCAAAATCAGAAAAGCATACTTTTTTTTTTTTTGTATAAAATCCAAGTTATCAAACACCTCTTTTGTTCAGGCATTCACTTTGATTATAGTAACTTAAGTTCTTACATGAAAATGCTTCTGAGAAAGGGGTGTCTGTATTAAGATTTTTTTTTTTTTGGCTAGCATATTTAAAATATTAGAAGTTAGCTTCTTTATTTTCTGGAAATTCTGGGACTATTGGATTCAAGCAGGCCCTTAGTTAGTCTCTGTAAACCAGTCAGAGAAGAGCTCCTTTTGGAATTTTACTGTAATTTTCAAAATCCACTCTGGAAAAAGGAAAGTACTGCAGAATCACCCAGTGAGAGGTGAAGAAGGTTTTCAGTTACAGACACATAAGGGTTTGTAGTTTCAGCTTACAGCTTTAATCATAGGTCAAAAGTTAACACAGAACATAAATGCTCACCAATTTATATCTCAAAGGGCTGTTCCTCTTTTCAGTAGGCATGACATTTTTTTTTTACTTGACTTAGAAATTGATTAGAAATAGGCAAACAGACCAAAAGAGATGACCAACAAATCATATCTCTGCATGTAGTCTCTCACTCGGTAGTGAAGAGTACCCCATGAAGCTGATGGAGATCATTAGGTGATCACAACATTTCATTAGCTTTCCAATCATTGCTGTTAGCAGTGGGAAAAACAACTTACTGGTTATGAGCAAACCAGAAACAGAAACAAAATCTTAGTCAGGAAAAGCAAAACAGTAGTTAAAATAGCAGCAAAGGTAAAATTGCTGCTTTGGGATTCAGTTCTGGGGCCAAGCAAAATTATACCTGGGCTTAGATAGCTCATGAGGTGTGCTTCCGGGCAATGCAGTTTATTTGGCTCCAGACGGTGGGTCCACTTGATTGTCTTGTGGTGGAATCGCTAAAGATGCCACAGTGCAGTTTTCAAAAAGGCCTAAAAATATATAGATAGAAAAACATGACTCATATACAATGAATACGTCAGAGATTTATTTAACTCATTAATGACTGACCTGTTAGATGGTAAAGCTGATTTTGTGAAAGTATTGTTTGTTTTCTCGGTTATGATAACTTGGTTAGTAGTAAAGAGATTGTTCTTATTAGGAGATATATGCTGAGGTATTAGAGGTGAAGCATCATGACATCTGAACTTTAGTTTCAAATGGTCCTGCCAAAAAAAAAAAAAAACCCAAACAAAAAACATGTATATGTATATATATATGGGAAAGAGAGATAAAGCAAATATGGCAAAATGGTAACAATTGTTGAAACTAGGTCGAGGGTCTATTGTTACTCATCGTTCTGTTCTTTAAATTTTTCTGTGGGCTTGAAATTTTTCAAAATAAATATTGGGAAACAGGTGTATATAAAGGTATAAATTTCAATCTGTTTCTCTACCTTTTTCCTTCTATCCTGTTCCTTCCATTCTTTTTCCCCACTACCCCATTGGTAATTTCCATTAGCTTCGTGTTTAATTCATTCAGTGTTTTTTTTTGGTTGAGATACAAGCAAATACATACTCATGCACACACACACACACACACACACACACACACACACACACACACACTGCACATTCTTAACTGTCCCCATTCTTATATAAGACGGAAGTATGTTGTGCATCTTGCTTTTCTCATATAACAACATATCCTGAAGATTTCTTCGTTTTAATACAGCTATAGAGAGACTTCCTCATTTTTCTTTGGAGCTGCATTGTACTTCATTGTATAAAACAGTTTATTGCTGTACTATATTGCTGGATACTTGCGTGTTTCTAAGATTCACCACTACAAACAGTCCTGCAGTGAATAATTGTACACTTGGCATTTTGTATTTTAGCAGGTGTTCCACCTTGGGCTTCCATAACAACATAGCACAGACTGGATTGTTTAAACAGAAATGTTTTCTCACATTTCTGGAGGGTCAAAGGCTGGATCAGAGTGTCAGCATCATCGGGTTCTGGGGAGAGCTCTCTTCCTGGCTTGCAGACTGCTGGCCATCTCCTTGCTGTGTCTTCACATGGTGGGGAGAGCGAGCAAGCTTGCTGGTGTCCTCTCTCGGGAGAGCCCTGCCCTCATGAGCTCATCTAAACATACTTATCTCGCAGACGCCCCATCTCCAAGTTACATCACTTAGAGGGTGAGAATGTCAACATACAAATTTTGGGGAGGACACAAGTCAGTCCCTAGCAGCAGGTATATCTTCAATTCCTAGAAATAGGATTGCTGATGTCAGAGTATCAATACACATGCAGTTTATTATATATTTTAATTGGATCTTTGATCCACTTGGAGTTTATCCCGATATGTGTTGTGAAGTATGGATCTAATTTTTATTTTTTCAAATGGCTACCTAGTGGTCCCTAAACCATTTATTATGGTTTTCTTTACTCCACTGATGGGAGATTCTGAGTTATCACATACCAAACTTGTCATATATGTTTGAGTCATTTCTAAACGTTTCATTCTGGGTTTTTTGGCCTGTTTATCTTTTCATGCTTTAGTTCCATACCATTTTAGTCAGACACTTTAGAATGTTTTAATGCCTGATAGGTATTGTCTCTCTCATTTTCTGAATTTTCCTGATTGTTCCTGCTTGTTTATGCTTCTATATTAATTTTATTTTATTTAACTGTTTATTATGGAAAATTTTAAACACATCTACAAAAGTATGACTTAGGAAATATCCATTAACCAGCTGTAATTATCAATATTTTACGTTTTCATCTACTTTCTTTTCCCCTCTTATTTTTTTGGAGTATATTACAGCTATAGTGTATCAGTTCATTCTTAAGTATATTAGTATGTAGCTCTAATAGACAAAGATTAAAAAAATTGAGACCACAATGTCATCACATCTAGCAAAATTAATACTAATTAATATAAAGTAATAATACCAGTAACTTAATATCCAGACCTAGTTTAGTTTTCCCTAATTTTTTCTAAGATGTCATTTTATGGTTTGTTCAAATCAGGATTCATACACAATCCTCACATTAATTTGGTTGATATGTCTCATAAATCTTTCATTTGTTAATGGCTTCCCCTTTCCCAACTGTCATGTTGAATTTTCCTCACGTTTTGTGTTTTTTACAATGATTTCTGTGATGTTTATTATCCCTTTTTCTTCCTTGTATAAATGTTCCCACCTTTCTTTCCTTAAATGATTTCATATTTTTCTTCACTTTCTTTCCTGAGTTATGTCAGTTCCCGTTTTATATTCTCTTGAGATCTGGCTGTTACCCACTGTTGTCTGGACCATTTGGTTCTCTGTTCGTATTTTGTGTTCTTTTGGTACTATGATTGTGTCCTTGTTTTTTAGTTTATTGAGTTTTTTTCATATGCCGTTTCATCTGCTTTGTGGCAACATTTCTTTGGTGAATTCTCATTATTTATTGGAACGTTGTACTGCCCTTTTTCATCCTTTTCCTTATGGTTTCTTTGTGTTGAGGCGGATGGGATGATTTTACAGTTACTTGTGTTTGAATGAGATTGATTTTAGTGGAGGGAATAGCAAGAGGTTTCTTGCTGTTGGGTTGGGGAATGGGCCTGGGTAGCTTTCCAGGCCTTGCTGTATAAGGGCTCCCTTCTCAGCGCCACTTCTCAGAGCCTTGTCTGGTTTAGGAAGGATGTCACTTCTGTACCTGTATTTCCCTGAATTCCTCATAGCTTTTGCTTCTCAAGGTGATGCGTCTACTTTTAGAGTTTGTATTTTGTTGACCTTTTCTGACTGCTCCCCCACTTCTACTTTCTTCTCCCTTTTCAGTCCTCTTTTTTCCTTACGCCAGCATCCCTGCCCTTGTAATTAATCTGTCTTTGTTCTCAACAGCCCCCTCTTGGGATGAGGCCCCTCAGCACACCATTTTTCCTGTGACCCCTTGGTGGCTCGCCAAATGGGCCATTTGGCTTTGCGTTTATCATCAGCTGGCAGTTGTTAGCTCACTCCATTTCATAGTTTTTAGATTTACTTAAAACACTTTCCGCTCAGGGTGGGGCCTTTAGCAAGTCTCCTTTTTCTCCTGGTGTAGTCAGCATATCTTACTGTTCTAGCACCAATTTTGTTATTTGAAAGAGTGATCACATTTACAAATCAAATTTGACTTACAAATTTAAGAAGTGATTGAAATTTGTGCATATTCCCACCTCTCAGTTTACATTGAAGACATAGCTTTTGTTTTGTTTGTTTTTATTATCTTTATGTCTCTCTATGGTTTCATATTGATCTTCATATATCTTTTAAAATTCATTCCTGGATATTTTTTCTGTTGCTAGTAACAATGGATTTATTTCTTTTGCTACCTCTTCAGATTGGTGGTTGTTTATCTGTATTGGCTCTACTGGTTTTGTATCTAAGCTACCTCTCATTATTTAGAATAGTGTGGTTGGTTTTTGTAGGTTTTCCAGGTATACATATATATCACCTGTAAATAATTTTGTCCTTTTCTTTTCTAAATTTAATACCTCTGATTTCATTCTTTTGTCTCGTTGTTTTGACATGTTCTGTGGTTGTGATGATACTGGTGATCCTTGTTTTATTTTAACTCTGGGGATGTTTCTTATATTTTTCTGCTAAAATGAGATCTGCTTTGGGGGTTAAGATTTTATCATGTTAAGAAACTGGATATCTATTTCTGTTATACTAGTAAAGATTTAAAAAATCGAGAATGAATATTGAATTTTGTCAAATGCTTTTCAACATCTATGGAGATAATTAGATTTTTTAAATAACTTTATTATTTGGAGAATTACATAAGTAGGTTTTCTAATATTAAGCCATTCTTGTATTGTAATTTTGGTGTTTTAGATTTGCTTCATCTCCGTACGTGATCACTTTATATAGGTGTTCTCTAAATGTATTCTCTGATCATGGAGTTCAGGGTTTTTCATGTCAGATAAATCGAACTCATTAGTTATATTGTTCAAATCTCCTATAATCTTAAAAATATTTGTTTACTTGGTTGAGTCATTGCTGAGACAGGAGTATTAAAATTTACTCTGATGATAGGTAGATGTATCAACTTTTCATTATAATTTTTTATATACATAGAGACTATTAAATGCAAAGCTTAAGAAGTTTTTTATTTTTCTGGCAAATTGGCAAATGTTAAACATTATGTATTGAATTTACTCCTAATAATGCTTTTGGCTTTATTGTCTATTTTATCTGATGTTACTATACCTAATATCACCTAAGTAATATAGTTTATGTGAGGCATATGCTCATCTTACGAATTATAACGGCAGACCTTTTTTATAACAGAATTTGTATTGATGCTGAGACAGCTGGTTTCTTTATTGACTTCCTGTGTTGTTGGGTAATTTTTTTCTGATTCATCCTTTCACTGTGGTGTAGTCCTTTGAACTTCTTGCCTTCATGTGAGGTGGTGAGGGGTCTGTTTCTCAGCATTCTATCTTATGTAGTTTCAAGACCTTATCTCAGGTCTCCATGAGGGCTTTTAATTCATTTCAATTGGTAGTCCTTTGTGTTATAGAAATAGCCAACACCCACCCTTCTCAGGGTCTGTGTATACTTATTGGTCCATGGATTTCTTTTATTTTCTTGGTAATTCACACGTGTTTAAAGGGATGTCTGCTATGTATTATTTTTCATTTTTGGGGTTTTGTGTGATCGGAGGATTTTTCTAGGTTATTCTGTTGACCACATTGCTGGAAATGCAAGTCCTCAAATTAAAGAATTAAAAAAACAACAAAAACAATGCTAGTTGGTTGAGACAAAGAAACATTATTTTTTTAAACGTTTTCTTTTTAGCACGCAGCAGAATTGATTAAAACAGTGGCATCTCGCTATGACGAATATGTCAATGTGAAGGATTTCTCTGACAAAATCAACCGTGCCCTTACTGCAGCAAAGAAGGATAATGACTTCATATATCATGATCGAGTTCCAGACCTCAAAGATCTAGACCCTATTGGCAAAGCCACGCTTGTGAAATCTACCCCAGTCAATGTACCCATCAGCCAAAAATTCACTGGTATGTCAAGTGTTCAGATGCACTTTAATCTTACTCCTCTTTTCTCTAGTTTAGTCTGTTGTTTGTAGCCAAAATCACACAATTGCTATTGTATGGATGGAATATAATTTGCATTCGTGTTCAAAATGAATATGTCAATTAAAATTAAGTGCTGTATCTACAGTGAAATTTTAAGATGGAAAGCATATGTAAAGTATGCAACAGAATCAGAAAACTTGAAATTGAGTCATCACAAAGTCTTTAAACAAGTACTTACACCGTTAACATTTGTTATGTTATTTAAGATTCTACTATTAAAAATAAACATACATAAATATGACTTCAAACATAGAAACAAGTGGAACCATGTTATAATATTCTTGGCTATTGTAGATATATGCAACGTATGGTAGCCTGTAGCTGAGATTCCAAGGATAATATTCTAAGTTATTGGGGAAGGGTGATTATTTTACTTATTTCTGTTTAGTAAAAATACAAAGTGTTTACCATGTGCCAGGGATGCTTTTAAGCATTTACAAATATTAGCTCATCACAACAGCCCCATGAGAAAGGTACCGTTATTATCCCCACTTGACTGATGAGGATACTGACTCACTGAGTGGTAAGGTAACTTATTTATCCAAGGTCATGTAGTTCGGAAGTGGTAGAGCTGGGAATTGAACCATGGCGCTGTAGCCCAGTCAATTTAATCAATCAGTGATGAACAGTATTTTCTTATGTTTAACTCTTCTTCACCAAAGATCCCTTAAACTCAATGACAGACACATCTAAACATTGAGAAATTTCAGTTCAGAGAAAAAGCTTTCATTTTCATTGTCCTTGAATATTGTGGTCTAAAAAGCCTCTTCATCATTGTACTTTCAATAGTTTTACTTTAAATTTAAGGATTTGTAGACTTTTTATATGAAAGGAAATATGAGCAGTCACTTTACAGTTTGAGTTTTTGTCTTAAGGTTTTGTTGACATTCCCATTTCTAATTGTAGATCTGTTTGAGAAGATGGTTCCTGTGTCCGTGCAGCAGTCTTTGGCTGCCTATAATCAGAGGAAAGCTGATTTAGTTAACAGATCAATTGCTCAAATGAAAGAAGCCACCACTTTGGCAAATGGGTAGGTAGAGCTTACCTTTCATAAATTTATCTCTAAAGTTCTAATGTTTTCTGTTTGGTTGTTCTTTAACTAAATAGTTTATGAACATTTTACTTTCTGAGCTTGGAGCTGAACGTCAGAGTAATGCGAAATAGCAAATGTAGACACACACACATACACACATTTCTTGGGGACACTATACTTAACTAAGCCCTAGCAAACTTATCATAGGTGGAAGACATTTAATTTCTTCCATGAAGCAATGAAATGAAACAAAGTGAAAGATTTGACTACTAATTTGTATTTTAGGGGATATTTATTTGAGGCAAGTGAGAAATAGAAATGAACTTTGTAAGTTAAGCTACATGGTACATTCAATATTCTGCACCTATTTTGTTTCTGATGGATTCATTGGTTTTCAAATAATCTTAAGTGTAATTTTCATACAATAAAATACAATTAATTGTATGTAATTTTCATACAATTAAATACAATTTTAAGTGTACAGTTCTGTTGAAGAGTGTGAATACCTGTGTAACCACCACCGCCATGATCAAGACAAAGAACATTTCCATCACCTTAAAATACTCCCTCCTGCCACTTTCCCTTCAGTTTCTCCTCCTCTGGCCCCTAGCCACTACCTATGTGCTCCCTGTCCACTGTAGATTAGTTTTACTTTTTATACAATTGAATATAAATAATCATTATAATGTGTAGTATGTGTATTATAGTACAGAGTACAGTATTGCTACAGTATGCAATACTTAACAGCATGTACAGTCATGTACAGTATATACTCAAAATGGGTGTCTTGCACTTAATGTAATGTTTTTGAGATTCATATGTTGTGGGTATCATTTTGATCCTTTTTATTACTGAACAGTATTCCATTTTATGGTCCAGTAGTTTGTTTATTCTTTCACCTGTTGATGGATACTTCAGTTGCTATGAACATTCATGTACAAATCTTTGTGTTGATATGTTTTATCTCTTGGGTAAGATAGGATTAGAATTGTTGAGTTGTACGGTTAGTGTATGTTTAATTTTATATGATATGGACAGATTATTTTCCATAGCGGTGGTTCCAGTTTATATTCCCACCTGCACTGTATGAGAAATGTAGTTGCTTGCATGCTCATCAGCACTTAGTATTATCAGTCTTTTTAATTTTAGCCATTTTAGTGTGTGTAGCAGTATCTCATTGTGGTTTAATTTGCATTCCCTTAATTACTAGTGATGTTGAGCAGCTCTTCATGAGCTTATTATTAGCCATTCATATATCTTTTGTGAAGTGTCTGTGGAAATCTTATTTTAAAAAATTGAATTTTACTTCTCATTAATCTTTAACTACATATTTTAGAGACAAGTCCTTTGCTAGATGTATGTAATGGAGAATATTTTCTCATAGTCTGATTTGCTTTTTCATGTTTTTAATTTTGATGGATGTATGGATTTTAACCTCATTTTTCATTTTCTAGCAAGAAAGCAACATAAGTTTAACATCCCCTTTAGCATATAATTGAAATAATAGAATAATTGTTACTGTTCCACAAACAGGACAGATGAAGATTCTGGAATTAATGCTTAGACCAACTATGTTCTCTTGATATTTTGCCTAGATGATATGAAATTATAACTATTTTATGTTTGTCAGTGACAGTATAACAATCAGGACTATAATAAAAATATTACATTTTTTAAGATAGATTTTGACTTTTAATTACCTAGACTGACAGGACTTAAGTTTGAGCTGTGACCCAAAGGTATTTATTATATATTAATGTATATTTATCACATTTTGGCTTTTAATTCTGAACTGTAAACTTAGTTCTTTAATGATTTTAATTTTATCAATCACTGATTTTTTTGTTTCGCCTTGTTTCTCTATTGATAAGGCTTATCCACTTTTGGGGTGCTAACTCCATTGCTATTGATTTTGATATAGGAGATTAATGTTTTAAAGGTGATTTAGACCTCCAGATGACACATGTTTCATTTTTTCAGGGTGTTAGCTTCCCTTAACCTTCCAGCAGCAATTGAAGATGTATCTGGAGATACCGTACCTAAGTCTATATTGACTAAGTCCTCATCTGTGATTAAACAGGGAGGCATCCAGACAGTTGATCAGTTGATCAAAGAACTACCTGAACTACTACAAAGAAATAGAGAAATCCTAGATGAGGTATGTTTTAAGAGGTTTGCTTTTCAAGTAAAACCATTTTGACCCTTGGTGTTAGTGGGAATTAGGACTGGAACCTTCCTCCTGTGGGTTTCATAGGGTGGTACTCATCATCTTGGCGAATTCCCTGTGGCCCAGAGCCTGGCCTTCATCCCCTCAAGGAGAATTTCGATTGAGTGAGAATGGGTTCGTACATGTCTACAAGGGGTATGTAAATGCACACAAATGGAACTCATGGGACCATTGTCCAATACTAGTATCCTGTGAGAAATTACGATCACACAAACTGTTCAGAGTCTTCATAATTAATGATTTCTTTTACATTAAATATTTGGTTTCTCGGTGAGCATGGAATCAAGCACAGGAAGTTAGGCCATCAAATGTTTCATAAGCCCACTGCATCAATCTTCCAGCAGAGAGGGCATCTTACCAATATGAATGGAACACTAAAGGTTTTTGGCTGAAGCCAACCGTTTGCCAGTGTTACTCTCCTTTTACTGTGCCTTCAACTCTTCCCCCTAATTGATACATTTCTTTCTTTAGCTGTAACTATATTCAAGCTGGTTACATTGGCTTTTGCCAGTTTAGGAGTCACGTCTCTCTTAGGTGACTTGTGTTATCAATGCTTTCACTTTTGCTGTTTTGAGTTTTCAGGTAACTTTCAGAGGATATTGTATTTACATCATTTCTAAGTACTTTGGGGCAGGGGCAGAGTACTTAAGTACTTATGATGGTGTGAACCTTGGGGATGAGAATATTTATCTCCTAGGGTTATTTAAAGGATGAGCTAAACTAAAACAGTGAAATGCTTAGCTTATGGGACACACAATATGTGCTTAATAATTATAGCTATTATTACTATTGCTGTGATATTACTGTGGTGATGATAATATTGCAGTTATTATTAATTGATACGATGGTGGTGATGGTAGTGGTAGTTATTCACCTTTCAATGCAAATCAGCTGTTGAAAAAGGTTAGGGAACTGAAATAGAAACTTATTGCATTATTGCCCTGGGAAATCTTGATTTATGAGGGATTCTACATTACTTATACAGTCAACATGCCAGCTTACCTACGTAGATGTAGTTAGTAATCAGAAAAACTAAAGCAAACAGAATTGGTGTTACATATCTCAGCACCAAAGCCTTCCTCAGCTGAGCTTCTCCGAAATGCAGAATCTCAGACCCCACCTGGACCTACTGAGTCAGGATTTGCATTTAACAAGATCCCAGGATGATTTGTGTGTATGTTAGAATTTGACAAACCCTGCTCTGAAGGTCATAGACTTTATTTATGAGGATACCTTACAGTCCTTTAAAATTTGTTGGTTTGTGGGTCAAACAAACTTGTTATCTGGGTACAAAGGACATTAGAATAGTAGATAGACCTAGGGAGCAAAAAGTGGAGAGTGCTGTTCAAGATGGTACCTAAGTGAAAGCAGCAAGGGAGAAGACACTGGAAAATGCAGGCATAGCAAGTTAAATGGAAAGCAGATGGAGTAGAAGTTATAATAAGCCATTACTTAATATTTTGTAGTTTACACATAATTCAATTGTTCAGGTCTCAGAGTGTGGAGTTATATTTGGACTTGATTCCCAGTTCTTACTCCTAATTGTGACCCTGGGCAAATTACTTAACATCTTCATGTCTCAGTTTACTCATACAAAAAAATGGGGATAATAGTATTTAGCACATAAGATGGTTGTGATGTGGGATCATACATGTGCCCATTAGTTGTTAATTATTTAGGTATTAAATATTACTGTATTTCCTTGATTTTAAGATGTGATTGATTGGAAGATGCTTATTTGATTTTGCAACAAGTTTTATGGAAAAAGAACATTGCCTAATGAAATGCTGAGGCACATCTTCATTAGAAATACTAATGTGAAAAAAGCTCATCTTACAATGAAGGAAAAACTGGCATCACTAGTGTGAATATGCCTGTTTCTGCCCATCTCAATATGAGTTTTTATTTATATTATTTGTTGTTCCTAAAGCAGCCTGTGAGTTAGTCACTGTCCTGTCAGTTGTACTTGGAGCGTCTCATTTTAAGTAAGTTGTGAACTAAGCAGGTTGTGAAGCTGGTACTCTTTTTGAGTGTTCATCTCTCTGGTAGGTTGTAGAAATTTAAATTCTGTAGTTTAGAAAATCTAGAATTTTTTTCAGAAGTTTTGAGGTATTCACTAATTTATTTTTTAAATAATACGTTTATCCTGCTTGGTACCTATTGGGCATATACCACATTTTGTTTATTCATCAGTGATAGATATTTGGGGTGTTTTCACTTTTTGATTATTCTGAATAATGCTGCTGTTTGTGTACAAGTTTTGTTTGAGCACTTGTTTTTATTTTTCTTGGGTATATACATAGGAGTGGAGTTTCCAGGTCATACGGGAATTCTATGTTGAACTTTTTGAGAAACAGCCAAACTTTTCCAGAGCAGCTGTAACATTTTTATTTCTTACCAGCAGACTATGAAGGGTGCAGTTTCTCCCCATTTTCGCCAACCCTTATAATTTTATTTTTTTTTAATTATAGTCGTTCATGTGCCTATGAAGTGGTATCTCATTGTGGTTCTGATTTGACTTTATATATAAAAAATACTAAAGTTAGAAGTTTGATAGGGATTGCGTTGAATGTTCAGATCAACTTGGGGAGTATTGCTGATCTTAACAATATTAAATTGTCCAGTTCGTGTACATGGGATGTTGTTCCATTTATTGAGGTCTTTAATTTCTTTCAACAGTATTTTTCAATTTTCAGTGTACAAGTCTTGTACCTCCTTGGTTAAATTTATCCTAAGTATTTTATTCTTTTTGATGCTATTATAAATGGAATTGTTTTCAAATTTTCTTTTTGGATTGTTCATTGCTGGAATATAAAAATAACTGATTTTTGTATGTTGATTATGTATTCTGCAACTTTACTGAATTCATTTATTATTGCTAATAGTTATTTTGTGGATTCCATAGAATTTTCTGTAGATAAGGTCATGTCATCCACAAGTAGAGGTGATTTTACTTCTTCCTTTCCAGGAAACTTTAAATTTGGAATACTTTTAGATTTACAGAAAAGTTGTAAATTTAGCATAGAGTTTCTTTACTCAGCTTCCCTAAGAGTTAAAGCTTTATGTAGCCATCGTATATTTGTTAAAATGAAGATATAAACATTGGTACAATATTGTTACTCCTATTTTACCAGTTACTTTATTAATGGCCTTACTCTGTTTCAAGATCCAGCCCAGAATAGTGCATTGCATTTAGTGTTCAATGGTTTGGTTTTTTTATTTTTTATTGTGGGTTCACATTTCCTGGAACTGTATTTGTGGAAACTCTTTGAGGTCTGAGTTTAAAGTGAATTCTTTGAGAGAGATTTTTTGTTTGCTTCTGGTATGAAAAGGCATTATATACCTGACACCTCTTTAAACTTGAAGTTTTTTGTTTTTTTTTCTTTTGTGGTTACTCTTTTATTAGTCAGTTCATTTTAGGATTTTGTGTCACACAGGTAGTATGATTTCCAGTCCTACATTCAGGCTTTTGATTAGGAATCTTAGGTGATACTTTTCTATTTAGAGCCAAGGTTCAGACAGGTAAGTTTCCTTCTGTTTGGCAGTTTTCCTTTTAAAAATTCATCCACTGAGTGTCACCCATTTGAAAGTGTCCCAGTGTGAGTGAGGACTGTGTCTTTGATCTCATCTCCTACTCTTACCAGCCCCACCTGTGTTTCTTGTCCCCTACTCCTGTTGTGATAAATTTACACTCCAAGCCAGTAGTGATCTACAGGGCTGGTGAACTAAGGACAGTGGGCCATTTCTGGCTTGTGGCCTATTTTTATATGGTTCACTAGCGAAGGATGATTTTTACCATTTTTAGAGGTTTGTAAAAAAAGGAAAAGAAGATTATGTGACAGAGACTATGGCCCACAAAGCCGAGTGTTTCACCAAGTTTATAGACCTGCTCTAAACTAGATACCACTGACTCTAGCACTTGGCTTTACTGGTAGAAAAGGCATTTTTATATGTTACTTTTCAGTTGTATTGGATAGAAGTCCAGATCTTTTATTTTCATGTAGTTAAATTAGTCAGTTTTCCCTTAGTTTATGGCTTCTAAGGTCCACAGGCTCTGTACTTATTTTTATCTTAAAAATAAACCTGTGTTTAAAGTAGTCTTACATATGGATGTACATAATCTCTTAATTATTATTCTTTTTTAACTTTATTGAGTAAAGAAATGGCTAACCTAGCCTTAAATTTTACAAATTTTTTTGTTATATACATTGTAACATGGATTTCTGCAACAAAAATTGTACCAATTTATATTCTAACCAGTAAGAGTATTCCCATCTCATTAATTCTCACCTGTTTTGAGTATGATCATTTTAAAAATGTTTAAAAGTTTTACAGCAGAAGTAGCTCATTGTTGCTTTGCTTCCTCGTTAAGTCATTAAGGTTGCTGGATGAAGAAGAAGCAACTGACAATGATTTAAGAGCAAAATTCAAGGAACGCTGGCAAAGGACACCATCCAATGACCTCTACAAGCCTTTAAGAGCAGGTAAAAATGTGCATAAATGACTTTCACATGAATAAAGCCTCAATTTGGATCCACATTTTTGCTTGATTAAATTAGGCTCAATTTTAAATCCGATTTTACTGCTACTGTGTTATTAGAAAAATCTGGTGTTTTTCCTCAGTCCAGTGCAAGATAAAAAAATAACAAAGGTAATCCATGTTCATTATAAGAAGTTCAGATTCTTAGGAAGGGAATAGAGTGAAAATTAAAATGATCCTAGAATGTCCTGTTCCAAGCCCTGTGCATATTTTAAAAACATAAGTGAGATCATGTTGTATGTATGGTTTTGTAATTTCATTTCGCTTAGTAGTGAATCCTGGGTGGTATAAGTTGAATTTCAACAGTTAATTTGAAGCCAGATTATTATTTTTAAAGCTTTGATTAAGATTTTGTGCTTGTTAAGGTAAATGATGTCTTCATGGTAGCTTGTTTTATTTATCTCTGTAAAAGGAATTAATACTATTGAGTTTTTCTAAAAATATATATGCTGTTATTTTAAGTAAAGTTGAAGCAGTAATCCTTTGAGAGAGGAATACTTTTAAAATAAGTAACAATTTTTGGGGTGAATGATTTCTTTGAATATTATTCTTCATGAGTTGTAGGAAAAGATTAGATGACTGTCAATTAGCTTTTATTTGGTGGACAGTAACCACAATTGTATTTTAAGGTATAACTGTGCTTTTGCTTTATAGTTGGTTTTTCAAAAACAAAAATGCAAAGACTGACAAGAGCTGAGTTTCTATTATCTAGTGAATTGGGGCCTGTAGAAGGAGAAGAACGGTAAGAAGCCTCCTAAGAGAGGAGCTTCAAAATGCTGATATTAAGGACAAAAAATTGGGGTCTGTAGAAGGAGAACAGAAGTAAAAGCACAATCAGCCCATAAAGATTACTGCTAACATCAACGCTGTCCTCTGATAACGTTCTTTTTTTGCACAGAGGGAACCAACTTCAGAGCAGTTCTGGACAAAGCTGTGCTGGCAGATGGACAAGTGAAAGAACGTTACCAGTCTCACCGTGACACCATTGCACTCCTGTGTAAGCCAGAACCCGAGCTGAATGCTGCCATCCCTTCCGCTAACCCAGCAAAAACCATGCAGGGCAGCGAGGTGAGAAGATGCATTTCCATGTGGTCTGTCATCTGTTTGTGAAAGCTATGGTCAAGTCATTATATATAACGGATTGCTGATTTCTTTCTTACTGGCATCTTTTTAAAAATGCAGATGTGAATTGAGGTTGTTATATTTACAGTAGCATGATATATACATGGAGTAATGTGTAATTATACTAATGCTATTGCTATCCTGTAGTAATGATTTCTATTTATTGAATGTCTTCTGTGAGCTGGGTACTGTATTCTAGTTACTCCCTATGTTCACAGTGTTTAGGACAGTGCCTGGCCCATAATAAGTGTTCAGTAAATTATAGCTCTTGGCTAGTGTTATTATAGCTGTTGCTGTTATAATCCGAGTTCACCAAAGCTACAATGTCTAATATTTAAATAAACCTGATGCACAATTTATACCTGGCTCTCTGAGAAATCATCTTTTCCTGACTCTGGATGATGAGCCTTTGTATATAATTCCTAGAAATAGGCTTCTGGGGCTTTTTTGGCAATTAAGGGTTTTTGTTGTTGTTTAGGTTGTAAATGTCTTAAAATCCTTATTGACAAATCTTGATGAAGTAAAGAAGGAAAGAGAGGGTCTGGAGAATGACCTGAAATCAGTGAATTTTGACATGACAAGCAAATTTTTGACGGCTTTGGCTCAAGATGGCGTGATAAATGAAGAAGCGCTTTCTGTTACTGAACTGGATCGCGTCTATGGAGGTTTTACAACTAAAGTCCAAGAATCTTTAAAGAAACAGGAAGGACTTCTTAAAAATATTCAGGTAAAGGTTATGTACTTTGGTAAAAGATTCACGTTTTAAAAAAATTACAGAAAGGTTAAGCCTGGACTAAATCTGTGTTCATTGAGGATTGTCTTTTTTACAAATGTTACATACTAATAGAAATCCGTAGTCATTATCAATTATGTTTTGACATATGCTGAATTTGTGGTATTTTTACTTAAGGGAAGATTTAAAACACTGTGCTACTCCAAAAGAAATATTAGGTAAATTTCTAGTAATTTCTGTATGTAATCATATATGATTTTCATAGTTAGAAAAACATCAATAAAAATGTACGGAGCTATTTTAATTTGATAAATAAATGTAAATCTTTCTTTTAACAAGGTCTCACACCAGGAGTTTTCTAAAATGAAACAATCTAACAATGAAGCTAACTTAAGAGAAGAAGTTTTGAAGAATTTAGCTACTGCCTACGACAACTTTGTTGAACTTGTAGCTAATTTGAAGGAGGGCACAAAGGTATGATGTACAAAAGCGCAAAGAGCTAACCAGTATAAATGTAAAATAAAGTTTGGAAAGTTAATTGTTTTTTCCAGTTGGACCAAATTATTGTTTGCCTCGGATTTGTTAGCTTTCATTTGTTAAATTTTGCCTCTGAGAAGTTTGTTGTAAGAGGTTAATGAAGGTGGCAACATTTCATGGGAACTTTGAATGGTATATTTCACCAGGCAGAAAGGGGTGTGAGCATTTGATGTAGCAGGAATTAGCACAGAGATATCAAAAGCCAGTGATACTTTTTTGTGGGGGTGGAAAGTTGACCAATTTGAGTGAATTATGAGGAAACAGAGTAGTCAAAGTTAATCTGTGGTGGCAAAGGTGGGTAGGTATGGCTTTTATACTCTGTGCTGATGGTTTGGATGACGATTGATTTGTAATCTGCCTGAATCTCAGAGTGCTTACTAAATACGTTTTAAGTATTTTATTGCCTTTCCTTTAAAAAGTTTAGGGAAATGCTTATATTTGTTTCTACCAATTGTTTTCCTTATGAGGGAACAAGTGATTTTTAAGTTTTTCAGATACACCATTCCTTTGGTATTTTAACTCCATAATGATCATTGAATAAATTTATCTTGAAGTAAATACAGTAGATACAACATACAGCCCTCTGTAAAGCCTTCCAAAATAGAGTGGATAGTAAAATGTCATTTTCATTTGGTTTAAAATGCTTTGTTGAAATAGACAAGCTGAGAAAACTCTCTAGAGACCCTTGGTAAATTCTAAGGGTTTTTGGAATGATGTCTGCATTTCTGAAGTGAATGTGCAAATCTAGTCCTTCCAATTAAATAGGTTTAGTGTCTTGATTAAATAGTTTATTTTTCTCTAGGAATTGGGGAAATGTTTATGATCATGAAACTTTTACCTTGTTGCCATTTAATTTTTGGTGACAGTGTTCTCTAAAAGTGATTTTATTGTTTTTATTTTCTTTAGGAATCTTAGATTATATTTAATATTAAGTTGTTGGAATTAAGTGGTATGATTGTATCTCATGCAGAAGATTTTAGCTCTTTAGTTTTAACCATTATTGACAAATGAGCTTTAGATTGTATTCCTCCTTAGATTAAAAAATTGTTCTGATTTATTACCTACCTATGTTTGTTCTTTGCTTATAGTTTTACAATGAGCTGACGGAAATCCTGCTCAGGTTCCAGAACAAATGCAGTGATATAGTGTTTGCACGGAAGACAGAAAGAGATGAACTCTTAAAGTAAGTTTGTTTTGTGTATCAAATAATATTGAAAGTATTTTTCTTTAAGAAATCCATGTGGAGACTTTTGGGGTGAACTTGGCAGTATGAGCTAGCAATTTGCTTCCTTTTCTCTTGGGTATTTTACAAAGCAACAAGGAAACAGCTGCATGGTATGGGAGCAAAAGGATAAAAAGGAGCAGAAACTCTAGGTGTAGGAAGTATAGTGATGTCACAGAAAGGATAACAAAACAGCTCAAGGTGGCAGATCTCAGGAAATGCCAATAAACATAAGCAGTTTACCTTGAAGTTTCAAATAGGTTCCCTACATAAACTAGAGGAGCAGAACATGGGGAAGACGACAGGGTGAATAGCTCAGAAAATATCAAAAAATCACTTTCTGAAGGAGCCTACTGAGAAAACTGGGCTAGTAATATACGACTCATTCCATGTGAGTAATCAGTACAGAGTTGACAGCATCGATATGAAGATACTAGTTTTTTTATTTAGGTGAAAAAGTGAACAAAATTTAACAAAACTTTTATTTATTTATTTTATTTTATTGGGGAACAGTGTGTTTTTCCAGGACCCATCAGCTCCAAGTCAAGTAGTTGTTTGAATCTAGTTGTGGAGGGCACATCTCAGTGGCCCATGTGGGGATTGAACCAGCAACTTTGGTGTTATGAGCACTGCGCTCTAACCAACTGAGCTAACTGGCCGCCCCCAAAACTTAATAGATGAAGAACATTCACCAGAATAATATTGTCACAGAACAGATGAAAATTCTGAGCTAACATTTCACCAATGAATTAAAAAACAAAAACAAAACCAATAAACAAAAATGGTTAGAAAGCAACCCCTCTAAGGCACACCAAAAACAGAAATGCCAGAACACAAGATGGTGAGTAAACAGGAGGTGATAAAATGCAGTGTCAGACTTCAGGAAAGAAGAACAAAAATGACGTATTTATGAACTAATTAATTTCTGCATTGCTTGTAGCAATAAAAGAATAAAAACAAATCAAATGTCCAGGGCTGGTGAAATAATGAAGCCACCTCTGTTCAGTGAAATACTATTGCAGCTATTTAAAAAGAGAGAATGTTTTCTATATACGGATATGGAAAGATCTCTAAGATAGTTAACATTAAAAAAAAAAGGAGAGAACAATTTATCAAGTATGCTTTTTGTGTAAAAAGGGAGAAAAATGTGCAGTTGAATTGGTTTATTTATGCATAAGGAAACTGGATGGGCTCATAAGAAATAAAGAACAGTTAGTAATTGGGGAGTGATTGGTGGAGTGGGAACTTGACAGATAAGGGTCTTTCACTTTTTAGTTTTTGAATCATGTGAATACATATATTACCTTTTCAGAAAATTATAATTTAATTTAAATAATGGGATTTCATGTTCTTATAGTCAAAATCAAGTACTTTGATTTTTATTTTTCAGATGGTGTTCAATCCCCCTTCCCCATTTTTTTTTTATTTTCCCATGGAAAAACCCTCTTGTTTATTTGATTAAACAAAAATAAAATAAGCTGCATAGGAACAATTTTAAAGTCCAAAGAGACACCAGCTTTGTTTTAAGGCTGCGGTAGCTGATACAGCATCTCCTTGCTACCTTCCCCAGCCTTCTCTGTGGACCACAGCGATACATTCAGAAGCCTGTTAGCTCGCACCCCATTTATTTTTGAGCTGTAGAAACCTTTGTTCAAACTAATCTTACAGAGAATCCCAATTTGTAAAATAGGAAAAATAGATCTAGCTCAGATCCGAGCAGGGTCAGGGGCTTGGAGCGGGACCTTTTGCCCTCTTTCATTTCCTTCTTTCAAGCAGCAACCATTGAGACATCTGTTCAGATCCCCTGAATTCTGTGTAGCTCAGGACCAAGTGAGAGCTGAAAAGGCGCTGAAAAAGATTTCTAAGTTTAAATTGGAGGTTGGCAAGCTATGGCAACTCAGGCTAAGCCCAGCCTGCCACTTATTATTTTTTTTTTTTAAGTACAGGTTTACTGGAACACAGCCACTCTCTTCATTTTCAGATTATCTATGGTCGTTTTTGCATTAACAATGTTAGTATTTAGTAGTTGTGACAGACACATGCTGTATCCTGCAAATCCTAAAATATTGTCTGGCTCTTCATAAAAAATTTTGCTAACCCTTGGTTTAAATCCTTTTCTTGTCAATCTTAATTGACTTTCTAGTTTGACTGTTTCTCCATTTAAACCTTTAGTGTAAAATTGGCTAGCATCACTATTTGTAGAATTTTATAGCATAATGGAAGTTCATGGCTTAGGAAGGAAATTTTGGATATTCTCCTTTTCAAATATTTCATATTTCAAGTCTCTGGTTTGAAAATTAGGCTTGTTATTATTTGCGTGTGTATTTCTATATTTATACTGTAAACAAAATCAGTTCTGAGACAGTCATAAACTTGTTTAGTCGTTTCGGCTCAGTGATTGAAAGGTGAATGAATGATGGAAAAGTAGGCCAAATAGGCATAATATTAGCTTTTAAAAATCTAAGGGTTTATTTTGTTAAAATCACTGTTAATATTCAGGGCCTTAATTCTTTAAAACATTTTTATTCAATATAAAATAAAAACACACAAAAAAGTATACATAAGTGTATATCTTGTTGAATGTTCACAAACTGAGTACACCCATGCATTGAGCACTTACATTAGCACACAGAACATTCTAGGCACTCCAGAAGCATAGCTCATGCATCCACCTAGTCAGTATTTGTGAGATTTATCTGTTTAGTTCTGTGTAGTTGTAGATCTTTTATTTTCGTTTCAGTGTACATTTCATTGTGTGAATATACTACAAGTTTGTTTATCTGTAGTGTTACTATTTGAGTAGTTAGTTTTTCATTTGGGGCTATTATATTGTAAGTAGTGTGGGTATGAATGCTCTAAAACACAACTGTCCAATATTGTTGGTAGCCGTAAAAGAAGAGAAACAAATCAAGTGTCTAGGACTGGTGAAATAAATAAAGTTATATCTTATAGCGAAATACAATGCAGTGAAGTATACAATTTAGAATTTGAAATTCTTAGTAGCCTCATTAAAAAAGCTGAAAGAAACAGGTGAAATAAGTTTCAGTAATGTATTTTGTTTAAACTAGTTTGGATGGATATATAGATATATAGATATATATCTATATATCTATAGATACATATATCCAAAATAGTATCATTTCAACACATAATCAATGCAAAGATTATGAAGGAGGTATTTTACTCTACCCCCCCGCACTAAATCTTAGAAATCTGGTGTGTATTTTCCATTTACAGCACTTCTGTTTTGTTTAGTGAGATTTTGGAATGGATTTCAGTTTACTGTTGGGGGGATTCTAAAATATTTTTGTTTTTTAAAAAAAAATTATTTTTCTGTTTTCTAATACTGTATTTTAATTGCAGTAGATTTTGAGGAATCTTAACATGAAATATCTCAGTGCCACATTTTTGGGAATATCTTTAGAAAGTTTTCATTAAGAAATTTACAAAACGGTTTGAGTAGTAGGTTAGCTTTCTCACCTGTTGTTTTGCTTTTCTATTAACACTGATATAATACAGTGATTAAAATATTAGCTGGGTGACTATGAGCAGTTGTAGTTTCCTGATAACTTCTAGTTGGGTATTATGTTAGGAATTCCTAATCTAGGGGATGACCTCTTTAAGAGTGGGCTGTCTTTTAGGAACACTTGGGGAGTTTGACATGTCCCTTACTCTAGCAGTAACTGTGATCTCTAAAAAAGTTTACTTTCTTTCCTGCTCTTCAGAAGTAGAATAAGAACTAACTTCATTTTATTAAATAATAGGGAGAAAGAAGATTTAAGCCAATTCTAGTCAAGAAATGTAGCATATTTTAAAATACCATCGTTTTGATTCTGTTTTCTGTGTTTCATGCATAAAGAAAAGTAAGGAAAAACCCTGGTTTTTTTATGTGTTGTTTTTTTTTGTGTGTGTGTGTGTTAATTTCTAACACTTTTGCTTTAATAAGGGACTTGCAACAAAGCATTGCCAGAGAACCCAGTGCTCCTTCAATTCCTACACCTGCATATCAGTCCTCTCCAGCAGGGGGACAGGCTCCCACCCCTCCAACTCCAGCACCAAGAACTGTGACGGTCAGTAAGCAAACACATTTCTAAAATGGAAGTTTTATATTAGTGACAACTTGCTTGCTATAAAGGATAAAACAGACTTGACATTGGAGAAATCTGGTCTCACCACTTTTTATCAGGTGGACCAGCCTTCTGATGTTTTGCAATATGAAGAATCCAGCATCACTCATGAATTCTTGCTGAAAATCTAATCAAGTCTTTAGAACCAGCTTTCAGTTTATAGCAAATATAGTGGTAAAACAAAATTTAAATGGTGCCATGAGGAAACAATTGGACAAATCTAGAAGTGGGACATTCTGTGAGACACCTGGCTTGGTCTTTTCTAAAAGTGAATGTCATAGAAAGAAAAACACAGGTGGAGGGCATATTCTAGATTTAAAGAGAGGAAAGGTTCATAATAATCAAACGTAATACATGAACCTTCATTGGATCTGGGTTCGTAAAGACCTTTAAGAGCTTTTTTTTGTGATAGATAGGGAAACTTGAATGTGAAATGGTTACTTGATGATATTAGGGAATAATTGTTAATTTTCTTAGGGCGAAATGGTATTGTGATTATGTGGGAGAAAGGACGTACGTGCTGAAGTCTTTAGGGCTGGTATCATGAAGTTTGCAACTTCCAGATTCTGCAGATGTATAGGTAGAAAAATACATGGGCATAACTATAGATAAAGCAAATATGGCCAAATGTTAATAATTACTGAATTTAATTGGTCAATATGTGATTGTTTATTATACTATTCTTTTAAGTTTTCTGGTGTTGGAAAATTTTCATATAAACCATGTTGGGACCAGGAGGAGATTACAGTCATAAACTGTACCTGATCTCCTTGCTCCCACATCAGATGTCTGACCATTGGAGGGAGCCGCAGTGAGCAGTAAGAGATGAGCATATTAGGCATCAGGAGCAGTGGCTGTGGAGTATCACAAAGTAGAGGAGTATTCCTCAGCTGTGATGCATTTCTAGAGTAATAAGCCAGCATTTAAGAATGGGAATTAGAAATATATCTGGTTGGAGTCTAGAGTTTCTCAGATGCCCTCATTTATTTTAATAACAATTTGAGAGAAATGTGAAATATTTTGTAGCCAATTCTGCCATTTTCTTACAGCCTGTTAAGCCCCAGCCTCCAGCCCGGCCCCCACCTCCTGTGCTTCCAGCAAATCGAGCCCCTTCTGCTACAGCTCCAGCTCCAGCGGGTGCTGGCACCGCTGCACCAACTCCGGGTTCAGCTCCTCTTCCACAGGCCCAGGGACCCCCCTACCCCACCTATCCAGGATATCCCGGGTAAGGCCGAACGTTTGTATATCCCAGTGACTTGGCTAATGTTTCTAGCTCTGGTTAGCCTTTTAAAACAGTCATCCCTTCAGTGGCAGCGTCATGAATGAATTAAGCTATACTGTCAGCTCATACAGAAATAAAAATAATGGCATAGTCCCTTATTTGAGTAGTTGGATAGCCATTTCCCAAGCTTATTTAAACAATTTATGGTTTTAGTGTTTACATATTGGGTTTATATTAAATGCATCTCTTCTGTATGGAATTCAGAATGTCTTTTCTTGGTCTTGTTTATTTAGGTGATAAATAGGTGCCTTTTCTGAGCTTAGCATAGCAAGACTGCTAAGCCCTTATTTATTGGGTTGTCGGAAAAGTCATGACATATTTTTCTATGTTTTTTTGTTGCAAAAATGCGTCATGACTTTTCCAACAACCTAATTTGTACCTGTACTTTGAAGTTTGACATTCTTATAAAAGTTGAACAGAAATCTATCTAATTATGGAATGTGCTTTTTTAAAGATCAGCTTTCTTTGTGATAATTTGTCAATCTTAAAAATCAAGACATTTGACTACTTTTTAAGATGTGCTACAAACTTTACATTGTACATTCTGTCTTCCCAATATTAGAAATTTATAAACAATAAATTTGTGCTCATTACAGTGAACTTGATATTCTTTAACTTCAATTAATAACAGGATAGGAACATTTTTCTCTAACAAGTACCTTGACATAGCTATTTTTCTCTTTACTTGGTCCCTAATAGACTGAGCAAGAGAGAAAAATGGCTGTCTTGAAAAAACTTGGTGCTAGAATAATTGTTATATGTTTCATTTTTTCAGTATTTGATTTACCAATCCAGTTCTTTTGTTTTCTTCTTTCCCTCAGGTACTGCCAAATGCCCTTGCCCATGGCCTATAATCCTTATGCATACGGCCAGTATAACATGCCATTCTCGCCAGTGTACCACCAGAGCCCTGGACAGCCTCCGTATCCAGGACCCCAGCAGCCTTCCTACCCCTTTCCTCAGCCCCCACAGCAGCCCTACTACCCACAGCAGTAATGTCAGTTCAAGCTCAGCTGGTTCAGTTCAAAGGGAAAGAAATACCAATCCTGCAATAAGTGTACTAAACTCTACGCTCTGGTTAATATAAACGTACTCTACTGTACTGATTGCGTATAATTTTTGTCTGCGGCTAAAAGCTAAAGCTGTGCCCTGGTTTCACATTTGATTGCACATGTGAGGTTTGCTGCTGTTGCAGTATAAACACTAAGTGTAATAGGATTTGAAATAAATTATATTACAGTTCATAAAAGTCGAAAATGAGAAACTAAACCCACAAGTGAAACGTTTGAAATGATTATCCTTATGTCTACATAAGATGTGATTGGGACATCAGATACTTATAATGATGGTTTAAGTACTGATACTCAAGGAAACTAAGTTTTCTTTCTCTCTTGGTTTATTAATTTGGTTTAATTTCCATTATGCTATTTTGCATAATCAAAGCATTGTAATCTTATAATTTAAAAATAAATTTCTTAAGAACAGTTGTTATCGTTATGTTTTGTCATTGATTCTCATTACTGTCTAATTTCTTTCTGGTATTAGTCTCATTTTATATGTACATGAGCTAAACAGATACTGTGTTTAAGTGCATGATGAGTACAAATTAATAGATTCAAGTACATTTTATGGGAAAACCAAAAGAATAGTATCATAATATATCTTTCATATGCTGATTAGTAAATTAATTTTGACATTTATTTTGAAAAGTCCTATAATGTGGAAGAAACACAATTGCTACCAAAGATTCTTCAAATAAACATGTATATTTAATGTTTTGTTAGCATCTCCAAGAAATTGGTACCGATTCTGATAATTTTTTTCGTAATCTGGTTAAATTATATCATTGACAGTACTGTCTAATATAATGGGATTGTTTAAAGAAAATTTACTGTACCCTCCTATTCCTCTTTTCCACCTGACTGTCTTAATTTAGTCACATTTAATGCGCAATGTATATGTAGATTTACAAATGTAGATTTAAGCTCTTTCATTTTTATGCTCCGAAAGATTGGACTGTTCTATAATTCAGGGAGCACACCAAACAGTTGTTGGGAGCATATGCCAGTTCTGGACGAGGCTGTGTATTTAATATTAATCTCTGCTGTTAGGATAACTAATCGCTGTATAAACCTCAGTAAAAAACAGTGAGACATGCTTCATGGAATGAGGAAATGAGAAAGGAGTGAGCTGTCTGCTAGCACAGTGGGATCTGTTTTGTAATAGGTTCATTTTTGAACACATCAGGCATAGAAGCAATTTTCCAATGAATCGGTTTATGTTTATTTTCTGAGTTTTAATGCTGACCTTTCCTTGCATTATTGTTTCATTTAAATGATGCTATCACTTGGTCCACTGTTGTTTTCGTTGACAGTTTGGGTTTATATTTTAAATGTTGGACTGAAGGTATGATTGTAAAAGGGAGTGAATTGGTTTAAAAATATATGTATATTAAAAAAAAATCTTACTTTGTTGTATGTAGAAAACATGAAGGCATGTTACTGCAATATAAATGAACTTTACATGGAATATTAAAATTGGTTTAAAGTCCAGTAGTTAAAACCTTGGCAAAAAATAGTTTTTACATATCATAGCTAAGTTTTATTAATGTGGAATCATCGAAGTATGACGTGGGCTTGTTTGACTCATGTAAATGACATTTAAGTTCTACGTTCTTATTACTCAAGGTGGTATCATATACTATAACGTAAGATACTCAGCGAGAGGGGTATTCTAAATTGCTAGTTTATAATTCTTACTAAATGCAGAAAAAAAAGAAAAACAAAATGGGCCTGAATATTCTCTTGGGGAAAGACAGCACTAAAGGAAGGAGTAAGTGAATCAGAGGGCTGGCCGGAAGAGAAGTGCTGAGGCCATGCAGCCCGTTCCCTGTGCTAAGCTAGGTCCGCTGCCAGAGGGCGCTGCGAGGTCATTCAGAAACTAGGAAAGGAGGCTCCACAGCCTCTTCCATTGTGTCTTGACTCGCTCAACTCGGTCAGCAAAGCCTTTTTATGCAGCAGCCTAGACCCATTCCCTCTTGTCCATTCACTCATCCTGTACACAACTGAGGATACTTTCTTTTAGTCACCTGTTTAGTTACAGATGACCAAGTGTCTGCAGCCCTTCACTGCTGCGTCTGTCTTTATAGGCCTATCTAGTTTCATTATGGGGGCTCATGGAAAGAAGTTTCTCATGTCCATTTTGCATTCTAGCAAACGAAGCCCTCATTGGGATTGTTATTGTTACCAAACTTTTTCATCCTTTGCTTAGCTTCCTATATTCTGCAAAATACCCTAAAAAGTTGTTCTGGATAATGCTATTGTTTTAGACGTAGGAGAGTGGCACTCTGGTTCAGTAGTTGTACTTATGATTATAAGTAGACTTTTTGATTATCTTACCTAAAGAAACCATTCCCAGACCATTTAAGTTTGACTGTGGAATACTTTTTTAAGATGGATTATACTTCAGGTAATGAAACTGTATAGAGGAGCTACTCAGAAGTGCAGTAAACACTAACTTCTCTTGTTTCTTGTTCCTAGTTGGAGATGGATGGCCCGACTTCTCAGTCTGGTATAAAGCGTTGGGGCTACTCCTGTGCTCCTTGGTCTTGATTCTCAATTAAGAAAAATAGTCACATATAAGTGCAAACCAGTCTTTGCGGGATAGCCACGTGCCCGTACCCCCAGCTTCTTTGCAGTTTATCATCTCCCCCTCCCCAAATCTAAATAGTTACAGAAAGAACAAGATTTCACAGCCTTCTGTTCCTGACATTCTTTCTCAGCCACCTTTCTAGTCTAAATTAGATTTTAAAAAATGTTTCCCATTAGAGCTTTACAGTTTGCAAAAGTGCTTTTTTGTACAATGCAATTTGTTAAGTAGGCTTCAATTTGCTAATGGGGATTATTTTTTTTTAATGATCATTACATCTTGAAGAATCTTGCTACAACCTAGTGGTATCTCTCTTTTTTTTAAATACTGCAATTAGTTGCTTCACAGAACAGGATACAAAGTAGGAAAAAACAACAACAATGCTATAGCATTATAATTATTAGTTTAGAAGTAGACTTTAGAACTAAATGGTGATTATAAGATTTTCATGGAAGAACAAAGAAGGAAAATTATATTTTTAAAGAAAAGAGAATATTCAGGCTTTATTTCTGGTATGAAGTTTATATTTTTAAAAAAATCCTATATTATCACACCAGAGATTTTAGAGTCTTTTCTGGTTACAAACATTGCTGGTAGTTGGATTATATTTTTATTGTATTCATTTATCTTAGGGGGAAAATTGTAAAGAAACAAAAAGGTTCCAGATGAATGTATCCTAGAAATAAAAGTTGAAAGATTCTTACTTCCTTGGAGTATGAATTCTTATTTAAAGTGCTTATTCTTCAGCTTCATAGTTTCTATGATCTTTGACAAATGAGAGGTTGGGAAATAAAAATACCTACTTTGACTAAATGCATGAGACTAAAAAGGAAGACTGTTTAATATTTAAATGTTTTCTTAATAGCTGCCAACCCTATAATTTATCATGGATGGACCATGGTTTTTTGTTTGTTTTTTTATGATTTGCCCCAGTTTTTTCAGATAGGTAACCTCTTCTTCAGGTGTTTTTTGGGTTAAATTTCAGAAATGTTTGGCAAGATTACCATGTTATTCAGTTGATCAGGGGAGGAGGTGGTGAAATGTGTTCATCTTTTAAAACGTTTTCTTATTTTCTTCCCAGTTCTCCCATGTGTTAAGGTCAGATGCAAGTGTTTTATTATGTAGCTCAGAATATACAATTTATTCGAAAGGGTGTTGATTTTGTATGCTTTTTAAGTTTGGTGACGGTGAACAAGCTAGCTCCTGAATCAATAGTCTGAATCCCTATTATGTGTATTTTAAATATGTAACAGTTAGGCATAGTTAAATCTTTTCTTGTTTTCCCTTACCTGGTTTGGAGAGTACAGAGTGTTCACACTGAGGGCTTGGGAACCTAGGTGTGTCGGGTGAGAGGATTGGGGACCTTAGGGACTCTCCCTGGATCTTGGGTTGTGCTGCATCCTAAAGGAAGCGACTGCTTTAACTTTTACTACCGCAGGGCGGGATGGCTTAGGAACGGCCTGTGCGCAGACCTGAACTTGCCTAGAGCAGCAGGCCACTGCCAACCAGTGTTCCCACTCACTAACCAGTCTTCCTTTGTAGATAACTGGGGCACCTTCAGGTTGTCTGCCTGAGCACTCCTGCCTGCAAGGGACCTTGGCGTCTGTCTGTTCTGTGGATCCTGATATCCTTTTTGCCTAAAAGTTGCTTAAGTCCCTTTCAACTAAAGAACAAGTGATACAGGTGAATAGGTTCAAGTCTATTACCATTG
>NW_017731459.1:3284417-3287382 GCF_001890085.2 Hipposideros armiger | reverse complement strand
TTCTCCTTTTCAGAGTCATGCTGGGTGCTTTCTCTCCTGTGTATTTGTCTGTGACCCTAATTCCTTTCTGATGAGAGCGAGGTACTGGAGGGTGGAGGCTGACTCTGCAGGAATGAGTGAGGAAAAGGAGTAGAATACGAAGTTCTCATTTTAAACTTCAGCGAGTGAGTGGTATTGGCACTGACCTTGTCATCCAGGGAACCATTTTTGGATAGAAAAGAAAAAAAACAAACAAACCTGTCGTTTTGACCGGTTAAAAAATATATTTACTCCGCATTCAGTAAAGCTTAGGAAAAATCACGTATTCCTTGTACAAGCAGCTACAGTTTCTTCCAGGATGCTTTTGAACATGGGCTGCTGCAGCCGTTCCTGTTGGGGGTGGTACACTGTGCTGCATGAGCCAGGAAGAGGGCAGCTTGCCTGCGAGCTCGTGTGTTCAAACTGCAAAAGAAATAAAAGGGTACACTTCAGGACTACTTCTCTCCAAAAGGCTGCTTCCTAAAGCTGCTAATTGTGCATGTTAAACAGGAACCATAGGCTCCCAGCAGCCTCTCCGACGCCTATTTGCAGATGTTTTATGGAGGTGATTTAAACCTTAGGACTCTTCCTTTCTTCCCTCTGGTGAAGGATTTTGATGTTATCAACTCATTAACTTGTGTTCCTGTTATTTGCCTGCAGTTGCAGTCCTCTGCTTTCAATAAAGCGGCATAGCACTGTCAGGGGATGTTAAAGTCACAGAGTGGCCTCAGTGGACGATCAACAGTGATGGCAACTTTGCAAATTTAAGAACAGCACATAAGGCAAAAACAAGAAGCAGTATCTGAAGTGCTGATGAAAGGCAACTTTCTAATATTCCCATCCTGTGGTTCCACATGAGATGTGGGCTGTGAAGGGAGAAGAGTTATGAACCATTTGGTGCTTGTATTGAGATTCGCAGAGGCCTATCCATGCTGCTTTGTGTCATGGAGTCTTGGGGTATTTATTCCACAGACATCCTAGGCCCAGGGTCAGTGCTGAGGAACACATGACCTGTGTCATCGAGAATAAACAGTCTCATGGGACAGAGGTACAGAGACAGTTTTACTAAGAAGTTCAATATGGAGGAAGAAATGCTGAACCAGTGTGTTGATCCAAAGAGGATTCAAGAAACCTGGAAGTTTGCACAGGTAATGTAGAAACACGTGAGAGATGAGTTTTGCCCTGCTGGATTGGAGGAGGTCAGAGAGGAAGAGGCTGTGAACGACCACCTGCCAAAGGCCACCAGGAATATGCAGGTAGTTCAAGTTGGGTTGGTAGCTTGCTGCATAAAAGGAGAATGCACACTACAGACAACCATGGAGGGCATGGGTAAGAGGAGCTTAATTCTGAGGGGCTTAATGGAGAATACGGGCTTATCTTTTATGATTTGAGTACAAGGAAGTGGGGGGTCTGTTCTGGACTGGTGTTGCTAGAAAGCGGGGTAATTTGATGACTGGGCCTCTTAATACTTTTAATCTAGGAGTTGGGAGGAATGGAATGGAGTTAGAGATGTCATTGGAAAAGAAGCAATAGTGACTCATGTTAGCCTAGGGATGGGATGTCTGGTCATTCCCNATTCTATGTTGAGAGACTACTTACTATTCTAGGTGCCCTCAAGGAATTTATATTCCAGGAAAGAGTGAAATTGAACTAGGAATGATTGGTTTGAAGGTGGATATTATATAAAGATAGGAATTTGTGGGAGGGAGGTCTCCATGCCTTTGTCCCTGTGTTCAGCTCCAGCCAAGTAGCTAAAAAAACCCTTTGAATGTTCCTGCCCCGGAGGTGGTTGGTGTGTGGGAAGCAGAAGTTGGTGTCTCTGGAGCCAGGAGTTAAAAGGAAATGGCAAAATCTCAAGAGGGAATAATAGCTTTTTGGTATAGAGAAATCACAGCATTCCCAGTGGATGTCATGTTCCAAACAAGGTGGGGCTTCCATAGCCGAAGAGACTATGCAGTTGGGCAGTCTGAAAAGGTGACTCAGGACCAGATACCACCGTGTGTGGGGAGCCTGAATTTTTCATCATCCTGTATGGGATGGGCTTTAGAGTCAGAAATGAATGCCTTCGAAAATAAAGAAATGGATATTTGTGTGTGTCTGAGTTAGCTTCAAGTCACGGCCAACTCCTGTATTTGGGCCGTCTCTGGGATGGCAAAGAATATTTCTGCTGTGCACCTCTGCACCCAGGCTCTGATGACAGCACTGCATTAATGTTCTCTTACTCTCTTCTCTTAACACATGCCTGTATTGTTGCTGTGGTATCTGCCTCCATGCTAATGCAACCCCTTGATGACACTCAGGGCACACTGTGGAAGAGGAGGGATCATAAGATGGTGAGAGCCAGTCATGAGGGGTGGAGTATTGGAGGAGGCCCTCCAGAGGACTTGACTGACGTGACTGATGGTGGACCCACGAGCTCCCGTCCAGGCAGTGGGAGGCCCCGCATTCCCTCCCCTGTCCTTGCAATGTGAGTTCAGTCCACCATTCTGGCACTAGGAACTGATTTCAAGGCCAGAACCTGGACAGCGTAGGTACTGAGACCTGGACGGAATACCTGACGGAACCACATTAAGGACTCTATATAAACTTGTAAGATTTTGGCAGGTGGTGCAGAGGGATTCTTGCCTTGCAGCCTCGGGAGGCTAGCTTCTTAACTAAGTTTCCTTTCTTGTTAAACAGCCACCTGCCAATGTGCAGTGGCTGGACTCCCTTATTTGGTCTCCTTTGCCTTCACATCTGTGGACCAGTTTCAGATTTAGCCTGGGAGTTCCCGAATTTGCAAACCAGCAGCAGCTCTGCACAGGGGTGAAAGACTTGGCTGTTCAAACTGGCCTGACCTGGGCCCCAGGCCTGACCTCACTCCCAAGCAGCTGCGTGATTCTGGGCCAGACACAGGTGCTGGCCCCTCCACCTCCTTGTTGGTGAAAGCTAATAATCCTTATGTCAC
>NW_017731459.1:3280744-3283332 GCF_001890085.2 Hipposideros armiger | reverse complement strand
CAGAAGGTCAAGTACTGACTTTTGCTGTATTAGCAGAGCCTGTGATTTTGTCATTTCTAGAAATCCTAGCTATTTGCATATCTTATTGCAATTGCCACTGATTTCTCAAAATGTCATTTATACTCATTGCTACTTGGCATTGGTGGTTAATTAGACCTGCCTCTTGTTATCTTGTTATCTTCTGTTAAAGAAGCGCATGCATGTATTAGGATAGCCCCACTTGTATAATAACTGGATAAATAAATATAATTGGATTTCTTTGTAATTCTTTGTTTGACCGTATGCATTTGGGAAGAGGTCCATACGCCTTGCCTGATTGCCAGTGTGGCCCCCCAATTTTTATTAACCTCCAGACATTATAAAACTTTCTGGATAAGACTGGCAATTTCCAGTTATACCACAAGAGGGAACTATTTCCCAACAAATGTTTTGAAAGATCACAGCAGGGATTTTTCTTATTCCCTCTTAACTCCTGTTCTAAAATTGGTTCAAGTTTTCATCTTGACTGTTAGCAATGTAATTGGGGCCTTGTGATGAGGTTCTGTAGCTGATACCCTGCCAAGAGCTGAAGCATCCTTGTATTGTGAATCCAGGAAGACGTGAAACAAAAAAGTGAGTCTCCCAGGCACTAGATGAGAATTCTAAGTTTAGTGTCCGCAGCATGTCTGCTGTCTCTCCCAACCACCACCAGACAAAATCCAAAACAAAAACATAACTTGGAAAGCAGAATATAGCAGAGCGTGGACTTGATTGGTTATTCTGGTAGGAATAGACCCCCTATAAGGGTAGAAACATAGCTGAAGGTTTTGCATTAATTTAAAGGCTGTTTAAAGAAGGTGTTGTTTGTGTGTGGGAGCGGGAGGTGGGCGGAGGTCGGATAGTGTGGGAGTTAGGGAGAGCAGAACTTTACAGGCAGTGAAAGGCCGTGATCCTATAATAAAAACCTGAGCACCTAGCCAGGCCTTCCATTTGGTTATGCAGTGGTTGTCCCCAGGGCTGATTTTAATGGGAACAATTTCACACGTTCCTCGTCCTTTGGCCACATCAGCACATAGGTCACTGTATATATTTAAGGGCTCAGAATTGAGGTCTTACAGTGTCTAATTGCAAAAGGCAGCAGCCACTTTTACAAGTCAGCATCAAACTCAAGGCACAGCTCAGGAAACTCCCACTCGCCCTGAAGTAGGTCAGGATAAAGGAAGTGCAGCAAAATGCCTATGTGGGCGGAGTCACTTTCACTGGGCATCAAGTTTTGTGTTTGAGCCTTCCCCGCTGACTCGGCAATTCACGTTTGTTACACTCTTTGCTTCTCTGACCTGTAAGGATAGTTGGCTGTTATTTTTGCAGTTTTAATTATGAGCAACACTGTTTCATTCGTTCATTTGTTCCTTCACTCATTCGTACATGCACGAATGCCCCCACAGAATGCTTGGTACACGTTGGGTGAATGTGACGTCCCTGAATAGGGTCCGTCCAGGTATGTCGACTCCATGACCATCAGGCAAGTTGTTGATCTTCTCTGAGCCTCAGTTTCCTCATCTAAAAGGGGAATACTATTACCAGCCTCATGAGATTATTGTGAGGATTAAGAAAGCAAAGTCTATACACAGTTAGCACCATTCCTGGCTCTTACCTCTGAGGATTGTAGTTTTGTTCCATGGTGTCTGTGGGGCCGGCACGTATTAGCAGCCAAGAGTATGAGCTGCTGTAGCAGCATCCTGCCTCGCTCCATGGCACTGGTACCCCGAATAACCTGGTGAACTTAATAAATGCTCTTTAGTAAAGTCCTGTTGATTTATTTTGTAAGATGACACAGTGTGACAAAGTGGTCAGGAGCACGGGCTCTGGAGCTGGATGGCTTGGGCTAAGTCCCAGGTCTGACACCTAAGAGCTGCAAGACTTGAAGCTAAGCCCTTAGCCCCTCTATGCGTCAGTGTTCCCACATGGACAATAGGTGCAGTGATGGCCCTTTCTGCCTACGGTCATTATAGCTAATGCATGAAAAGCACTTAGAATGGTCCCCGGCACATAGTAAGCACTTAAGATTATGAGCCTTTATTATTATTGTTATTACGCTAGGCAACTTGTTAAATGTCCTCTGATGACAAATTTAAATCTACTAGACAGTCTAGACCAGTGGTCTGATGTGCCTGGTCTCTGTTTCCTCCACATGCTGTGGTGAGGATGGGATGGGCGTGGACGAGTGATGGTAGAGTGGTGCTGAGAGAGGTCGCTGAGAGGCCGTGACTTCTGGCTCACCCCAAAGGAGCTGGACCCTGGCAATAGGAAGCTCCGCACCCCCTGCCCTGTGATTGGAATATGCGTTCTGCCCACCGTTCCCACAGGGGGAGCCAGGTTCAAGGGTGCAGCCATGAGAGAGTCCTGTGTTGTTGAGTGAAGACTCAACAACAGGTATGTGACCAAACCACGTTAACGCCTCTATGTAAAGTTTTAAGATTCTGGTGGGTGGTGCAGAGCTTGAGTCATCTTGCGACCGCCCAAGACAAGCCTCGTAAGTTAGTTCCCTTGCTTGTTCAACCTGCCACCTACCAATCTGGAGTGGCCTGCCTCCACCTTCCGTCTCTCCC
>NW_017731459.1:3139709-3277855 GCF_001890085.2 Hipposideros armiger | reverse complement strand
GAGAAGGGATAGCTGGAGTAGAGAGAAGAAGACATCAAGTATCACTGGAGGCTGAGGACACTGAGTAGTAGCTCAGGATGCCAGAAGCGAGGGTGTGTGAGGAGCAGAGGAGAAAGGGCAAGGAGTCAGACAGGGCCGATGAGAAAGGCTTGGGGCCTGGCTGAGGAGCTGGGACGGTCCCCTGGCCATTTTCATTTGAGTGCTCAGGTCAGAGCAGCTGCTCCACCAGTGTTTCTTGTATTGGGATGGACTTCATTTTCCTTGTACACGCTTCTCTCCTCCACATCATCCAAGCCAAAAAGGAAAGCGAGCTGCAGGGAGGGGTAGCCTTCCACGAATCTAGATGTCCTTCTCTTATAGTAACGCTTGGAATACCACAGTCACAGAGCTGGAAGGGCTCTTCCTGCACATTTGGTCTGCTTCCCTCCTTTCACAAAGCGGGGCCTGAAGTCAGAATGGCAAAGCAGCTGCTTCAGGCTCCACACTAAACTGTGAAAAGACGAGGAACCCGAACTCACATCCCCGCTGCCTTGTCTCTGCTCTTTTCACTACAGCAACCCTTGTACTAGTCATTCAGAGCTTTCCTAAATTAACACTAATATAACCCTAGTAAATCCTGGGGCTTCACATGGTTCAGTCACCACAGAGAACACGGCCCTCCTGTCTGTCCCCCCTGCCCCGACCCCACCCGAAAGCAAAATTCAGCAGCCGGAAGTAACTGAGAAGGAATTCCATTTGTTTGTGACTCTGTTGAAGAACGTTGAGGAGATATGATTCATGAGCTACAGTAACACTTTTATCAAAGGCCCTTTCTTCCACTCTTCTACCAGCCTCCCCAGATGTCTGTTGTGCCAACACCAAAACTGTTATTCTAACCACACTCCGCGGCTGAATCTTCTCTTGCTCCTTCCTGCCTCTTCTCGTTCTTGCCTAACGGGATTGACCTGACCTCTCTGCCCATACCCTCCCTACCTTCCTAGCGATCTCTCAGGATCCATTCCCCCTCTTAGATCAGTCTGGGTTGTGTCTGGTTAGATGTTGGAGAAACCTCCTTACAATGGCCAAAACAAGTAAGAGGTTTCCTGTTCTCTTCAAAGAAGAAGTCCGTAGGAAAATGCCCCACGGTTGTTCCAGCAGGTCCTGCTTTTCTGCTGTGCCATGCCTGGTGCATAGCTTTCTTCTTCATCTTTACAGATGGCTGCTGCCCCTTTAGACATCATGTTTATATTCCAGGCCAGAAGACAGGGAAAGACTCAAGACAAAGCACAAGTGGCTGCTGAATGGTTTCTTCATATCAGAAGCCCCATCCTGTAGATTTCCACTTTCATGTCATTGGCTGGAAATGGTCACATGGCCATTGCTTGGTGACCAGTTGGTCACTTTGCAACCCTGGAAAAAAAAATCGGAGTCCTGTTAATAAAGAAAGGAAGAATAGGTATTGGGCACAAAGCTGGCAATATCTGGCCTCTAGATTTTGCATCACAAAAATTTGGGGAGCTGATCTGGGAAAAACAGGGCTTTTCTCCATGTTGGGATGGAGAAAAAGAAGGTGATGAAGCAAACTTACTCAGAGGTGAATAAATACTCCCTTACATGAGTATGCCCTTTCTGGAACATAGGACTTTTGTTTTCATTTTGCAAATTTTTAGACTTTAAAAATAGGTTAGAAATTTAAATTGGCATTTAGGGATATATTGCCTATAGGAAACTAACTACTTTTTCTTAATACATTGTACCCAACATCAGGGCTTTGCTCTGAGATATCTCAATTCCAAGAAGTTTTCAAATACGTTCTACTTGGAAGGATAATAGTTATTTTTCTGTTATTATGCACTAAAATAAAATAATAACGGAGAACAAAAACACCAAGTTTTTGGTACTACAGTTTCATTTCTCATTTTTGTCAGTGTGCATGTAGGCATCTTAAGGCTATTATAATGGATCCATTTTCATTGGTAATGATCTTTTCATTTAGCATTATTTTATAGATATGATTCTATGGACTGACACTTCACATAGTTATTTTTAGTGACAATATAATATTCTGATATGCTATAGTTGACTTAGCCATTTCCCTTTGAGCAGTATTTTAAAAATATTAACAACTGATATGTCCTTAGCATTGGTCCATCAAAATAGACCAGGTGTCAGTATCAGAGCATGTCCTGGAGGACCCTGCTGGACCCGGGATTAACTCCTGTTTCTGGGTTGTTGAGTGGCCCAGGGGTCCATCTGTTGGTGGTGAGGGATTTGTAGTGAATAGTAACTGATAGAAGAGCTGCAACAGTTTAATAACCAGTTTTATCAATTAGCTTTTGCTGTATAACAATCCATTCCAAAAGTTAGTGACTTAAAAAAAAAAACAAGGCATTTAACTCATGATCTGTGGGTTGGCAACTGTGCTGGGGTCAGATGGGTCACGTGTCTGTGGGGTGCTGCTGGTCAGTTAGATCATCGGCTTCTGGGTGTGGCAGGGTCACTGGGCATGATGGGGGTGACTTGGTCATGTGTATAAGTATTTCATCTTCTAGAAGGCTAGCCCTGACTTTTCACATGGCTGAAGGGAGTGCCAAGAAAATAAGCAAAAACATGCAAGGATTCTTGACACCTGAGCTTGGAAAAAGCATGATATCTCTCCTGTCACTTAATTGGCTAAAGCAAACCCCAAGGTCAAACTGAAGGATAAGGCAATAAATTCCACCTCTGGATGGGAGGTGCTACAACATCACGTTAAAAAAGTATGAATACAGGGATGAGAATAATTTGGACTATTTTTGCAAAAAAACCAAAAAAACTACCATGCAGTTGTATACCAGAATGGCTGGCTAAATATCAGCTCTTTTAGTAATTAATCACTGATAATTTGCATTTTCTTTGGACATTACATATATCACTGCTATGAAGATAGCATTTTCTTGATGATTTTACCATTCTTGGCATTAGGAAAATACTAATGGAGCAGAGTTGGAAAATCGTCACTCATTTGAGAATCGTTTCTTCAGCATCCTTCCGCACTAGGCCGGGGGTAACAGTAGCAGCAGACACATTTGTCTGGAGTCCAGCAGGGAAGATGCACAACAGTGAACAGCCCAGTGCAGAAATGTGGTTTCTGCTTTGGTAATGGTGTGTGTGGAGGATCTGAGGACATGTATCCATGAACCAGAAGGAGGCATGTGGGTGGGGAACATGTGTGTGTCTTGTGTAAGGCATGGCAGCCCAGGAGTAATGGCTGGGTTTAGATTTGAAAAATGAGTCAGCCAGGCAATGAGTGTGGTGAAGAGTGAATCCCAGTAAGCACAAGGCATTTCATCCCAGATAATGAGGGGGCTCTGGGACAGGGAGCAAGTCAGAGTGAAATGGGGTGAAAAGCAGGGCAGAGTCCTAAGCGCCTTCTGCCAGCCTTTAACCTTTCTCCTGGAGGCAGTGCAGGGCCACTGAGGATTGCATGTTTTATTATGAACATTCTCAAAACGGGTACTGAAGAACTTGGCTTTGACCGGTGCAGTCTGCTTAAATCCCTGTAGCTGGGAGCAGGCTCTTGACGTAGAACCAGAGGAAGAATTCCTTTTCTTCTCTGAACACACCTTGGTTCTCGGCAAAATCACACTAGAAGAAATAAATTTGGCCTTACCTCACACCCTTCCTCAAACTAAGGTCCAAATGGATCAAAGATTTAAAGTATTAAAAAAAAGTCAAGTCATAAAACATTAGTAGAGAATGTGAGAATTGTTTTAATTGCAAAATGAGCAAGACTTTTCTGAGAATGATAGAAACCCAGAAGTCATAGTAAAAGGGATCAATGTATTTGATTACATAAAACAAAAATAAAAACAAAAAACACATGCATTAAAAAAGAAAACAACCCACCATATGAGAAGTAAAAAAACCAACAAAAAATTAGAAAAAAATATTTGAATTGAGAGCCCTGCTATCTGGTTATTCAGTTTTTTCAACATTACTTTGTTGAAAAAATCTTTTTCTTACTGATTCAAAATATCATCTTTATCATATGTTAAATGTTTACCTATTTATATACACTGGAATTGACTCATGGATTTTTTTTTGGCTTTAAATTTTGTTCCTTTGATCTGTCTGTGCTTTCATGTGTCAGTACCATATTAGTCTAATTACTATAATATTGTAACATGTCTTAATATCTGGGAGTCCTCTCATATTGCTTTTAAAAGACTTTTCTTAAAAAGTTTACTTGCTTTTTTTCTATATGAGGGATTTCCTACTTAAGAATATTGTACACTTTTCAATTAATGCAAATCCTTTTTTGTGTGTATCAGGGGTAATTTAAATTTTCTTCACATAGATTTTTGCATGTCTTAGTTATTTCATATATTGTATCCTTTTTGGTTATTACAAATGAGATATTTTCTTTCATGATACTGGTACCGTGCTAAGAGTCCGGCTGCCTGCTGCTTGAAAAAGTTAAAAATTGAGAGACAAGATTGGTGGAAAGTAGGTTTATTCCGAATGCTGGCTTTCTGCGAGGATGGCAGACTCCTGTCCAAAGGCCATCTCCCCGTTCCTAGAATGGGAAGACTGTTTTATAGGTACACACAAACAACAAAAGGAAGGGGAAATTGTAAGATGTCAGTGATTGCTAGACACGCGTTACTCAACAATGTTAAAATGTAAAAAAAAATCCCATGTCAATTGTGATATGCTTTCAACTGTAAGATGCAAATCAACTTCAAAATGTTAAAACAGACAAAAAATGTGCATCTTAGATGTGATGAAATATCATATCTGCATCCTTGCCATCTGCTGTCTTACCAATTTCACTTGAACTATGTTGCATTTTAGGCTTTGCTACTTGAGTCACCCCACCTATGGGTACCAAATTCTGTTCAAATTAGGTTTGATTGCTGCTGTTCTGTCATCTTCAAAGTGCATTTTCCACTTGTGGTCCAAGATAGGCTGCTCCAGCACCAGGAGCCATGAGAACTTTTCCACCAGGAGGAAGGAGAGCAGGAAATACAATGAACTTTCTCGCTCCCTGTACGTATATGTCCAGGAAGTTGCTCATACCATTTCTGCTTACATCCCACTGAACTTAGTTACATAGTCATACTCAGCTGAGAGAATATAGTTTTTGTTCTGGGCAGCCAAGTACCCAGCTAGTGTTCAGGTGTTCAAATACTGTGGAGGAAAGGATGAATGCTAGGGACTACTAACAATTTCTAAAGGTTTATAAGATAGTCTGTAAAATAGTTTCTATTTCTATTAAGAAAAAAATAATCCTCAAAAATGTATGTCATTTCATTCAGTGCCTTTTAAACATCTCTAGAAATTAACTTATTTTTGAATAATAGTAGTAGATTTTCTAATATTGAGCCATCTTTGCATTCCTGGAATAAGTTCCACTTGGTTATGTCCAATTAATCTTTTAATTTGTTCCTAGATTCTGTTTGCTTTTTTTAAAAATTGAATTTACAGGGGTGACATTGGTTAGTAAAATTATGTAGGTTTCAAATGTACAGTTCTATAATATATCATCTATATATTGCATTGTGTGTTCACCACTCAGAGTCAGTTCTCCTTCCATCACTATATATTTGACCCCCTTTACCACCCCACACGTCTTCCTCTGGTAACCACCATACTGTTCCCTGTGCCTATGAGTTTTTATTTGTTGCTTTCAGTTTTATATCCCACATATTAGTGAAGTCATCTGGCTCTCTATTTTTTCTGTCTGATTTATTTTGCTTAGCATGATAATCTCAGGGTCCATCCATGTTGTTGCAAATGGAAGTATTTCATCTTTTCTTATGCCCGATAATATTTCACATCTGCTTTATCCCGTCATCTAGCAAAGGATGCTTTGGTTGTTTCCATGTCTTGACCACCATGAATAATGCTGCAATGAACACAGGGGTACACATATCTTTATGGATAAGTGTTTTCAGATTTTTTGGGGGCAGTAGGTATGCAGAAGAGGGATGCCTGGGTCGTATGGTAATTCTATTCATAATTTTTTGAGGAATCTTCATACTGTTTTCCATCATGGCTGTACCAATTTACATTCTCACCAACAGTGTATGAGGGTTCCTTTTTCTCCACACCCTCTCCAACACTTGTTATTGCTTGTCTTGTTGATAATAGCCATTCTAATAGGTGTGAGGTGGTGTATCATTGTAGTTTTTGATTTGCGTTTTTCTAACAGCTAGTGAAGTTGAGCATTTTTTCATATATCTCTTGGTCGTTTGTATGTCTTCTTGGGAGAAGTGTCTGTTCAGGTCCTCTGCCCATTTTTTAATTGGATTATTTGTATTTTTTGTTGTTGAGTTGTATGAATTCTTTATCTATTTTGGATATTAGCCCTTTATTGGAAGTGTTGTTTGTGAATAACTTCTCCCATTCGGTTGATTACCTCTTTATTTTGTTAATGGTTTCTTTTGCTTTGCAGAATTTGTTTGCTAATATTAAGTTTATAAGTTTTCGCTGTGATATTTATAAGTGAGTTTGGCCCATCGTGTTATTTTTTTGGTGCATCAATGGTGTGCCCTGCCTGTGTGTGAAGTTGACTCCTCTGCACATGAAACGGTTGCCTTTCACTGGGGCTAAGCCCTGTTAGAATGCTGAACTTGTAGAATGTCTAAATGTGGCATGTTTTGGTATCTGTGGCCTTTCCATCCTTTGGTCTCCAGGAACCCTTTCTTGGCACCTCTTGTGGAATCTGTCATTTTCAACCTTGTGTTACTGTCATCTGTGTTTGTCTTCTCTTCTCTACCTGTAAGAGGCTATAGTTTTCATGTGCCCAGTAATTCCTTCATCACACCCAGAGTGACACTCCTTCAGTGCGAGGTACTGGAGATGAAGGGAGAGAGGGACCTGGGAGCGAGGGGCCCAGTACCATTCCTAGTATGGGGAGGAAAGGGTCTTTATGAAAACAGATGTGTGACAACATGGGAATGGGTGTCATGGAGGATTCTACTAAGCGTTGCGGCTCAGGGACTTGGGAGATGCTTGTCTGAGGTGTTGATGAATGAGTTGAATCTTGAAGCAGGATTAGGAGTGAGCCTGACAGACAGCCATTCATTGCTCAATAAATATTTACTGAGGGAATAAATGAGGATATTTGCTAATTAGACAAGGCAGAGAAGGAAGAGCCTGTGAGAAGATATGGATGAAGAACCCGATGTGTTCAGCACACATGAGGGGTTCTGGGTGGTTGGAACACAGAGAGTGGGATGGAGGGGAATGGAGCTGAAGAACTGAAGACCTTGGGTGCAGAGTGTGGGTTCCAGCCTGAGGAATGTAATGAGTGACCAGATGTCTCTCTTTAAGATGGTCTGGATGTGATCAGATTTGAAGCCTGAACCTGAGTCTGGTTTAACTTTTTTTTAATTGAGATATAATATACATAAAGTATGTGAAGTGCTACAATCTTAAGTGTACAACTCAATGAATTTTGCGTACATATACCCAGTGTAATTGCCACCATCAGAAGATGTAGAGCATTTCCAGCCCCCATGAGTCTCTCTCGTGCCCTGCCCCAGACTGTTGTAACGTCCATCACCATGGACTAGTTTTGCTTCTTTTTGAGTTTCCTATAAAGAGAATCATACAGAAGTGTTCTCTTTTGCGTCTGTCTTCTTTGGCTCATGATGTCTCTGAAATTCAACCATGTTTTATGTTTTTGCAGTTTGCACATTTTTATTGCTATATGGCTTAGTTTTGCCATACATTATTATAAATACTCAAGGAAGATTAGCTGAATGAATGAATGAATGAATGAATGAATGAATGAAGCCTTCTCTATTTATCTCTTCTAAAAGAAGCCTTTTCCACTGAAACTTTATCCATATTCATGGTTGCTTATTTTAAAGAATTTTTCTTTGGTAAATACCATTATTTGTACCATTGCTACGTGTAGAGACAAAAAGTGAGGTCAGGCAGGTTCTCATCTGAGAACTACTAGAACTACTAGAGTCTCATCTGAGACTACTGAGAACCTGCCTGACCTCACTACTAGCCTCCTTCCCAGGGGACTGGACTACCACCAGCCTCAGAGTTCTCTGTTTCGCTCTTTGCTGAGTTAGGTCTGTGCAGGAGGAGGCTGGCCTGCTTCACACGTGCATACACACGTGGCGATGCTCAGAGGTGCCAGGAAAGGTTCTAGGACCCTCGAGCATGGCCTCTGCTGCCCCTGCATCCCAGTCTGAAATTGCCACATCCCTCAGCCTTTGGGTGACAGTGTCAAAGGCGCATGCCAGAATGCAGAGGTGTCATGACAACGATGGCAGTCAGTGGCATCCTATATTCATCTCTATATTTGTTGTTGTCTTTACGTACTGAGAGTGACTGCTCTCCAGGGACTCTGTGGCCCCATGCACCGTTCCAGCCTCAGTTTGAGTCCACCACTGTCCTCCTTGGGCTCTACTGCCTCTCAAAACAGGGCCTTTGCATGTGCTAGTCCCTGTCACATGCTCCTGATCCTCCCCTTCTCTGTCCCCTCCCTCTTTGTCATGTGTTGTCCCTTCCTCTCTCTGCAGCAGGTGTATTCCATTGTTGAATCTGGAGAAGGATTCCCCAAGAACCCTGAAGAGGCAAATCCCTAGCCCCTGACTCAGTCGGGGCCTCTTGTCCTGTAGTGTAGGACATGCACAGTCGCTCTGAACTGTGTAGCAGCTTGTGCAGAGCGTAATTAAGCTTTTGTTTGTGTGATTCCTTGATTCCAATCTGGCCTCCCCACCAGCATGTAAACCCCACCCGAGAGAACAAGGGACTGTATCTCTTTTGCTTACCATGGTGAGTCTAGCCTTAATGTAGAACTTGGTATAGAGTGGGTGCTCAGTACATTTCTAAAGAATAAAGGAATGAATGAACTATCCCCATTTTGGGTAAGGTTTCTAAAGGGAAGTAGTGAGCACTTTCTGCCCCCTCCCGCCCATCCTATTCCTGTCTCCCACATGCAGCAGTTCTGACAAGAAGAGACAGTTAACAGGGCAGGTGGGTGGCTTCTGGTGTGCAGGCTGCAGTGTCTAGGCTTTCCTCCTGGGGTCTGTGTGTGGACACGAGGAACTTTCAATTAATGGTAGAGGAAAGCTCTGAGCGCCTTTGCAGACAGCGCTAGGTGGAGTGCACAGGGCTGTTTCCCGGGCCAGGCTGTGAGGTCATTAGCACAGGGAACAGGGCTCACTTGGAGAGACCTGGCCAATTACCAGGAGTGCAGGTGGCAGGAAGGTGCGCTCAGGTTCACACAGGTCCCAGCCTGCTGGCATGTTACCTAACACAGCAGACCCAGTGTGACCCTCCCTTTTGAAGCAGAGAGATGCCATTTAGCTTTTTTTTTTTTTGTACTCTGACAGGAACAGCAAATTGAGCTGAGGAATCTTTTCTTGCCAACTCATTAAGGATTGGGCTGGAACCTCAAGAAACCTGCAAACCAGGCCTCTTAGCAGAAGTCCCAAAGGCTTTCCCTCACCTAGAGGTCCTCTCACTTCCTCATGGCTTCCTTCTCACTCTCTTGGGATGGTTACAGGGGAGGCCGGAGGCAAGAGTGTGGGCAGAGGAAAGGTTCCCAGTTAATAAGGAGTGGACCAGGTTTGTTGGACTTTAAAACCCATGGTAATGATACAAGTAATAGCAATAATCTTATAATAGTAGTTAGCACTGACTGCAGACTCACTGAGTGCCAGGCACTGTGCTCAGCGTTATTTTAGTTAATTCTCACCACATGCAGGACCGTCCTGATTTCTCCCCACCTCGCAGATAAGGAAGCCAGGGAATAGTTAAATGACTTGCTGAGAAAGAAAGGCCCCTAACTGCTAGGGCGAAGATTTGCCCCCAGACAGCCTTAACTCTCTGTCGGGCACAATGCCAAAGTTACGAGTTCGGGCGCAATGCAGCTACGAGATGTGTGTATGATATTTATTTATTTAAATTGAACATGAATGAAAATAACGTGTAAACATGCTTATTATTATTTATTCAGAATGAAATTTTAATTTGCCACAAAGTAAAAACTATATATGTTTATTACATAAATTCAACAGAAATTCAAAACAATCTGTGAGATCAGTTGCGCCCGATGGAGGGTTAAGGCGAAGCCCATGCTCTTAACCACAGTCCTTTTCCTGCTGTCTTTCCCTGGAAGGGAGAAGTGAGGGAAGGTGAGTCTGAGACCTTGCAGGGCCTCGGATGCAGCACACAGGCCCAGGGCTCTTAGCCAGGGCAGCCGTGGGGCCTAGCTGCCCATTGCGAAGCCCTGTGGCTGCCGTGGGAGGGCGGCCTCAGGATCTCCTCCATCAGTCCCATCGGGTCCATTCTCCTTGAATTCCACTTTTGTCACTAACTAGACTGTCAAGGTCTGTCGGGGTAGGGACTGTGCCGTCTGTTTCTCCTCCGTCTCTTCACTGGCTGCCGTAGTGTCAGGTTCACACAAGAGCTAGTGATGAAATGACTGCAAGGATGGAAGAAACCAACCCTCACTCTTAGGATTCCTTGGGGTGCCTTTGGCCTGGCCAGAACACCCTCTGTCCACTGAGCCTTGTGCTTCCCTGATCTCCTCACGCTTGCCCACAGCCTGCTTCTCCCAGCCTCCCCATCTCAGGAACCAGCAGTACCAATGTGATGGTTAATTTTATGTGCCAGCGTGACTGGGCCATGGGGTGCCCCAATATTTGCTCATATATTATTCTGGGTGTTTCTACAAGGGTGTTTTTTGGATGAGAGCAACATTGTAATTTGTAGAGTAAAGCAAATTGCCTCATCCAACCAATTGAAGGCCTGAAGAGAACAAAAAGATGGACCCTCCCTTCAGTACAAAATTCTCCAGCAGATGCCTTTGGACTTCATGCGCACCATCGGCTGTCTTGTGTGCCGTCGGCTGTCCTGGCATCGAGCCTGCTGACCCACACTGCAGATTTGTACTTGCCAGTCTCCATAATTGCATGAGCCAATTCCTTATAACAACCCTCTTTCTCTCTATGTACATACATCCTGTTAGTTCTGTTTCTCTGCAGAACCCCAACTAATATAATCATCCTCCCAGTTGCTCAAGCAGAAACCAAGGAGTCATTATGGACATCTCCCTCTCCTCACCCTCAGCACTGAATCAGTTACCAAGTCCTGTTGATGTCACTTCCTGAAGCACTCCCATGTCCATCCACTTCTCATCACATCCACTGCCACCTCCTAGGTGGCCATCACCTCCCCCTGGATGACAGCAATGCCCACTAACTGGTCTCTCAGCTAGTCTTGCCCCTTCTCCCCATATGGTTCCCACAGCAGCCAGGGTAATTTTTACAAAAGCATATCTCATCCTATCATAGCTGTTTAAATCCCTTCAATGGCTTCCCATGAAACTCAGTATAAAGCCGTGGTATCAGTTAGTTTTTGCCACATAACAAACCATGCTAAACTTAGCAGCCTAAACCAGTAAACATTTATTGCTTATGATTGGTAGCTTGGTTTGGACTCAATTGGTGGTACTTGTGGAACTGCCTGGGCTCACTCATGAGTCTGGGGTCAGCTGGTGGATCAGCTGGGGGCCGGCTGGATGAGGAGGGACTGGACTTGGATGACTAGGCTTTGCTGCCCATAATCTCTCATGCTCCAGGATCTGGGAAAAGTTCTAAGAAAAGAAAGATTAGACAGAGGCTGCAAGACAGCTGGCATATCCTTTCTCTGCATTCTTTTGGCTCAAGCAAGAGAAAAAGCCAGCTCAGATTCAAGAGATGGGGAAATGGACTCCATTTCTTGATGGGAGGAGCTGCAAAACCACATTGCAAAGGGAGCTAGATCCAGGCAAGAGGAATAATTGTAGCCATTTTTGCAACCTACCACTGCCCCAAACCCTTACCATGGTCTATGAACTTCTTTGTGACTTAGCCCCTGGCTTCTTCTCCAGTCTTACCTAGTGGTACCTATCTTTTCATTCTTGGCATTCCAGCCCCAAAGACCTTCAATCAGTCCTTTGAACCTACTAAGCTTTTTCTGCCCTGGAGACTATATATATGCTGAGTCTTGTTGCCTAAAATTCTGCTCCCTCATTCAGCTGGACAATTGTTCCTCAATTTTCAGGTGTCAGCATAAATGTTGCTTCTTTGGGGAAATCTTTGTTGGCTAATCTGGATGAACTGTTGGGTTGTTGGAAAAGTCATGATGCATTTTTGCAATAAAAAACAGAAAAAATACATTATGACTTTTCCAACAACCCAATAGATCAAGTACTCCAGTTATAAGTTCTCAGTGCACATCATTCCTTTTTTAGTAGCACTTATAATAGTTGGAATGAAATAATTATTTTGAATGCTTGTTTAATATCTGTCTCCTCCTAGACCGTAGACTCCATGGACTTTAGTAATTAAGTCATCTGTTGAACAAATGTTTATTGAATGCCAGTTATGTGCAAGGCATTGTCCTAGGTGCTGGGGTTATATGGTGGTGATAAAAGTAGACCCAGTTCCTTTCCTCAGAGATTGTATACTCAGATGGGAACACCAACACTAAAAAATAATTACCAAAACAAAAATAAAATTGCAACAGAGGTAGTTTTACCAAGAAGGGCTGCATGATACACCAGAGTATCTCTCTAGTGGGGCCATTTGACAGGGAAATTGGGTCAAGTAAGGCTTTGTTGAGAGCTGAGATGTGGAGAACAGATGTTAACTAGACGAAGGCTGAGGGTGAAGTGGTGGGACAGCATGAGGCTGGAGAGGTAGACAGGGCTAGTTCACAGAGGGTGGGGTGAGGAGTTTGAGAGGGGTGCCACCATGTATTTGTCTTTTAACATGTTGAGTTTGCGATAACTTTAAGATATGCAAAGGTTGCTCTTACGTAGGCAATTGGATGTAAGGTTTGGAGTTCAGAGGAGGGGGCGCCTAAGCTGAAGATTCTTATCTGTTGGTTGGTGGTAACTAAAGCCACAGTCATACATAAGACCCCATGGGAAACAGTCCTTCATTTTTCTGTGTGTCTTGAAGTTTTTGGCAGTCTGGGAATGTCTGTGTTTTTAAATGTGTAAAATAAGATGCATATGACAATGGTGGAAAGCAATTACATTGAAATACAGTTATCAAAACATTAACATAAATTTGTGATACAGAAGTATATATGCTTCTTTATTAACTAATAAATAACAATACTCAGTGGCAGTTCTAATAATTACTGTAATTTCAAAGTAGTGATGAATATAGTTTTGGAGACCTGTGGGATTAAGGTACCTGGTGTTTTTATTGGGGACAAAGTCCCTGGTCCTGATAATACTCTGTGGTTTGTTGCCTGCATTTATAATTGAAGGAATTGCTATATTTCAGTAACAGTTGCATGAAAATAAAGATGCATTTTTATTTGACATCTATGTTCACTGACCCCCAGCGGTGCTGAGGGTCCCAGATTAAGACTTTTCATCTACAATTAGAGGAAGAGCGTGGATGCTAGGATAGCATCTCGGACCAAGCAGAAGAAGATAAGGCCTGCAAAGGGGCTGAAGGGAGCCCAGAGAAGTAGGTAGAAAAATGAGAGTTTTGTCCATAAAAGCCATGGGAAGCAAGTGATGTAAGAAGGAGGTGGTCAATTATGTCAAATGCTAGAGTTGCATAACATGAAGACTGATAAATGTCTGTTGGCTTTGGTGGTTTTGCAGGGAATAAATTTGTCTTGTTTATTGCTTAATTCCTGATCCATTTCAAGTCACATGGTAGGCATTCGGTATCTGTTGATGGAAGGCATGAATTGCTCTCTTTTCTCATCAGGTCTGGTGGGAGATTGTCTGCCTGGTAGGACAGTCAATGGAGCCTGCAGACTCTTTTTAAATTGATTTCTTGACTGAGGGCTATGGAAACTGTAGAGACTCTGCAAAGATTAATGAACCCCCAGAGTTTTGGAGGCTCTCATTTGTGCACCATGCCCTTGGGATGGAAGTTAAAGTGGCCCCTCCCTATACAGCTGCAGGGTTCTCCTATTGGTTACTCATACCCTAAGCTGAATATCTTTCAGTAGAAGTGACTTCCCCATGGGATTTGTCCTCATCTCGCATTTTCTTCCAGCGCCTGGCAGCAGGTGGGTGGACCCATGTATTTAAGAAATGCTCTGTTGTGGGCGGGGATATCTGGGTTGCCATTTTCTCAGTGCCTTCCTGATAGCTCTGCAGCCACTTTTCCAGTCGCTGCAGCATCCTCCTGTGAAGTGGGGTCACTTCTCTTTTTGTCTCTTACCTATACCCCAGTGTTGCGGGAGTAAGAGAACTGAAACTTGTGTGGCTACACAAAATAAAGTGACCATTATGAGTTTTTGTCATGAAGGTTTCTCTATTATAAGTTTTGAACTGTTTAAAACAGCAGAAAAGCCTAAGAGGATGGTTGGGCTAATGGGGAGGCAAGAACTTGGCAATGATAAGAACAAAGCTTTGAATTTGGTGAGGATTTAAAACTCATTCAGTTCAAGGGGTTTCAACCTGGGCTACCGGGATCCCAAAAGGTTCCATGAGATGCCCTGGGAGCTCCAGGATGGGGATAAGAGAGGCTAATCAGGTGGGATGTCGTCCCCACAGGGACTCCCTTATCTGTTGAGTACCTCTACAATATTATTTGAAGAAAGAATTCTGCTGCAAATTTTGCAAATCTCTGATTTAGTCCAACTCCCTTATTTTACACAAGCAGCAACTTAAACCTAAAGAGATAGAAAGCTGTGCCCAAGATCACATGGATAGTCAGTAGCAGAACTATGACTAGAATTTAGGTCACATATGTGCTCTTTCTTATGACTTGATTAAGTAAATACTAATAAAGGCATGCATATTACCATTACGCATGCATGTAAAACACCATGCTTACACATGGATCACAGATAATTTCTTCTAATTACACGTTCCCCTGTGAGTTTGTTTGCCCTGTAAGGCCCTTGGGGAAGGGTGCTTAGGATTCTTATAATTCAGAAACTCTTTTTCACTTTCCTGGCTTAAGAAGTACAAGGTAAATTGAGCTGGCCTGTGAAGATGTCCAGAGTTTTTCACATAAGGGAAATGAACCCCAAAAGAAAATGGTCTAATGATGTTAATAAAGGTCAGCATTCCTGGGGGAACTGGGAAATTAATCTGGTGGCTAAAGCTTCTGAGGGGTTAATGGAAGCTGTAAAGCATCAGCTCTGCATATTGAAAAGTCTATAAATAGCTCCAAGTCCTGAACTGCCTCCCAAAGCTGTGATATTGTCCATATTAACTTTAGTGGCTTTGTGCCAGGCTAGGATACAGCCCGGATTTATTCCAGCTGCGTCCAGAGAACCCCTGCAATACCTTACAGCCATGACCAAAAGAGCGGAGGAGATAGAGGAAAGGCTGACTGGTATAATGAGCCAGATGCCCTTAGAGTGAATGGTGAGGGGTGTGAGTGTGTGTGTGTGTGTGTGTGTGTGTGAGTGAGTGAGAGAGAGAGAGAGAGAGAGCGAGAGAGAGAGAGAGACAGACAGACAGAGAGAGAATTTTAGGACCTCAATTTGACTAGAGCATGTAGGCCTCCAGAGGCTTAGAACATTTTTAAAAAGTTCCCATATTTATTTTTTGTAATAGGACTTTGGGTAGCAGGACACGGTAGACTTATTTATGAGACTGAAAGCTTGCCTACTTCAAACTCCTCGTTTTTCATGATTGGGGCCCTCTGAGGTACAGAGTGGGAAGGTTACTGGCCATGACTCAGACAGCCGATGAAGTAGGCATGGGCTCCTCTGATCTCCCCGATGGAGTGGACCCCTCTCCCTCTGTGTTTCTGTAACTCCTGTCTCCCTCCATCTCAGCACATCTCACCTGGTGTTTGTCTGTTTCTCCCACTAGCCTGGGACTCTCTTGAAAGCAGGGACTCTGTCTTATTCAACTTTGATGCCTATCTCTTGGCACATTGCAGATGCTCAGGAAATTTTTGTCAAGAGATTAAATGAATGAATGAATGAGATTTCTTAGGAGAAATCTTCTAATAGTCAAAATGTCCTGTAAAAAAAGACAGTAGGTCATGGGGGAAAAAAATGTGAACAGAAGCCAAGGACTGTTTTCCCTTCTCCAAATTAAGAAACAATATGCCTTTTATTTGTGTAAGATTTATGGCTACAAAAATCATTCATTTGATCCTCCTGATAATTTGCGAGAAAGACTGGGCAGATGTTTGTTATCCCTACTTCATGGATGAGGAATCTGAGGCCCTGGGAGATTCAACACTTGCTCAAGGTCACACAGCTGCTAAGAGGCCAGGACTCAAGTCTCTAGGTGTCAGCCAGGGCTGTCTTCCTCATTCTGGGGGCAGCTGTCCTGTTGCATTGTCTTAGGAAAACCTCGCAGGAAATCTCTGACTGAGAAATCATGGACAGGCGTTTGGTCAAAGAAAACAAGAGTTAGCATTTGTGTAGTGCTTTCTAGACCCTTTGCTCATAAAACATATTGGTCCTGACTTCAACCTTGGGATGTTGTTGCTATTATCACTCACGTTGCCTAGACAAAGCAACAGCATCAAAGACCTTGGTTTGCTCCTATTGCCTAATCGATAAGTGATGGCATTGGAGCTGGGCCCAGGTCTTCAGTCACACGAAGACCTCCCAGCCCCAACTACTGCACCACCAGTCATCAACCCAGAGAGTGATGGGACAGATCCAAAAGCAGGAAGAAAGACCCCATAATCTAAGGAAACTGGGTCCTGTGTACAAGATGGCAGGCATTGCTGAGCTAACGGCTGCTGGACAGCCTGGATGAGAGAGGGAAGCTGAGAGAGGAAAAGTCCTGAAGAAGATGAGAATGCAAGCCAAACCAGAGTGACAGGAAAGAAGTCAGTGATCTTTAGCAGCAGAACATGGATGGGAAAGAATGATGTAAGCTAAACAAATGCAGAGATGCAGAACATATAGTTCTCCATGTGAAATGCCTGTAAGCTGCAAAATGTAAAGAGATGTTATTTTTGTATTATGACATTTCAGATTTCAGCTACTTGCGATTGAAAGTGAAAAAAACCAAATCCCAAATCAACTGAACTTGTTCGTTACCGAGTTAAGGAAAATAACAGAGGCAGGACACAACACTTAGCTGCTAATTGCCATTTTGGGACAATCCAGGAAGATATCCTCAGCCTATTTAAAATAAGCACATTCTCAACTCTTCACTTCTCATCACTGATCTCACAGCTCATGGAAAGGTGGCGAGAAAAGACCAGGAAAACACAGCAGGACCAGGCCTCAGAGCAAGTTTAAGAAAACTAGCATTATCATGAAGACAGGACCCTGGGACAGAAAGGGCAGCCCGGGGCACCTCTTCTAAGCCAGAAGATGGGGTCACCTGGGGGGCTTCCTGACCTTTGAGTCCTCTCTGCCCCATGTCCCGTCTCTGCAGCAGGGTGGCACGGCTCTCTCCAGGCCTTAGCCCTGCAGCCTGGTTCCTTTTTTCATTGGAGGTTTTGATTGATCTCAGATTTAATTTTGTCCTCTAGGATTTCCTGATAAATCTCCAAACAGGAAAAAAAATATTATTTTTCCTTTTTCCTCCATGAAATGAGGGCAGCACCTTATAATAAGTTTTCTTTGTGAAAGAGGATGAATTGAAATTTTTGCAGGGTAATAAGAAATACAAAATAGGATTTTATCTTTTTAAAGATTTTATTGGGGAATCAGGGAATGTGAACAGACAAGTTGCTGTCCTTTTGTTTTTCAGTCTAGTTGTGGAGGATGTCGCTTCACTGACCCATGTTGGTATTATTGTGCTCTTCCTGGCCGAGGCAGTCGCTTGCCGGCCATTGGACAGCCATTCATGGCGGCTCACAGCAGCTCACAGCAGCTCACGGCAGCCCACTGCAGCAGGGGCTGCAGCTTATACCATCACCTGCTACTCATGGCAGCCCAGCTCCAGGTCGAGCTGTTTCACCATCTTAGTTGCAGAGGGCGCAACATCACTGGCCCATGTAGAATCCGAACCGGGGCCCTGGTGCTCAGAGCTGGCACTCCCAAGGCAACTTTTAACCAAAGCGCCACTCGGTTGGCCCCAAAATAGGATTTTAAATAAAAGCGGTTTGGCAGGGCCTGAGAGCAAATCCCAAACTATAATGAGTAGCTGCTACAATCAAGTTACCACTGCCCCTAACCAAACATTTCAGCTGCATCATTCACCAAAAAATACTCCCAAACCTTCAAATGAATGGGTTCAAGTAGCCCCCTGAACTTGAACATATAGGCTGTCTAATGATACTGGATTTGTCAGTATATAATTTTCAAAATATTAAAAACACCACTCCTACAAATATAGAATGAAAATGTGTCTGAGATTTATTTAACTCATTAATTAATGAGGGAATCAGCAGGATGTTAAGACTGTTTCCTAGAGGGGCTCATGACTTTGAGGTCTAACTCTTCCTGGGGAAGGACTGTCCTTGGCTCTACAAGGTCCCACAGTGTGGCCACAGCTTTTGTCTTTCGCTGTCTTGACCCTCCTGAGGCGAGGACAGCTAGATGGAGGTGGAACCTCCACTTCCCCAGAATGCAAAGAGCTGCCACAGCGCATGGCTTTTCTGTTGTTGGATTTTAAAGGAACACTCCCTTCGCCTCATAGCTCTGTGTTATCATGGAATAGATTCTTCCAGTGGGTGGATGAGGCTGTTCTCTTTCTAAACTGAGCTGAGTAGGATTGATTTTTAGATGGCTGCTCTTTCTCAGGCAGGTTTAAGATAAAAACGGTCAACAGATGAGTTTGTGAGTAGAAATTTTGAAGTCAGACTTGAGTACTTTGCAAAGACTGAACTCCTTTGTTTTAGATGCTCTCTGGATTCATTTGAACACAGAGCCGGGCACATAATGGATGTGCAGAAAATGGCGGCTGAATGAATCATCTCAAGAATTTCCCTGAGGCAGCAAGGACCCCTTTGTCATGGAGGAGGTGTGTTGAAGGGCTGGTAGGAAGTGAGGAGCCTGTCCTGTGCTACTGAATGATTTTCACTGCTGAGAACAATTTCTTGCTCACTCTCCCTCATTTCATGTTCCAATTCTTTTAAGGAGAAGATGAATTTGAGCGTATTTTTTCTTATTCCTCTTCATTTTGTGATGATGTCACTGTAATGATCCTCATGGCATTTTGGGATGAGTCACCACTGTGCTATTTTGGTGGCCGTACATTTTAGTAGATGACTGTCTCCCCCTCTCCTGCCCCCACCCCCAGCATGACACCTGCTCAGATCTGGAGATTTGCAACACAACAGGTCCTTGCCAAGTACCGACTCATTAAGCCTGGTAGTGAAGGTGAGAGTTATTATACTTATGAATGAAAGATGTTAAGTGAGGCAGTGGGTGAAAAGGCAGGCCTGCTCCACCAGGAATGAGCTGTAAATTAGTCCTTAAAGTCATCTGAGGCTCCGCTTTGCTTAGACACAAGGACAAGAGGGAAATCTGGGGAATGAAGGCTGTTATCTTGAAATCAAGTATGGCATAGGTGTTCCGGGTGTGTTGAAACTCAGGATGTGTCAGCAGGACGCCCCTGAGAGAGAGGCAGCTTCTAAGGGGAAACTTCCAGAGCATGATGTTTTGGGTTTTAATCACGTGATGTCCCTAAGGGGTCAGAGGGTTCAGTCCATCTCTGGATGGAAAATACCTCCATTTCTTCTGAGGGAGCCCAGGTCTCTCCATAGGCAGTATTCAAGTTGGCTTGGTAAACCAAGAATGGTCCAAATGTGTGTCCTCTCTGACCTGTCCTGCTTTACGCGACCTTAAATGACCCCTGATGCCCCTGACTTGCTTGACAATAATCTTCTCTAGAGTCCATAGGGCAACTTTAAACATACCTGCTTGTGGTCTATCTTTTACGATGATTTAAAATTCTTATTTAACTCTGAATACACTGAACTTTTGTGTGTCTTCCTTTTGCTGTTCTGACAGCTTAACTGATGCACTAATCCTATCACATGTCTAAGACTGCTTCATATACATATTAAGATGATTTCGTCATTTGGTGAGGATGAAGGGATCTTCAGTGAGTAGGGGGTCACTAATTCCATTAAGCTAAAAGTTCAGCATCCAAGACCATAGGGATTTTGTCTTTGAGGGACCCAAAATCCTGATAGGTCACAAAGGATGAAATCCTTCCTTATTATTTAACTTTCCTGACATTTATGACTTGTCTTCCAAATAAGCTTTTACTCATCTTGAAACAGGGACAATGCATTATTGCTCCTGGAAGTCCTCATAAAACCCAGCACAGAGCTTTGCCAACAGTGAAGTTTCCATGGCTGCCTGATATGGTTGGAGGGTTTAGGCTTGACCATGAACCCAGGCTCACCGATCCCTTCCCTCATTCCACATTTATTGAGCATCTGCTATGTGTTGGGCACTGTTCTAGTCCCTGCCCTTATGCCGCTTACATTTAGGTAGGAGAGACGGACAATAAACAAGGCAAATTAGTACAATATAAAGTATAGTAGGTAATGATAAATGCTAAGAAGGAACAATAAAGTACGAAAGGTGGATATAAGGGGTTGGAGAGTGGTCGGGGCAGTCCTCACTGAGGAGGAGACTTCTGAGTGAGGACCAAGAAAGTGAAGGAGTGAGCCTTATGGATATCTGAGGGCAGAGCTCTTGGAGCAGAGCAAAGGTAGAGGTGTGCCTAGCATGTCTCTTATCCTGCTCTGGCCCACCAGGCCCTGGATAATCTTCTGGTCCCTATGGTCTCATCTCTTCTCACCACCCATTTCGCTGTCACCACGCCAGCCACACTGGCCTCCTGTACATGGGAAAGAGCCTCTCATCTCTTTTCTTCCCCTCTCACCAGAAGGGCTGCGAGGTGGGAGGTAGGCTCTTGAGACCTACCCCTTCATCGCATGGAGGCCTCCGGATGGGGCCACTTTTGGAGGGACAGTCAGCAGTGTTCTCTAGTGCAACGTCTTCAGAAGGCTGTATGAGTGGTGGAAGAAGATATCTTAGAACAAAGACACATAGTTTAAGTTTAATAACAGGAAAGCAAGCAGAGAGCAAAGGTGAGGTGGGGGAAGCTCTAGGCATTTGAAAAGATCATCAGTAGGAGGCTACCCATTGACATCTTTCAAAAAATTCTTTTCAGTTACAGTTGCCATTCAATATTATTTTACGTTAGTATATTAGGTGTTAGGCACAGTGGTTAGACATTTATATAATTTATGCAGTGATCTCCCTGATTAGACTAATACCCACCTGGCACTATACAGAATTGTGGCAACATTATTGACTATATTCCCTGTGTTGTACTTTACATCCCCTGACTATTTTATAACTACCAGTTTGTACTTGTTCATCCCTTCACCTTTTCCACTCAACTCCCCAACCCTCCTCCCTTCTGGCAACCATCAGTTTGCTCTTTGTATCTATGAGTCTGTTTCTGTTTGTTTGTTTTTTCTTTAGGTTCCATGTATAAGTGAGATCTTCTTGAAGTGAGATAAGACTGCCTGCTCTGAGCTCGCCTCAACTAAAAGTTCTGCCAGTGTATTTAAGGATTTACTTCAGTGTCCCTTCTGTCCCCCTGAAGTCATCTTTCCCAAGGCTTTCCTGGAGACTTACTATCAAATGCTCCTGGCCTTCCAAAGATTTGCTGCCTTTTTTAAAAAAATAAAATCATTTTATCTGGAATTGGCATTCAAATATATATATATATATATATATATATATATATATATATATATATATATATATATATATATATAAAGAGGGGAAAAGGCCTTGAGAAGAATTAGAACAATGCAAATATATTCTCCTCTCAATGCTTCTAAGGCTTCAGCCTGTGGCTGCTTCTCATGGCTGATTATGGCTTCACATAACAAAGGGATTTGTTACAGGAGTAGGAAACACTAGCAGATTGAGGAAGTTGGAATTAGGAATAAACTTTGTTGAGGAAAATTTGTGATTTTTATTCCTTTAGGTGAAAATTTTGATACAGGTTAGTCTGGTCCAATGGCCATCTTGAATAGAAAATAACTCCTGTCCTCCCTAACTCCTCACAATGCTAGCTCTTTGGGGCCTCAGCCTGGAAACTGAGCAGGGTTGCCCACTGCCCACCTGTGTCTTACGGTTCCCACTCCCCATGGTGCCAACCTGCTGCTGTTCACCAGAGGGCACAAAGCCCTCAGGGGACAGGGTGCTGACTCCCTGCTTCTGCCTTTGCTTTGTGTCCAGTTGGATGGAAACAGAAATGGTTGTGCAGAAATAAAAGTCATCACCGTCAAGTAGAAGGGTGGGGAGGGGTGGGTGCATGTGCCTGGCTTCGTGACCGCCCCTGAGCTGGGCTGTCAGTTGTTGTGTTCCCTCAGAGGTCCATTTACAACGGAAGAAGCAGGTTCCGGAGGCTTCAGCAGAAATCGAAAGCCAGTAGCAGTTATTACCTTGTCTGCTCCTCACATCCCTCTTCTCTACTTCCCAGCTTTTCTTAGTATAGGTCTTTTGGCCTCCGGAAGCCCCTGCCTATTCGAATACTTGTCATCTGTCATAGACAAAGTCACAGACAAGGGGCAGCAGGATAGGGAACTTTCCTAATGATAAATGAGGACAATATTGAGCCACTCAGCACCAAGCATGGGGCTAATTATTGCTTTATGTGTACTATCCCTGAGGAGTAGTGTTGTCCTCATTTTATAGGGGAGAAAATTGGGGACGAGTGAGGTTCAGTGTCTTTCCCAAGGCCCCACTATAAGTGGTAGAGTCTGATTTTAAAGCCCAGGCTCAAGCATGTAACCATTCTTTATGCTGCCCACCAGGGTGGGCTTTTCTCACACCCCAAGCAGGCTGAAGCAGCGGTGTCCTATGGACCCTGTGTGTGTGTGTGTGTGTGTGTGTGTGTGTGTGTGTGTGTGTGTGTGTGTGTGTGTGTGTGGCGGGGGCTGTGGGGCTGGGGAACCACTGTGTGATTTAGAGACAGAGCTCAAGCTGCTTCTGAGTACTTAGCTGATAATTAATGCCTGAGGAGACTCTACTGGCCCCCAGGCTCCCTGACACTCAGTGGGATACCTGGACCAAAGGCAAGGGCCTTGTCTCAGGCCTTGTCACAAAGGTTGTTAGAAATGTAGAGTCTCGGGCTCCACCCCAGACAGACTGCCTCAGAATCTGCATTTTAACAAGACCTGCTTGTGATTTAAATGCACATGAAACATTGAGAAGCCCTGCTCTAGAGGTGTCTTTCCTAAACTAAAAGCTCCCGAAAGCTAGTTCAGGGGGCTTCTTTCAGAATGAGACTCAGATAGCCATAACACCAAGAAGCTTCAAGCTGGTGTGTCCCCAGTGTCAGAAACCGCCCTGCAAGTGCTGCACAGAGCCAGACCCACTCCTAGTATTTATTTACATGGGGAATGAACAAAATAGCTCCCGGAAATTCTTGCAGCAACCGCCTGAGAGTGAGGCAGATTTGACAGTGTGCAAACGCTAGATGGCAATGGATGGACAGGCATTGGCAGAAAACGTGCCAAGCTCTGTCACTGCCAAGGGTCAAGTTGAAATGATAAAGGCATTGAGGTGGGGAGGGGGCGGGCTGAGCACAGTTGGGTTGTGAAAGGAGATTGTTGGGATGATATTAAAGAAACTGAGACTTCACTGGCAAGTCTGGGAAGGCTGTTTTGTGGAATGAGAGATTTGGGCAAGAGTAATTGCTTCTTTTTTTGCCTCAAGCTATGTTAAACACACAATCTCCCCACAGGCAAGGGATGTCAGCAGCTGGGTACAGTGAGGCTGAAGGGAATTAAGTGTGGGTAAAAAGTTCTTAATCCACTTGGTTCTGCTCCCTGGGGTCAGGGGAGGCAGTGGCAGCCAGTCTGCAGCCCAGGTTAGTCAAAGCCAGCCCGCAGGGGAGGAGTGCATCCTTTCCCACCATGCCGTGGGCTCATAGGACATGCCCACACTCTGCCTGGATGCTCTGGTAACACCCTGTCAGCTTGGAAGGGGACAGAGCAGGGCTTGACGAAGTATTCAGATCACAGCTCTATTTCCTTCTTGTGTCCAGCTGCTCGGCTGAATCCAGACTGGGAAAAGAATATTCAGATTTGTCCTCAGGTTCTCTCTTCTGCATTCTCCATAGGTTCCTGGGGACTAAACTCCAGGGCGGAGCACTGGGACACTGATATTGGAGAGGCTGGAGTCCATCTTTGGACGTTAGGAACTTGGCTTCTGAGAAAACAAGGCAAAGGAAAGTTTCCCCCAATTCCCCAAACAGTAAGGTCACTCTAGAGCCCCGCCTCTTTTATCCTGTAGTGCTTGGTTCCAGCAGCACTCTCTCATGTGGTCAGTGAACCCAAAAAAGTTGGAGAACTTTGTTGGAAATCCGTTCAAGGAACAGTAATGTTTTCCTGACTGTTTGGTGAGAGTGCTATCTGAAAACATCTTGGTGTCATGTCAGGTGGGTGGCGACACAGTAGGAGAGACTTCAGTGTTTTAAGTTGAGGGTCTGGACTTTTTTTCAAGTTATTCTTTATCTCTAACCAAAATTTAGGCTGGATAGCTGAGCCCTGCAGAAGTCTACAAGTCTATTGGAAATAGGTTGTTAGAGATTGTCCTGTCCCTCTCTTGTCTTGTTCAGATGGGGAAACTGAGGCCCAGAGAGTGCTTTTTTTTTTTTTTTAGTAAATCTTAAATGAATGCCCACTCTATGCCAGGCACTGTGCCAGGGTCCGAGGCCATACAAGGAGCATGAAACACAATCTGTTATTTGTTTAAGGATCTGTGATCAGCTTTTCTATTGAGTTTGTGGATGGGCTTAGGGCCCAGGTCACCCTGCTGGTGAGTGGTGAATACAGGTACTATGGGAGGATGGTTTCCTTCCCTCCCTCCCTCCTTCCTTTCTTTTTTTTTTTTTTTAAATTATATTAGTTTTCCCCTCTCTCTTCTTCCTTTTCTTCTTTTGTTGAATTCTGATGATTTTTTTTTTAAGCCCGAGGGGCTTTGTATTTACCAGGTGGAAGTGAGTAAGCAGCAATATTAGCAATTCCAAGGACACGTTTGATCACTTTGTCCTTCCCCAAAGGCCTCCATAGGAGATGTGCTGTCAGACAAACCTGAGGAAGCAAATTTTATTTTTTTTACTTGTAGGAACTTGCCTTGAATTCTGAGAGGGGAAAATAAACCAAGCTAGTAAACTTTAAGGCTTTTTATTTATTTATTGCCTCAGAAAACACCTTCTGTGAGAGATAAACTCAAAAATACCCTCTGAATGATGCTGTCCAAACTGTAATTCAAGCACAGTTTATGGTAGGCTGCCCTCATGCTCCAAGTTCTCACCTCTCCTTCTCTTTTAGGGTATGTTACCTGAATAGATTTTTGTGGGTAGACAAGAAATGGTGAATTCAAAATAAAGATGTTACCAACCATGACTGGAAAAGTGCTAGAGACTGTCTGCACATATTCTATCGTGATCTTCAATGATATGAAAATCGCATGCAGATAGGCCCGAGCCCTCCTCACTGTGGCCGGATCAAGGCCATGGTCTAGGCCTCTGACTCCTTGCTGACCAGCAGGAAAAATTAGAGGCCTGAACATTAGGCACTTGAAGTTTGCATATCATTGAGCTTCCGGGTCTCAAAAAATCTTACATTTTATTCACAAACATTAGCATCTGCTACTAATTAAAGTATCAGGGTATAATTATACCCTTTCTTATTAGTGGATATGGAATCTGACAGTTGCTTAGATACAAAATAAGCAAGTGCAGATTGCGTTCTGCGCCCTTCACAGGCTGGGGAGACAGAACAACAGGATTTTCAAATGCTCTGCATAAATGAACCTTGTTGCCCAGAAAATGTAAAGTTCTGAATTATCATCGGTAAATTTGCCTGGGAGCAGATGTTAATCCCATCAAGAGTCTGTGCTTTGAGCTTTAATATCATTCAATTATTTCCCTGGTGTGGTCCCCTCACCTCTGTACCACACTCCAGCCTCCAAACAGAAAGCATCGGTCTTCCCAAGGTGCCGACAGTTAAAGCCCCACTGAAAATCTGACAGTGTTGCAGGAAGGAAGCAGACATGGCTTTCTCTGGGAATCCCACAGCCAGAAGACACCCATCTGGAATAGCAGGGCTGCGTGGCGACCAGGTCAGCCTTCGGGCTAGTCAGAGGTCCCCTCTGAGCACAGGAATGTGGATTCACATAATACGCTTAGGGAAGTTCCCTGCTAACCCATTGGCTACGGAAGTGCAGGGAGCAGGTGATTTTTGGGTCACCCAGTATAGCTCCAGATCCAGCTTGACACTTGGCACTTAAAAGGTACTCAATAACTAGTTATTAAAAGCACGTTTTTCTATTGACTCCCTTATGTGAAAGTTGTATTGGGAGAGGGAATACTTTCATCCTTAGTAGTTATTTACACCCCGGTGTGTGTGTGAATTGATTAGATCAGGACTTGGCAAACTACTGCCCCAGGGCTGAATTATCCCTGCCAACCTGTTTTTGTGTGGCCTATGAGCTAAGTATAGTTTTTACATTTTTTAAAGGGTTGGGAAAAAATCAAAATAAGGCTACTTCATGACACATGAAAATGATATGAAAGCCAAATTTCTGCGTCCATAAATAAATGTGTTATTGGTGCACAGTTATGCCACTCGTTTACACATTGTCTTTGGTTACTTTTGCAGGACAGTGGCAGAGTTGAGTCTTTGCAACAGAAACTGCATGACCTCTAAAGCCTAAATTAATTATTATCTGGCCCTTTGCAGAAAAAGTCAGCGGGCCTGGATTAGATTATTCTCTAGGGTTAGCTTTTGATGTTGGGGAGAGTGGGATGGAGGGAAGAGAGAAAGAGAGAGAAGAGAAGAGAAGAGAAGAGAAGAGAAGAGAAGAGAAGAGAAGAGAAGAGAAGAGAAGAGGAGGCTAGTTGGGAGGAAAGGGCCGCCAGGAAATCTGGAAGAGCACTTGTCTCCCTTCACACTCCTGCCAGCCTTGGCTCTTTCTCAGTGGAAGTTTCCATCTTCTCGTTGTAATTCTGATGAATGCCCTCAAGGAATGCAGTGATAATCATTTCTCGGACTGCTGCACAAAGGACTGTATCTCTTGTTTTTTGGTCGTTGTAAATCCCTAGTTCAAATGCTATTTCTTTGTCAAAGACATAAAATTTTGCTTCTCAGACAGCATTTAGGTAATAAATCTGTATGTGTGAGCAAGTGTGAGCTGGAGCTTGGCTTTTGAAAGCAACCGTGTTCAATTTTCAGCCACCCAGCAGGCACCCTGTGCGGCTGTGCTACAGCTTCGCTTCCCTGGGCAGTGTGGACTCCACCAGTGGGGTGCCATGAGCTTTGTTTCTAAGCTCATAGCAAAGGGAGAGCCCTGCCTTTCCAGAGAAGTGCCTTTGTGATTAAGCTGGCAAAGATGCAATCAGCCCACTTACAGCCTTGATAATCCACTTGATCCATTCCAGTTAGCTGTCCAAATCCCAGGAGGCATCTGGTTGACCTGAGACTCATTTCCCTGGAGTTTACAGGAGCACCTCCCGGAGCAGATGCCATCATAGCGTTCTCTTATTAGCCATCTAAATTCTGAATTAGAGTCTAATTTTCTCCAAACCCCACACTTTATTTGGAAAGAGGTTACTTCCCTGTGGGTTCCTGGAGGCCTGACTCATCTCTAGGTGTAAAAAATGCCCAGAGTCTCTTGATGGCGTAGTTAATGGGTAGAGGGGTAGATTTGCTTTCTGAATGACAGTGACGAACACTGACATTGCTTACCTTAAGTAGACCTGGGTTTTGAAAATCATAACCAATAAGAAGATTGTCAAGTCTTTTTTTAAGGGGCTACTAGTAGGCTTCCTGTAGGAGCACTAGCTGGTTGTCAGATTTATTTTGGAAATCATGTAGGAAATAGTTTGTGAAAGAAAATACAACTTTCTACTTTCTAAATATCACCATTTGTTGCATCTATTATGTGCTATACATTTCTCTAGGTATTTCGTCTATATTTCCTCTAGTTCTAATCCAAATCCTACAGAGAATAGATAATAAATGTTACAATCTCCATTTTATAGAAGAGGCAATTGGGACTTAAATAGGATACGAGTTGCGGACAGGAAATGGAATAGCTAGGATTTGAACCCATGAAGTGAGACCTCAGAGCACATGTGCTTACCACCACATGATACTGCTCCTCTGGAATGACACTTCAGCCACCTTAGGACAGAATTTTAGAAAGAACCAAAATACAAAGAAGTTAACAACTTGGACTGTTGAAAACACAGACCCAGTCAACATGTGGTCATCTACCGTAACCCGTACAGGAATCCTGTAGTCCCACATTTTCTTTAGCTAAAATATTCATCTTCTTCCTTTCTAGACATTCAAATAAAGATTTAGATGAAATTATTTATTTTATTGAAATTATTTAGTAGGTTCAAAACCCAAAAGGGATAAGAAACCATATAAGAAACAGTCCATCTCTTACCCCTGGGAGATTTCTCACAGGTCTCTTTATTTTATTTTATTATTATTATTTTTTTATTTTTTTAAGATTTTTTTATTGGGGAATTGGGGGGATGGGAACAGTGCTGGGGAATTGGGGAAAGGGGAACAGACAAGTTGCTGTCGTTTTGTTCTTCAATCTAGTTGTGGAGGATGTTGCTTCACTGGCCCAAGTTGGCACCATCATTGCGCTCTTCTCTGGCGAGGCAGATCAGTCGCCGGCTTCTGGACGGCCGCTCACTGTGGCTTCTGGCCGCTCACGCTGGCTGCTGGCTACACACGGTAGCCCATGGCAATCCACTGCCACAGGGACTGCAGCCCACGCCGTCGCCGGCGACTCACGGCAGCCCAGCTCCAGGTTGAGCTGTTGTTCAGCATCTTAGCTGTGGAGGGCAGTGTCACTGGCCCTCATATGTGGGATCCGAACCGGGGCCCTCTGGCATCCCAAGCGAGTTCTTAACCATCACGCCACTCGGCTGGCCCACACAGGTCTCTTTAGAGGAATGCAAAGATAATATGGTGGATTACAGAAATGGCTCCCTTGCTCCCTCTGTCCACACCTCTCTGCTCTGTGACCTTGAAGCTTCTCCCATCAAGAAATGGAGCCTATTCCCCCTCCCTTGAATCTGGGCTTGCCCTGTGAGCTGCTTTGGCCCGGAGAATGCAGCGCATGTGACCAAGTGTCAGTTCTTGAGATGGAGGCTGAAATAGGAGCCAGAGAGCAGCTCCTCAGCTGAGTGATAGCTCTGACTCCACTGCTACTTTGTCTGCCCTTGGACGCTTGCTACATGCCGTCTTTTCACCTGTCTGCTTTCAGGACACTCTGCTTTTCCCTTTTGGTTTAGCAGCCTGTGAATACCTGATGGACACTTGACTCGCCTCCCTCCCTGGATTTGGCCTGAAGTCCTGGGCCAGCTCCCAGCCCCCTCCTTCTCCAGAGACACTGGGTTGGGGAGAAAAGTGTCACATACTGTATGGCGTGCTCCCCTGGGATTTTCTGCTGCCGTTTATACTCAAGTTATGGGGGTGAAACAATACATGCCTCGAGGGTTCAGAAGGTTGCAGAAATATGTGAATTAGGCCAGGTGTCATATTGTCAGGTGTGGTCGGGCCTAGGAAGAAATGGAGATGGCATGTTTTAGCTAAAAGCCTTTTAAGTCCAATTTTGAAAAACATACCGTGAACAAAGTCTGCTTTTGGTCAGGCCGACAGGCTACCTTTTGAGTCTCTCAAGGATTAGAATGAGTTTCACATGAAGTCAGCCTATCTTGTTAGAAGACAATACCATCAACTTTTTATCTCAGTAACCCCATATCATATCTTAATAGGGTCCCCCAACTCCCTTCACATTCTCCTTTGGATGGAGCTTTTGATTTTCTGCTCCCCACCTTGAATGGATTTCAGGGACATTCCTCTCATGGAAATTCCCTTCCTGGATGCTGGGCCCAAGTAGCACCATATTTGGATGATGGGTTCAGCCAGGTGCTGAGCCACAGGGAGGACTTGATATTCTATGATGCCAAGTGCCCCCTTGCAGAGATGGCACAGCTTTTTTTCTGGGTGCAGAGGTGCTTCCTCCCTTCCTTGGCCTCATTTTAAACTTTCTCAGATATGTCAATAAGTACAAGGAAATTAGAGTGGATGAGGGTGTTGGAGGTGGAAATGGAGTGTTGGATGGATTTGAGAGATATTTAGGAATTAAAAGGGACTGTATTGAATATGTGGGTGGTGGAGAGGGTATTTTCTGGGCTAGTGCACAGGTTTATTTTGAGTAATAAGATGGCTGATGGTGCCATTTTGTGAGATGGGGACTGCAGTGAAAGTAGCAGATGGCCACGACTGCCTTGAGTGACTGTCTGTCCACAAGTCACTAACCATCCTGATGCACTGTTTTCTCAAGAACAATCAACTCAAATGGTTCTTAATAGGACTATGCAGAGAAGGCTGGCAACTCTAAGTGATCACAAACAGGAAATAATTTGCAGCCTCCAAAGGACGCCCCCCCTCTGCCCCCGGAATGCCAAGGCTGGTTGCTGTTTCCAGCGCTGGGCTTTTGAGCTCATACCATTGAGACATCATCGATGTGAACAAATTAACATGCTCTGGAATGAATGATTGGGTCCCCCTCAGACTCAATTGCTTGTGTTTCCTGAAAACTCAATTTATTTTTGGTCTGAGAGAGTGCATGGCCCTGCAGCACCAGTCTTCTATAATGGCCAATACCCAGGGGTTGAAGCGAGCCCCTCAGGCTCCAGGAACAGCCAGTCATGAGGCAGCTGTGCCTGAGCCCACATCTCAGACCCTGAATCCAGCTCGGCCCCTCACCAGGCTATCTAGGCAGCCAGCAGCATATAGAAATCCTGGTTCCAGGCACCTGCAAGCAGCCTGGATCTCAGGCAGGATCTGGCAGAAGACCCAGCATCTTCACCTCCCATGGCCAAGGCTACCGGTGCTTGGCTGCCTGGTCTATGTGGACAGAACAATTATCAGTGCAGAAAGAACAGATTTGGGCCCTGGTAGAGAGAGAGAGACAGAGACAGAGAGTGAGAGAGAGAGAGAGAGATAGATAGATATTGACATATACACACTTCCCTCCACACAAAGAAATTACTGCCAAGAAATGAGATACTTTTAGATAAATGTATATTTTCTAGAGTATAGTCTTTAAAGTACCTTCTATTTTAGTTCAATTGTTTTTTAAAGAAACGGTTTTAAAATGTATGATGTGATTTCCACTTTTTGAGAACAGAGTACCCTAAGATCAATTTAGCCTGAAATATCTTTTTTATTATGAAAAATTTTAAGCATATACAAAAATGAGACAATCATATAATCAACCCTATGATCCCAATAGCCAGCGACAACAATGACCAACTCATGACCAGCCTTGTTTCTTCTATACTCCTCACTTCCCTCGGTCTTAGATTATTTAAATCCACCCTGTTTATGCTGACCTAAGGTCATCATTACAGCAGTTGTTGGTAGTACACATCCCCCTTCAGTGTATTTCTCATACCTGTATCTTTGCCTTTATGGGAACTCTCTGTAGTTTGTCTTCTATAATCTAGTCTGGAAAGGTTAGATAGTTAAGGTCGTTAAAATTCTGTGTTAAGTAAGAGCACATAGGATTTGAGAAAGACTTTCCTACCTGGATTTTAATTCTGGGTTTATCTTGGGCACTCACAGGCTGTTTCTGGAGGACTGAGGTTTAGGACTTTTCTTCTCTTAAAAATGGGAGTGGTTTATTATGCTGTGGCAGGGTTCTCTCTCTTTTTCTTTTCCCCCTGAAAATGATGTCATTACTAATAGATGTAAAGAAATGGAAAAAATATTCATTTTTGAGAAAGATTTTGAGCATAAATGAGGAATTCCAAGTATACTCAATATATGATTTGTTGTATGAATGTGATGGTACTTGTCTTGTTTGAGCACTGTCTTCTGTGGCTTCACTCAGGAGCCATTTTGGGGAATTGCACTCAATTTTGCACCAGATGCCTCTAGGCTGTTATGTTTTTCTCTCGTCTTTTGCTCCCTATTTGCTATCTTTCCAGATTACTTGGTTGTTCACTGACTCTGCTGTTTGCAGTGCTTCTGCTTTTATAACATAGAGAGGAGCTGTAAGCTGCTAAGTCAACCAGATAACCACACCTGTCACATCAGTAACCTATCAGTGTGTGTGAAATTGAATTCCTAAACCCCCCTTTTCCAAAAAAGTGCATGAGAATGCCCTGTGCTCAGGCGTGTGCCCAGTGACAGGCCCTGAGGATAGAAGTGCAGATAAGGTGTGTGCAGCTGGGGGTGCGGTGGGGTAGATCCTTACATGCAGCCATGAAGATGGGAAGGGAACAGCTTGAGGATCCTGCAGAAACTCTTGGTGCTTTGCAGTCAACAGGAGCTATCTCCACATTCCACCACCTTCTAGCACCTTCCTCTGGCACCCTCTGCATGGGCATCACTCCCTGGAATGTATGGAGAGTAAGTCCCTGGATCCTAAGGAGCAAGTATACTGGGCATTTGGGTGAAGTTTCAACCACCTGAACTTTAATTGGAGAAACTGGGATGTAGAAGCTTCTTTTCTTTATTCTTTCCTAATTTCTGCCTTCAGCAGCTTCTCTTTATGTTATCTGCCTTTCACAAATGTTTGGCAAAAATGTGTCCTCCAGGATGAAATTCTGAAGGTGTGCCATCAATCCTGGAACGTTGAGAGTGCTCAAAATGGGCTTTTCCGGTGAACAAAGGCACCCTTATTTTATGTAATTAGCCTTATTTTATGAAGAAAGGAGCAAGATGAGGAGGAGGCCTGGCAAAAGGCGGAGTTAGTGTTACAGCAAACACCTCTGCAGAACGGAGTTTTTATGAAGTGCCTTCTGTCAAGATTGGGATGCGGGTGGCAAGTCAGCACCCTATTCCAGACAAGGAATGTGAGGTAGAGACGCAAGGGGTTTGGCCTGGGCTTTCTCCATCTTAATGTTTATCTTTGTGTCTTCCTTCTCTGGCCTACCCGTGGCCTGGCCTACCCTAAGCCCCCAGATTTTCCCCCTTCTCTGTCCTTCCCCACCTTCCGTTCCTTTCCCTTTTTACTGTCACTGTCCAGACTTCTATTTCCCACCCTGGACGCAGCTTCCTACCACAAATCTGCCAAGTGCAGCTATTTCTCTCTCTTTTCCATCTTCTTCAGATCTCTTCAGACCCCTAAACTTTCAGGTTTCAACATTGTGTCTTTTCCGGTGGAGAACGGGGTTTTCTTCCTATGGAGGAACCCTTGTGTAGGAGAAAGAGGTGGACTGGGGGATGTCTTGGCTCCTTTGGCTCCATTTTGACTTAAAGTAGAGTTGATGTTATCCGTAGGTGCTAACTGAGGGCCTGGGAACCACCAGGTGTCCCGACTGCAAAGGCGAGATCTCGTTCCTGTGCATGTATATGAGACCCCAAGGATGGCTGGTGGTAGTGGTGGTGGTGGTGGTGGTGCTGATGGTGGTGGTGGTGGTGCTGGTGCTGATGGTGGTGGTGATGTTGGTGGTGGTGGTGGTGGTGATGTTGTTGGTTGTGGTGGTGGTGATGGTGGTGGTGGTGGTGATGGTGGTGATGGTGGTGGTGATGGTGCAGGTGGTGGTGATGGTGGTGGTGGTGGTGGTGATGATGGTGCAGGTGGTGGTGAGTGCCTAAGGGAGCTGACCCAGTGTCTGAGAGCAAGTCTGCCCTTGGGGCTTTCCCTGGGAAGGAGAGCAAGTTTTCACCCTGCATGACAGGCTAGTAGGTGCCTCTGAGTGAGAATGTGATAATGCACAAAGTTGGATGGTCACAGCAACCCCCCCCATTTCTCTCTCTTTCCTGTGCCTAATCGTCTCACATGGGGAAAAAAATGGATATTGATGATGAAGACCCAGGGGACATCCTGACCCAGCCCCAATACTGAGGATGATCCCTCGTGCTGCTCTCAGAAGGTAGTGATTAAAGAGCCCATGAATGGGAATAAGGCCTTTTCTCTTGGAAGTGATATTATTGGTGGTGGTTCTGGGACTTGTCCTCCAAACCCTGTTGAGCTTTTTACTTATCTTTGTGTTAATCTGTAATGTCCTTTTGAGTCCTCATCATGTGCTAGCCATGATGCCCTGGGCCTTACATTATCCACTTAATTCTCAATACAAGTCTACAGTAGGGACCAATATTATCTGTACGTACTTTACAGATGGGTCAACTGAGACCCAGAGCTGTGCTGTCTCCTAAGTGGTACCAAGCTGGAAGGTGCCAGAACTGAGATTAAAGCTTCTGGGTCTATGATCTGGAGCAGTTCTTGCCACTGTCCGTTTTTGAAGCCAGAGCTGAGCCAAGGACAGGCTGGAAGTTGGGATTAAGTTGAGGTTCAGCTCTGCCGATACTGTGGTTAGTCTTTTGTTTATTTCTCTTTCCTGTTGTCCCTGCTCTGTAGGAGGTGAATTCTCCTATGGTCCTGGATTCCTCAGTTTATTCCAGAGGTGAGCACCTCTTCTCAGTTGAGCACCTGCTCTTAGAGCCTTCAAATTTTACTTTGGCTTTGTCCCTTCATCTCACCAGCTTGTGAAGGCAAAACTGTGGTTGCTTCAGCCACAAGTTGTGGATCACGTCTTCATATCCCCCCTGGGAATATGACAAATGGGAGAGGGTGGGATTTTTTTTTAAGGAAACAAGTGTGAAGCATTCTGTGCAGGCATTCTGTAGCTGTGCTCTTCAGAAGCTCGTGAAACTCAGAAAAAGGAATGGGAGGGGAGGCCCATGCTACTTGTGGCTACCCTCCCATTGACAGCCCGAGGTGTGCTCAGGGCCAACCAGATGTGGGCTTTTCCAGGTCCAGGGAAGGAAGGTTTTGCAGGAAACGTTTTGTAAATTGGAGCTCTGGCATGCAAGCTTCCGAGGTCTTCACCTGAACTCTCTGTGGGATGTCCAGATCAGGGTGACCTGCAATAGGTGGGAGCTTTCTGGTTGCTGGTGATGGGATGCTGTGTGTGTTCGTGTGCGCGAGCGTGCATACACGCACCTACTTTTGTCTAAGGGGGTTGCCAAAGCTAGTCACCTGACTGATGTTGGTACCTGCAGGCTGTGAGCCCTGGGTGTTTGAGGATAGTACCCTGTAGCTTTGTAAATACAGGCGGTGGCTCACCAGGGTCAGGGTTCTGGAGGCTGCATAATGCATTACAGCTGCGTGCTCTGTTGGTTTAAAGAACAACATTATCTTCATTTTTGAACACCTAGTTGTATCCCAAACATCACAGACCCAGTACTTAGAGAGAATGGGTGGTAAATTCGGTTCTCGAATTGTCTTTAAAACTAAATGCTCTATATTACTTCAACACATTGAACTATAGATCTTTTAACATTTTCATACCTGGAACCTTCTTTGCTTCTGCTCAAATGTTTGTTTCTACTTCACCTTAAAGGGTTAAAAGAACACCTCTTTCAAGCAAGGCAATCTGCTCTTCTCCCCAGTATGCCTCTGCTTAGGACCGGAGGTACCCCCACCCTTTCTCTGTGTTACATAATTGAGAATGCATTTGATAGCCAAGATTTTTTTTCTCTTGTCCCTCTGAGGAAAGAATCCTGTGCATTCATTCAGAGTTAAAAGGATAAAGACTCTGAAATCTGGTACAATGCAGAAACATGGATCCTTACACAGGCAGTTCTCAGCTTAAACAAGATACTCCCAGCAATGGGGACCTGAAGATTAACTGCATTCGCACTGGACTAGATTCTCAGATGTTAATTGCCCATAAACATTTTTTCCCCAGATGGCCATCTCCTTGGCTAATTTGGTGTACTTCCTGCCCATTGTAGCCATTTAGCAAATAAGAAAATCTTGAACTAAACAATTAGGCAGCAGTAACAGTTTTCAAGGGGCATACAAATCATTTTTGGATTAAGTTTGGATTATCCAAGTTAGTGCGTTTCCTTCATCACAGTTTATAAACATGGTGTCCTAGTTCAGATGAATGGAACAAGTTATGGTTTTATCACCTTATGGACCCATGAACTTAAATCCATCCTCTGATCCCACAGCTTAAATCTGGCTCATCATCTTCCACCTGTGTGTGTTGGCACCTAGAGGACCAGGTGAGGGTGGGTGGTTGGATGGGCACAGACTCAATCCCTTTTCTGGGAGCAATTCAGCATCGTGGGATAGCTCACTCTCTTTCTGTATGCTGGAGGGAATGATGTATCCATCCATCCATCCATCCGTCCGTCCGTCCATCCATCCACCCACCCACTCATCCATCAAGCAAACCTCTGAGGGCCCCATAATGAGCTGGGAGTTCACAGTCTGGTGGAGGAGACAACAGCCCCAGAGTGTTGGAGGAAGCTTATTTTGAGCAGAATGCTGGAGGCTTGGGACAGTCTGGCAAGGTTGGAGGGGAGAATGTAATTTAAGTTAAATGACATCATGAGTGAATTTTAGAAGTTCTTTGTTGAGGTTTAACTCATATACAATAAAATGAAGTCTTAAGTATACAGCTCGATGACTTTTTTACAAGTGTATACACCCATATGACCATCAGAACATTTCCATTATCCCAGAAAATACCCTTCCTGTCAATACCCCCCTATGGAAATAACCACTCTTCTGACTTATTACCACAAGCAGTTTTGCCTGATCTTATACTTCATAGAGAAGATACCATACAGTATGTACTTTTTTGGGTGTGACTTCTTCCACTGAACATATGTGAGATTCATCCATATTGTTGCATATGTCACTGGCTTGTCCTATTTCATTGAGAAGCAGTATTCCATTGTACGGATGTGCCACAATATGTTTATCCTTTCTCCTCTTGACAGACATTTGAGCCCTTTAGCATAATGCTGCAATGAGCATTCTTGTACAAGTCTTTTTGTGGACACAAGAACTCATTTTAAAATGGATGAGACATAGGAAGATAAGGAGAGTCAACAGATTTTCAGTTATTTGATGTGATGAAACACTTTATGACAGAGAGAGAAATCCAAGGCTGACTGGATTTTGAGGCAGGCTAAATGTGTCCCCTCTGAGATGAATGATATCATTTTAATGTGTTCATCACATGAGTTTGTGTGAGGAAATAAATTAATCATGGTGCCTTCAGCTTAGTCACAGATTTCCCTGCAGGAAGGGAGGCTCTCAATGGACCCCACATTCGATTTGCTGGGGGACTCAGAGATTCTTGGGAGTAAAGTTAAGAGTTCTCATCTCCTGTATTGAAGAGGGGGACTGTAGGCTGCCCACTCCTAGTGTGTGTGTGTGTGTGTGTGTGTGTGTGTGTGTGTGTGTGTGTGTGTGTCTGTTTGGTGCTGAGTCTTCCTATTGGTCCTGATTGTAGTTTCTGAGAGATAGTTAAGACAGAGAATTATGGTGTGCCCCATTCCCAGTTGTTGGAGTTCTAAGTCAGCATATTTTCCAGCATCCCAGGCTCTCGTCTTCCCAGCCGTGTGTATGTGGCAAGGCGGAAGCCCAGTGCCTCGTGACAGACAGTTTAATCTTACCTGCCTGCTGTGAGATACACTCGCCATCCCAGAAAATTGCAAAGTATATATTGTCTCTTAACACTGATAAACAGTGAGGAGGAGGAAAAAGCCCTGACAAAATATTACAACTTAATTGTATTTCTCAGCTGGGCTCAGGAAGTCTGCTTCCTCCTTAGGCTAATGCTATTTACCAAGTCTCCCAGCCCCACAATAATTATTCCTTTAACCCTTCGCGTGGGACAGCACCTAAGCATGGAGAGGACTGCATGCCGGGAAAGCTTAATGAGGCTGTCCCAGGTGCTCAGGTTGGGGAGGTTTGCCTTCATTAGGTGCATGAATCACTGTGACTTCTGGCTCCCAGCTTTGAGTGGGACGAGAGGACAGACTGCCCCTGAGAATACAGGCTGCTGGGGAGGGGGGTGGGAAGGGGGAGGCAAGATGCTGGCCTGGTTTTCCAGGACACAGGTGTTTGCAATTCTAAACAAATGTGCAGTGTCAGTACTCAGCAGCTTCTCGGCTGAGACTTAAAATGAGGGCTGAGCAGGGAAATAAGATTGGACCCCTCTGGGCACTTGTCATTATGTTGGATGGACCCAAATTCAGACCTAATTAAAAAAATGATCGTGTGGGAGAACTGAGTTTGGGGGTGCAAGAAACATGGGGGTGGCCCCCTGTCTGAAATATTGTGTGCTCCAAAAATCCTGCTCCGTGGAATCTGGATGCTCACTATGGTGGGCGTTGTGGCTTTTTTCACTTTGAGAAATGTCTCCATCCTTTCTGGAAAGTTTTGAAAAACACTGTGTTTGAATGATCTTTCCCCTTCACAGAGCAGTGTCCATTAGTGACTCACAAAAGCCCATCTGGTGGTCTTGGAACGCGACGGCTGCTTGTTTCACCTGGGTGACCATGCTCTCCTGCATCAGTCGGTTTCTCATTTGTTCACTCACTGCGGCCGCACACTTAGACTAAAACCCTAAGTTCTACTCATACTGGGCTGAATAGTGTCCTCCTCCAAATTGATGTCCTTCCCTGAACCTCAGAACATGCCCTTATTTGGACATAGGGTCATTGCAGATGTAATTAATAAAGTTAAGAAGGGGTCATACTGGAGTAGGGTGGGTTCTTCATCCAATATGACCGATGTTTTTATAAGAAAAGGAGACTCACAGAGAGACATATATGTAGAGGGAAGACAACTGTGTGATGACAGAGGCAGAGGCTGGAGTGATGGGTGCATCTACAAGCCAAAGAATGCCAAGGATGGCTGGCAACCAACCACCAGAAATGAGCAGCGAGTCGAGGAACAGATTCTCCTTCTGAGCCCCCAAGAAGGAGCCAATCCTCCCAAACCTGGGTTTTGGACTTCTGACCTCCAGAACTGTGAAAGAATCAATTTCTCCTGTTTTGAGCTACCCAGTTTGTGGAGCTTTGTTATGGCAGCCCCAGGAAACTAACACACTCATCATGGCTAGCAAGGCTCCCGGCTATTTCTCCAGCCCCATTTCTTACCAGGCTCCCCTCTGCTCCCCTGGCCTCCTGACTGCTCATCACATGTGTTGAATTTGGTCCTCAGGGCCTTTGCACTTGCTATCCCCTTTGTCTGGAACATTCTTCCCAGGTAGTCCCATGACTTGCTCTCACACTTTACTCAGTTCCCTGCTCAAATGTCACCTCTTCAAAGAGACCCGCTCTGGGTAGTTTATCTAAAACTGCACCTCCTCTGTCACTCTCTGTCCCCTTACTCTGCTTTAATTTTCTTTCCAGTTTGTGTCACTCACTAGTGGACATCACAGTGTATGTATGTGTATTTGGTTTTTTTTATTCCTGCTTCCCTAACCAGACTGTAAGTTTTTTGAGGGCAAGGCTTTGCCTGGTTTACTTGTGTATAATACCTCAGTAGTACTTGGCAAATGGTAAGTGCTCAAAAAAATTTATTGGTAATATTATTACCCTGTGCCAGGGAACCAAAACCAAACCCGGTCTCTGTGCTCACAGGACTCATATTCTAGTAGTTGACACACAGAACTTTAAGGAACACCTGGGGCTAAGGGAAGGTGAGTGCATATAAGTGGGACTTTACCTGGCTGAGGAGGCCAGGGAAGCATTCCTGAGCAAAGGATGTTTGAGATTTGATTGTGGAAACGCAGTTGCCCAGGCAGGGAGTGTGCAAAGACCATATGGTGGGAGGGAGTATGGGTGTGTCTGAGCAAATGAGATGTGGCTGAGAGCCGGGGGAGTCCGAATATCCAGGGTCTTGTAGGCCACTAAAGGACCCTGCTCCTTATCTTGAGTGATGGGAAGACTTTGAAGGGGTTAAGGCTGGAGGAAAGATGGGAGGGCATGATATGATCTGATTTATGTTTTGCCAAGTTCATTCTGGCTACAGCATGGTGAATGCCTTGGGGTGGGGTGGGGTGATCAGTTAGGATGTTGTTGTGGTTGGAGAGCTGCCTGGATATGGTGATAAGGGGTCAAATTGAAGAGCTCTTCAGGATTCAGAATGGACAGGATTTGGCAATGGGTTGCAACTAGTGTGTGAGCAGAGGGTAATATCAAGGGGGAGTCTCAGGTTTCTGACATGCACATTGGAATGGATTGTGGTACATTTCACAGAGTAAAGGAACACTGGAGGTGTGTGTGTGTGTGTGTGTGTGTGTGTGTGTGTGTGTGTGTGTGTGTGTAGGGGCTGGGAGCAAACCTTGAATCCATGATAGTTTCTGCATCATTGCTGTGTTAGTTGCCTTCCAGCAGCCTCAATGGACATAAGGGGAAAACTCTGAAACGGGCCTGATTCTGAGGAGGCTTCTGCCCTTGTGGTAGATTGGTGTTCTCCAGTGAACCATGAATCTTGGTATGCATGCCCTTTGGTAGACCGTCCCACGCTGACCCTGGAATTGGCCATGAGAGTTGCTTTGCCCAATGGGATACTGGTAAACATAAAGCAGTGGAGCCTAGATAGGGCTTGCACTTCCAGGCTTGTCCTCTGGGAAGCCTCTCTTGGAAGCTGGCTGCAGTGCCATAAAGAAGCTCAGGTCAACCACCGAATGGTGAGACACTGTATGATGAGAGACCATCTTGGAGGTTCCAGCCCCAGCTAAGCTCCCACCTGAATGCAGCCACACGAGTGACCACAGCTAAACCACATGGGACATAACCCAGGCTGCCCATAGAGTCATGATGAAGAATAGATTGTTGTTTTAAACCACTGGTTTTGGGTGGTTTGTGATACAGCAATTGATAACTGAAGGACCTCTTCAAAGACAGATTAAACTGGAGCAGTAGGGCTATTGTAAGGCTTTTCAGGATAGAGTCTTTAAAACAGACATCTGTTAGGCCCCTCTGCCTGCAATCTTTCTCTTGCTGCTTCTTCCTTTACTTTGACTTCAGTTACGACATCGTGGGGAGCGGTCTGTCTCGGGGGTGCAGGTGGCACCAGAGGGCAGCTGCTGATGGGATGACCCTCTTTCTCCCTGGATCTCTTCTCTCCAGTTTTTCCCTTTGCCGTCCCTTCCATGGCCTGCATCTACGCCTGGTTTTCCTCACTTCCTGCTTCTTTCTTTCTATAGCTGTGGGGAGCCCTCAAGGCTCCAGAAACTTCTGAAGCCTGGTTCAGGACATGCATCACTACCCATACCCCCAGTCCTTTGTCCCCTATCCTCGCACAGGAGCAAAATTAGGTCTCCTTTGTCTTTTTTTAATCAACAGCTTTAGCCACTGTAAGCTGGCTAATATATTGGACTGAAAATGCTGTTTCTGAGCCATTGTCAACTGAGACTTGGGAACAACACTGACACCTCCTTAATTATGTGCCATTAATGATGTACATGCTGCAGTTAGGGGAACATTGTCGATCCATTTCCCCGTTTAATTCTGTGTTGTGTTATATGAAATGCTAATGAGTCCAGAATTCTCAAAGGTCATAATCTGAATACATTTCCGTTTCTTCTTTTTAGGGGAATGGGGATAAGATTCAAAACAATTAAAATGAAATTTACTTCATCATTTGGCTAACACCATCCTCGCCTGGACTAATTATACTGAGATCTGTATTCATCTGCTGGTCATTTGGACAGACCTGCGTGCGTCTGATTTCTGGTAAGGCCCCCGTCTCTGAATTCTACACGAAGTGGTTTTTAACTGCTCACCCAATTGATTATGAGAAATAACTGGGAAAAAAGTCCACCCAAACCCTTACAATATGGAAAGTGCAAATTTAGCACAACTAGCATTGAATTTTCCAGGGAGTCATTTATCATCCTTAGAAAGTTTTGGTTCTTTGCAAATAAAAAAGAGAAAGGAATGGTAATTGCTCTGCTCAGCTAATTGACAGAATTGTGTCAGAAAAAGGAGGCATTTCAACACTGTCTCCAATGATGACATTTGAAGGTTGTTCCCCTTCTCTCTTCACTGCTAAATTAGGTAATCATTATTTCTCTGTGAATCTTATTAATCTAATGCTTGCTTCTCCTCCACCCTCAGTTAGATTTGAGACGGAAATGTGAAAATGAAATGCTGAAGGTCAGATAATAGTTTGGCCAGTTCAGGTTGTAGTCCCTGGTTTTGTGGTTCAGTGCCTAAGAGGGAGAGGACAAGAAGGAATGAATTTAAATTGCAGTCAGGGGAATTCAAACCGTCTGTTAAAAAGGACCTTCTCATTATATGCATGGAACCCAGAACGTTTGAAATCTCTGCTGGTAGATTTTAAGAATTGGTTAGTCCACTGACATGCTAAGATAGTGGAGGTCAAGAAACTAGAAAAAGCCCAGAACAGTGATTCTCAATCTTATTCTCTTTTCAGATGGCTTCAAGTGGGGACAAAAGGCTCCACTGGGTCCTCAGGGGTGATGACAATCTCCGATTTTTTGCTGTAAAAGAGAAGGTTCATCAGATTGTAGGGCTTATGATACGGCTTCTGATGAGACATTAATGAGATAATGTCTGGTTTTAAAAAAAAATCATGCTTGGTTTTCATTTGATATTATATCCAAAATGCAGTTTATAGTGTAGACAGCCTGGTGGCAAAACCAGCGATTCCTCAGTAGGACAGATCAACAGCAGCCCTGGGCGACACTTGGAAAACAGCTGGATGCCCGGTGAGGATTAAGGCAAAATGCAAAGGTAATTCCAGCTGATGGTGGCATGTGAGTCACCAGCCTTCCCCGCTGTAGTCTCTCACTGGGTTTGGGCAAGGCCTCCTCAGTCTGCCTTGATGACCTTTTGGCCCTGGGAATGCTCTCATGCCATCCTCACCGCACATCCTCTGTCCTCCCCTGCCTCTGCGTTCAGTGCTCCTTGGGCACTCAGCAGGAACAGTGGCTGACCCCCTGAGATGCGGAAGCTGAAGGCACATGGCAAGTGCATTCTGGGATATTCCCTGCTAGCCTATTCCTTCTAGTTCCCCAAATTCCATGTAACAAAGAAAAACAGAGTAGATGGCCAGTGGATGTCTAGAATCAAAACAAATCTGGAAAATGCTGTTTGAGAGTAAATTACCTGGATTGACTTTTTGGGTGTTTCAAATTTTTTGAACCAGATGTTCTGGTAACTCCAAATATTTCTTTTAATAATCATCTTACTCAATTTAGTTATTGACATTCAATGTTTTAAACAAAAGCCTTTATGGAACAGAGCTTAGCCTTCCCTCTCCCCTTCCCCGCCCCGGACTCAGAGAGAGAACACTTTCATGTTTTTCTCTGGCAAGTGAGTCAAAATCAAGTCCTGCCTCCATGAACAGGTGGCATAGCCTCTGATTCCCACTTAAAGAGGAAGTGATCTATCACAATGTCCTTGTTCAGAAATAAGGTAAAACGATTCATGTTTATATGGAACAATCTAGTAAATGGTATGGATACTTTCTTCATTTTGTTTTATGATGGAAATAAGTCATTTTTCTCCCCTTCATAAGACATTTTCCTTTGAAACTTCAGTCTTCATGGAGAAGTTCAGTAAGCAACATAAAAAATGACAGAAAAGCCATCATTTGAAAATGTTCATTAGTCAAGCTATTCTTCTAAGAAAGCAGGTGCAACTATATTTTTTCTTTCTGTTCCTTTTTCTCTCTGCCCTGCCTCCCGCACCCCCCAAATTGCCTTTGAGTTCCTTGGTGTAGGTTCCAAATTTGGTGAACACTTGTTACCTTCTAAAGTTATCAAGGAATAAATAGCTAGAATGATGTGCAAAGTTGAGCCGTTAGATGGTGGCACCAGTTACACTTTCCTTGGTCAGGAGTAATTAATTCATCCTTCGCCATCCCTTTGGCTGGGGGAACCTCACCTTGGATGTTCATTGCGTCAGTGACAGAAGGTGGAGGATCATTTCTTAGTTTCTATTTGTATTCCCTCTGGCTTCCTTTTAGTATAACTTTCACATTTATGGCCCATGCCCACTAAGAACCTTGTATACATTAATCACACGTTGAATCTCTTAGTGGGCACATCTGTATGTGAGGCTGCCAACAAAGGAATGAATCAAATTTCAGCTCTGTGCCTGGTTTTGGTAGCATATGACTGACTCACTTTCGTGGCCGTAGAGCTGAAACGTGGTAGTTAAAACAGTAATGGTGATATTTATAGGGTAATTTTGATCACGCCTGTCATAATTTTCCTTCCTGGGTAAGTCTGTATGTCCTTTGTTACAGTCTAATTACACTGACAGCTTTTCAGAGGGAATGTTAGGGTACAGGTTATTGAACAAGAAACCAAAAGTTTGACTTCAGTTGAGAATGACTGATTTTTTTATTTCCTAACATTTTAATACAGCAAACTTTCTGGCCTATTTTCCTCCCTGAATACTACCATTATTTTTATTTTATTTTATGATTTATGTTATTCATTTTATCGTTGAGGCAGCAGGAGAATTGAGCTGGTGTGTCCCTTCCTCCTGCCCAGGCAAGGAGCCGTCTTAAACAGTGGTCCTCAGTTAGGCTATGAACCTATGGTCCCCTGTTCCCTAAGGTCTCCTTCATGAAGCCCTGTAGCTGTAGGCCTCTCTTGGGTTAGGAATTTAGCAGCGTTCCTCCAGTGACTTTCCTCTCACCACATCACTCCAGGGATTTCTGTTAACTTAACATGCTAAAAATAGCACTGCAGAACTGCTGAATGGGTGAGGGCCACCGGCAGGCTGCGGGAAGGCTGAATAGTGTTTGAATTGATCAGAACCGGGACCCTGCTTGCTCTCTTGACGCTGGCTGTTTGACACCAAGCTCATTAAAAATGTGTTTGTGTATCTGTGGGTTTGAGAGGCAGGAAGCGCCTGAGGGCTGGAGGAGGTGCGGATGCTGGTGCCAGTCACAGAGCTCTTTTCTAACCAATCTCAGCTCTCTTTTTGTCTGAATGAATGCAGCTCTGTGTGAGCTGGACTGGACCGATCTTCCCTCTTGGCAAGGGTTCTAAGCTGAGGATCAAGCTAACTCTTACGTAGACTTGAATCCTAGCCACAGTTGTGAAATTAGTTTCTTGCACAAAGTGTAACGATCTCATCAAATAGTAGATGGTGGCACGTTGTACTTGTTTAGGGCTAAGCAGCCAGTGGGAAAAATTTAGGGTCTGAAGTCTTAACTTCTGTCCTTCAGTTTTAGTTCTACTGAATGTTAATGGTGCTGTATTGGACTAGTGACTATGTCTCCCCCAGCCACATTACCCCCCTTTATAAAATAAGAATATTAACTGAAATTAATACCTTTCTCACAGGGTGGCTGGAATATCTGTAGTGTTAGTGTGATGGTTAGTTTTTTGTTTTTTTTTAAAGATTTTTATTGGGGAATTGGGGGAGGGAACAGCATTGGGGAATCAGGGAAGGAGAACAGACAAGTTGCTGTCCTTTTTTGTTCTTCAGTCTAGTTGTGGAGGATGTCGCTTCACTGGCCCATGTTGGTATTATCATTGCACTTTTCCTGGGTGAGGCAGATCGGTCACTGGGCCCTGGACAGCTGCTCACAGAGGCTCACGCTGGCTGCCAGCCACTCATGGTAGCTCATGGCAGCCCCACTGCACCTATGCTGTCACTAGCCACTCATGACAGCCCAGCTCCAGGTCGAGCTGTTGTTTACCATCTTAGCTGTAGAGGGCGCAGTGTCACTGGCCCTCATGTGGGATCTGAACTGGCGGCCCTGCTGCTCAGAGCTGGCATCCCAAGCCAACTCTTAACCAACGAGCCACTCGACTGGCCTTATTGTGATGGTTAGCTTTCTGTGTCAAGTTAACTGGGTTAAAGGACGCCCAGGCAGCTGGTAAACATGATTTCTGGGTGTGTGTGCGAGGCCGTTTCAGAATGATTATGGGTAGACTGAGTGAAGAAGATCACACTCACTGAGGTGGCCAGGCTTCACCCCATCCAGTGAAGGTGCCCACAGAACAAGAAGGTGGAGGTAGGGCGACTTCACTGTGTCTGCTTGAGGTGGGACATCTATCTTCTCCCACCCTTGGACATCGAAGCTCTTGGTTGTCAGGTCTTCAGAGTAGGACTGGGACTTCCATCATCGGGGTCACTCATTCCTCAGGACTCTGCCCTGGGACTGGAACTTTGGTGGGCCTCCAGCTTGTGGATGGCAGTTCGTGGGACTTCTCAGCCTCCATAATCGTGTGAGCCAATTCTTCATAATAAATCTCTTTCTATATATCTATATACCTCCTATTGAACCCGTTTCTCTTGAGAACCCTGACTGGCATAATAGGTTGAGCCAAATGAAAATGCCAATAGTCAGCTACTTTTGTCCTATAAAAATGACCATCTCATGTGATTTAAAATATTAATATGAGGTTTTGGAAAGTGACTCTTCACTTCTCTGAATTGTCCCTGTGAGACAGAATGATTATAAGCAGCCTTATTTTAGCACCTAGGGAAATCTAGGTTTCCAAGTTTACTTGTACCAAGTTGTTGAAAAACCCATGAGTGGAATCCGTTCACCCATTACTCAGCCTGTGGCTCCTTGACCTTGCCCTGCTCTCTGAGGGCCTGAGCTGAAAATGAGAAGTTAGAGAAAGAATGTGACAAAGTCACTTTCCCCAGGAGTTGAGCACAGTGTAATATGAGAGGTCACAGCCTCTGTAAAAAATAGCATCATAAAGTGTGGTTCTATTGGGTTGTCGGAAAAGCCATGACACATTTTTGCAATGAAAAACATAGAAAAAATACGTCATGACTTTTCCAACAACCCAATAGGTTTAAGCATGCTTTCTTGAGCTGATGCTCGCTCATTTTCCTAAAATGATGACTCTTGCTTTTGGCCTAGGCAGGCTTTCTCTCCATCAGCACTGTGGACATTTTGGGTCAGATTCTTTGCTGTGGAGCTGTCCTGTGCATTGTAGGATGTTTAGCAGCATCCCTGGCCTCTACCCACTAGATGCCAGTAGCACACTCTCCAGTTATAACAACTAAAAATGTCTGCAGACATTGTCAAATGTCCCCCGGGAGGACAAAATCACCCCTGGTTGAGAACCACTCGGTCCAGGGGACTTCAGAGTGGGAGTGAGGGGCTGGTCTGGGCTGGGCTGATGGTAACATATTTTAGGGTGTTTACCAACTTGTCTGATGCACTTCCATGCATCTGAGGGAATTGTATTTCCTGTTCTCTTACCTCCTCATGAAAAGTGGAGATGCTTAGATAAGAGATGAGTCATGTTTGGGGATATTGTTTGTCAGTTGCATATGAACAGGAAGAGAGGTGTGCTGTTGCTTAGTCCCTTAGGTAGAAAGAAGAGTAGTCAAACAGAAGACCAGGTTCTCTGTTTGCTGGCAAAAACATTTATCTTCTTGTTTTTCTGGTTAATTATGGATTTTCATGAGCTTACTCAGCTAATCAAGTTTAATGACACTAGACCTAGATCACATTATTGTTATTTTTCAAGGCTGCATTGGAACTCTGCTGCATTAAACTGCCAGCAGCCTGGAGACAACTATAGTCACTCAAACACTGGAGAAGCAATGCTTTTATTAGCGGTGCAACCAACCCTTTCATAACATGTCACCACTGAGATTATGAAGATGAAATAAGAGCAACAGGAAAAGGAAATTTTCCATAAAGAGCACTTTAGGAACTTTATTACAAAGCAGAAACTTTATTGCAAGGTGGGCAATGAGACATGTGTCCTACATTTACTACCGTTTCCAGTAAAGCATTTGGTTTGGAGAGACATAGGAAAGCATAGGTAGGGAGCTGATGTTGCACCTTCATTTCCGCGTCTCTGATGACAAGTACTTCCCAGCTGGTTGATTGTGACCTACCTTTGATTTTAATGCTGTTTGTGACTCTGTCTATGCCTTCTTTTCTTGTTCTCAGGAATTTCTGGTGGAGAAGTGACACAGCTGCTAGTCTTGCCAGTGCCTCCTAACCCCACACTTGTCTGCCTTCAGATGAATAAAAATTGTTGTGCATTCGGCAGAAAGTTGGGTTCTTTTGCCTTAACTTCACATTGCCTAGAAAAAAGCTCATGGTATTTGTCAGATAGCATTTCACTTGGTCTGTATCACAAACCAACATTTTATTTTTTTATTTTTTTTATGGGAAGGGCATTTTAAAAAGTAATGAGAAGCATTTTCTGGATTCTGCTGCTAAAGTGTCCTCTGTTAGAGCTTTACATTAGTTTCGACACATTATATGAAGTATTCACATTTCATAACTCAATCACTCTCTTCTGAGGACAATCTCTAATTTATTTCTAGGTCCCTAAAATTGCTTTGTAGACTCTTGCACATAATAAACTAAAGACAAGTTATTCTTTTTCTCTACAAGTGAGACACTTGTAGTTATTAGTATACAATGTTAAGTAGATTTCCATGAAATTTCTTAATATTATTATGCAAAAGTTTGGGTTATTTTGGTGATATATAAAAGCACTGGGCTAGAAAGCTTGATTTAATCTGGATTTGAATCCTGGGTCCATCATTTAGTAGCTGTGTGACACTGGGCAAGTTATTTTGCCTTTTAAAGCTTTAGTTTCCTTATCTGTAAGATTGATGTAATAATAATAGTTAGATCATAAAGTTTTTGTGAGGTTCGAGTGAGGTAGTTCATGTAAAATACTAAGTAGGATTCCCAGACATGGTAAATAGTCATTTGATATTAGGGAATTGGGATATAATTATTTCCAAGCTGGGATTAGTCCAGTGACATTTGCTTAGCTTAGTAAACGGAGTTTCCCTCTCCAACTACTTTCTCACTAGAACTATCATGATCCCTCTTTAAAATCATAATTCTCAGGTCCCCTTGAAATATTTTAAGATATTTATGGCCAGAAGATCTCCCATAGCAATTGTGTTGCTCATCTGCCAGGAAAGCAAAAGAAGATTATAAATAACAAGCAATAAAGACAGCAAGTGTATATTTCAGAAGTGAGAAAAATCAATCCGGGAGGAAGTCATCTAAACTTTCCTGCCAGAAGGTAGGAAAGAATCAATTGGAAATGTGGGAATAATCATGGAGCTTAAAAAACCCATTGTCACTGCAGAACTCTTGGAATTCATTATGGTAAAAATGGATTCCTGGTTGAATTTGCTTGAAGATGGTGAGTGGGATCAAGAAGAAAGCAAGGTATTTTTTAATAAGGAATCAAGGCTCTGGATTTTCTTGAAAAACACAAAATAAAACAGAAAAGGACAAGACTCAAATAAACAGGATTCACTCTTGCAGGGTGGTTTGACAATGATGGCTCAAGAACCAAAACCAATTGATTAGTGACCTAAAGAATTGAGAGGGCAGAGCAAGGGTCTTTCAGGGAAACCCTTGGACCATCTTTTTTTTTTTTTTTCCAATCCTAGGTTGCAGCCGTGTTCTGCAACTGGTGAGCTCACTGAGAAAATTCTGGTATTTCGTAAGTTTCAGGTCTCATTGAGGTATTGTTTGAGAGGCAGACAGACTGAAGAGGTGGTGGCTGGATAGAGGTTGTCAGGAGGTTTCTAGAAGGATACTTTGCTGCCTTGGAGTAGGGATTTTGGGATGAAGTGGAGGTGATGTGTACAGTGAAGGAAACAGAAGATAGAATGGGGTTAAGAGAAGCTAAGTGTTAAGTCCTACTATGTTCTAAGGGCATCCACATAGGCTATCTCATCTAATCTTAAACAATCCTGAAGGGATGATGGTGCTATCCCTGTGTTATGGGTGAGATCAGTGATTTCAGAGGTCATGTAACTTACCAGAGGTTATTCACCTAGTAGGTGGTAGAGCTGAGATTTGGACCCAGGTCTAATTCCAAAGCTCATGAAAAACAAAATTCTGGTAAAATTTTTCCTTTTTCTCCCCAAGGGAAAATTGAGAAAAGAAATAAATATATTAAAATGGGGGAAATGAAATAAATGAGTGTATTAGAATGTCCAAGCACTAAGCTTCATCCTGTTACGTTGTGTAAAGAAAGACAAGAGGGGAGTTTGAACCATTTATTGAACACTTCTTCCCCTTAGAACAACAAACAAGAAACAGTAAAACACAATAACAAAAAACTAACAAAACATTGTCCCCAAAGTTCTGTGTATACAGGTGAAAAAATATGAACTGGGGCATTGAGTTCATTTCTGACTAGTTTTAGTTTTTCTGGGTCTAGTTCATAACTCCTGCAATCATGGTGGAAGCAGTTATGAAATAAAGAAGATGCTGGAAGATGCACTCATGGTAGACGTAATGCCAGTTTTTGAAAAATGAGAAAGATACCAAAAACTCAAAATGAGTATCTACTGGAATAGATTTTAATTTCCTTGTAAAATAATGGAGCAAATACCAGGAGAAAAGAAATCTATCGTCATCTGGAGGATAACAGACTCATCAGCAGTTTAGGTCTGTAAACAAAGAATTTTGCCAAAAAAACCTGATAGTCTCTCACCGATGGAATTATAAAATTAGTGATGAAGGGAAAAATCAATTTTAATGTATTTGAATTTTTGGTAACACACGAGAGAGAGGTGGAGAAAAGACAGATTAATGGAATAGAACATTTTAGCAAAGTTTTTGGCAATATGTCAAGTAGTAGGAATGGTTTTTTTTTTTAAGTTTCTTTAGTTAGACTAGATTTTCCTAGAATTGCTGTGAACATGCTTGTAGGTGGCTATTCCAACAATTTGAATATAATAAAGGATCATGATACTGAAAAAGAACAACCCAAAAAAATTACTTTGGGATTATTACAAACTAAAAAGAAAACATTCCCTTTTTGGTTTAACCCCAAATGTATTGTTTTCTGCTTAAAATAGCTCTTGTGTGAGAAAACTTTATCTTTTAACTTCACTCCTGTGATGACATGATAATGTATTCCTTGTTCCCTTTTTCTGGGAAACACTCAAAGATTCTACTGGTCTTACTAGGAAGCCCACAGAAAGATTTATAGAGTTCTTGGATGGCACATTTAGAACTCAGACTGCAGTTTTCAAACAAAATGGTGACTGATGAATTTTCAAAAGTAATTTTTATAGAATATCACTGTATTTTGATGTAAATAGGTGTGACAGACATAAATGAGTTAAATGGAAAACAATTGTCTTATTCTCTATCATAAAACAGAATGGAGAGTTATACCAGTGATGGGGGATGTAATCTTTGTTGAGTACTTCACGTGTGATTGGCGCTTACGGAAATTTAGGGAGGCATATTAACTTTGTGATGTTTTTGTCTATCTTGTACATTTGTACATCTTATTTGGAGAAATATCTATATAATCCCTTTACCCTTAAACCCTCTTTGTCATTGTAGTTTAGTTGTAGAAGTTCTTTATATAATTTGGATGTTAAGCCCTTATTGGATATATGATTTGTAAGAATTTTCTCACATTCAGTGAGTTGCCTTTTTACTCTGTTGATAGTGCCCATTAATGCATAATTTTTTTAAAGTTTGATGAAGTACAACTTACCTATTTTTTGTTGTTGTTGTCTTTGCTTTTGGTGTCATATCCAAGAAATCATTGCCAAATTCCATGTCATGAAGATTTTCCCCTATGTTTTCTTCTAAGAGTTTTATAGTTTTAGCCATATACTTTTAGGTCTTTGATCAATTTTGAGCTAATCTGTACATGGTATAAAGTAAGGGTCCATTTCATTCTTTTGCATATGGATATTTAGTTTTCCTAGCACCATTTGTGGAAAAGACTGTCCATTCCCCATTAAATGATGTTGGCACCCTTGTCAAAAATCATTTGAATAGATACTTGAGGGTTTATTTTTGTTCTCTATTCCGTTCGTCTATTTATGTCTGCCTTTGTCAGGACCACATCATTTTGATTACCGTAGCTTTGTAGTATGTTTTGAGATTAGGAAGTGAGAGACCTCCAACTTTGTTGCTGTGGTTGCTCTTCTTTCTCCCCCTCCTCCTCCCCCTCCTCCTCCTCCTTTCTTGCTGTGGAAAAAACATTTAACATGAGAGCCACTCTCTTAACAAGTTTTTAAGTGTTCAATATATTATTATTACCATAGGCACAATATTGTATAGCAGATATTTAGAGCTCATTTATCTTGCTGTTCTTCTTTTTCAAGATCGTTTTGGCTATTCAGGTTCCTTTGAAATTCCATTTGAATTTTAGGATGGGTTTTTCTGTTTCTGCAAAAAATGTTGGTATTTTGATGGGGACTGCATTGAATCTATAGGTTGCTTTGGGTAGTATTGACATCTTAATATGCAATCTTCTGATTCATGATTATGGGATATTTTCCCATTTATTTATGTCTTCTTTAATTTCTTCCAGCAATATTTTGTATTTTCAAGTGTACAAATATTTTGCCTCCTTGGTTAAATTTATTCCTAAGTATTTCATTCTTTTTGAGGCTGTTATAAATGAAATTATTTTCTTAATTTCTGTTTGTTCATTGTTAGTGTATAAAAACACAGGTGACTTTTATGTATTAGGGAACACATTTTACCCAGGGCATCTCATCATCTTTTTTTTAGTTCATTTTCCATTCCCCTTATCCCCTGTAGCATAAAGGCTCATGTCTCAATATGAGTGGCAGTGATGTTGTTGTAACTGATGGGAGGAATGAGCCTACAAAAGCATATTGATAGGTATTTGTTCTTGTATGTGTCATTGGTGATTATATCTTTATTGTTTGAGCTCTTGGCACGTTGCAGTCCATAGCTTTGAGTTACAATGGCTGTGAGTTGCAATGATTTTAGTTGGTGAATTCCTTGTCATTGGATATACATGTATTCAAATGGAGACTTGGGTAGCCACTTAGAGGAGCTGAAAAAAAGATACTGGAAAGAGGGTTGTGTTCATTGGAGTTTGGGGGTTTAGTGTTCATCCAAATTTCAGGGTCTTTAATTTCTCATATAACTTTGAGGAAAAAAATCATCTGGTTTGTGGAAGCTGGAAGGGTGATCAGCCTTTGTAAGGCATCAGAACAAAGGGTCACTAAACCATTCTCTCAGTAACCATCAATGAGTGATCACTATGGGCAAAGCATGTGAATTACACAAAACTGAAGGACACATGGCCCCAGATAAGGAGATTTTTCCCTATGTTGAACAAAGATGGGCTTAGCGATTCAATGTATTTTACAAAGCTTCAGGTGGGCAGTGATGCAGCTTTTCTGCACTCAGACAAGTGACTTGAAAGTGTTTCCTTTTGGTGATCTGCCTATCTGTGGGTGGAAGCTGCAAAGGCAGGAACATATGTTTCCACACAGTTTGTCGGCTTGACCTTCCATCTTTCTGTGCCTCTGACTGTGTTCATCTACAGCCAGCTTATTCTGGCTTGAGAGAAACTTGTTTGGTGACAACACGTTAGTACCTTGTAATTAGTCATAATTGGAATATTTATACTACAGAAGTCAGAAAACACTACAAATCAGAGCGTTTTTCCCCTCTCCTGACTTGGCTGATCAGCACAGCACTGGGTGAGAATCACTGTAAGGGCCAGCCGGGTGGTCCAGCTGGCGAGAGCGCGTGCTCTGAACAACAAAGTTGTTGGTTCAACTCCCGCATGGGATGGTGGGCTGCACCTCCTGCAGCTAGATTGAAAATGAAGACTGGACTTGGAGCTGAGTTGCTCCCTCCACAACTAAGACTGAAGGACAACAACTTGACTTGGAGCTGATGGGTCCTGGGAAAAACACACTGTTCCCCAATAAAGTTAAAAAAAAAGAAGAATCACTGTAAGGATTAAATGAAATTGAGGGCTCAGTAGTTGGTTTCTCAGTGAAAGAGAGTTGTGGTTCTTGGTTTCTCAAGGCCGATGCCATGGCTTGTGGACCCCTCAGAGAGCTTTCTAGATTGCTCAAAGGAAGCTGTGCTTATTTCTCAAGGAAACTTTTTCATTCACTCTAGGATCCCATTTGTCTCTTCTCTGATGCCTCCAGCCACCCTGTAGTCAGGGATGTGAGGCCCTGTAAACAACGATAAACCTTTACTTTACTCATGATTGACAAATCTTGCACTCTGTTGAATTTTCTTCATCACATGTACATGAGAGCTGTATAAAGATTATGTGGGAATCCATTAGAGATATTTAAAATATGGAGAATGACCCTTACAATGAGCTTCTTTGTAGACAAGAGCAGTGCTTTTGCAGGAGGAATTGGGTGGGCAATATGTAAATAACCCCTCCTCCTCCCCCTCCTCACTGAGCTAAAAATTTCCTTCATCATTTTTATCATTAACTGCATATATAGTTTGGATAATATTGATTTTTCTCTGGAGGGGTGCCTAGTAGAAGGCAGTCTGGTTAGGTAACTGTTTCTGTAGACTCTTTTACACACACACACACACACACACACACACACACACACACAGTGTGGGTGATGGCAGGGACAATGGAGTGGGTCCCAGAGGCAGCATTACCTTAGTAATTTTCTGGAAACACTCAGCTCACAGACACGAAACTTCAGTTTACAGGAAGCTATCCATCTTCCTCAAAACAGTTCAGAAAAGGAATCCATTTTCTTTAATATAAATCCTCTTTGTCTTGTGATGTATAAATCATCCCTTCGAAAGAAGCCCTTTGAGGTATCAATTCAGGGCATTCTCTCAAAATATCATACTTCAGCACAGCCCTGCAATGGAAGCTAACCCTTTGTGGCCACCCAAAGACAAACTTCATCCCACTTTTCACTGAATTTCCCATCAAAAGCTTCCTGCTGTCATCCTTGCAATTAGGATGGACTATCAGGATCAGAATGACCTTACCCAGGTGTAGTTATGTGGATATGAGGAACATCAGAGAGGAGAGTTCATCAGATACAGTGATTGCAATTTAGTAACTCTTATTAATGAGGCTAATTACTGAGGCTGTCTGTATAGGAGAGTGAAGCTGTTGCACACTTAACCCGCAGTTGGCTAACTTACTCAGCCTTGTGTACCTCTGGAGGTGACGGATAATGTTAAGGCCTCTTTGTGAAGCCTGGTTTTTAGGACAAAGCAGACAAGGATGGGATCCTCACTAGATTCCCTAGGCTCCGTTTTCCCAGTTTAGTTTGCCAATTTCCAGTTGCTGAAGGTGCTGCTGCTCATGACTCACGGTAGCAGTCTTCTCCCGAGGACGGCTCTTGCATGACGGGAGCCACCTCACTTGGAGATGAGATATCTTGGAGTTTTCCCCCTTCCATTATGCTGGCGTATCTTGTAGTAATGATGGCGGGACTGGGGCAGGAGCTTACAAAACCCCTCTCTTGTCTCAAGGCAGGATAGACCTCAAAGTACAATTTATATTCCAAAGCTCCCTGTGGGATTGAGTTCGGGCTAGACTTCACTGAAAGTCTCATTCTTGCTTAGTTTCTGCCTCATCTCTATTGCCCTCTTACACCCTTATAGATTCACCTGAGAGAGCCCTCCCTCCATAAACCACTTGGACACAAATCCTTGTCTTAGTCTCTGCTTTTAGGAAACCCAACTTCACCAGGTTCGTCTCAAGCTGAGTCAAAGATATGGTAGGGAATTATTTGTTTTCAGAGTGAAGGGGCTGTAATTTAGTCCACGTGGTCCTGAAGCTCAGTCTAAATGCATTCTTGAAGACAACTGCAGCCTCTCTGGTCTTTTTTTTTTTTTTTTACTGCAAAGAAAATTTTATTTTACATATTGCTAGCCATGAGTTTTTGTCATTAGTATTACATACATACTGCCTAGTGCCATTATCCAAGTGGCATGGCCATTTTATGTCCACAATTCACCTGTTTGCAGAATTTTCATGATTTACAAAAGTACATCTATCAGTGAAGCACTGAGATGCAACCCAGCATCCATAATATCTGATGTTTTGCAGATAGCAACGTAGAAGAGATGTGTTTTAGTCACCTTTTCATTTGAGTCACCTTATGTAAAAAAATCAAATTCAAATGTTCTAAGTCTCTAAAGGAGATTTTCCAATGCACTCATAAGAATGGTTACAGACAGTTAAAGATTTTCAGAAACAACTTCCATGTCCACATCCTGTTGTAATTTCTGTACCATTTTGTCTTCCAGCTGCTTTCCTTGGCATGCAACAGGGGCCCGGATGAGATGAATGTTTTGTTTGACTTCTTTAATGTCCTGAACTTTCTGTAGTTCTTTATTTTTCTTTAACCTGTTCATTATAAATTTAGCTTGTCGCTTCTGTTTGATCTCTTCAACTCTCCTCATTGCATCAATAGTTTTATTCCACAACTCTCGCTGGTACTTGACAGGTTCATTTCTACGTTTTTCAAATTCAAATGAATTATCCACTGTAAGCTCTTTACCAGCTGCTTTACGGAATGCTTTAGTCCACCTGACCTTGCGAGGGTTGCGCTTCTTTTTAAAGTTTTTATGACACTTGGATTTACAGAATCTGAACACCTTGCAATCGTTGCGGACGAACATCATGCCGTGGCCGGGGTATATGGGCCCCGAACAGAAATAACACTTCTCGATACGCATGTTGAAGGCGCGTGGGGACCTGCCACCCAAACGCCTGGCTTGAAAGGAACTCCAGCCTCTCTGGTCTTGATGACTATTCATTTTATGCATAACATACTTGATTGAAACTTTGGTCTAAAGCCTATGGTTTGCTGCAAACCAAGGAGCTATACCTCTCATGGGCATCTCATACTATGACTTACTGTCTCTGTTCCCTGGATGGCTTTCTCAGGCATGAGAAGGCATCTTGTGCTCAAGGAGCCTGTTGTTTAATTGGGCAATGGTACAAACACGCCCAAATGAGGTAGTCTCCAGAAACTGCCTGATCAAAGTACCCACAGCTCATACACTGGGTAGGACTTTAGAGGCTTTAGAAATCACTTTGTGTTGAGTGTAGCAAGGAAGATTTTGTTTTTTAAAGATTTTATTGGGGAATTTGGGGAGGGGAACAGTGTTGGGGAATTGGGGAAGGGGACCAGCGAAGTTGTTGTTCATCAATCTTCGTTGTGGAGGGTGCCAGTAGCCATCTGGCTTCCTGTCAGCAGTTTGTGGCCTCTAAGATCAAGGTGCTGTGTGCAATCTTAGTTGTGGGTGGGCGTAGCCACCATCCCATGCAGGAGTTGAAGCAGCAGCCTTGTTGTTTAGAGTGCATGCTCTATCCACTGAGCCATCCGGGCGGCTGCTCAGCTCAAGGTGCCAAGTTCAGTCTTAGTTACAGGTGGGTGTAGCCCACCATCGAACAGGCAATCTTGTTGTTATACCAGCTGAGCCATCCTACTCAGGCGCAGTGTCACTGACCCATGTGGGAATCAAACTGGTGGCCCTGTTGCTCAGAGCTCATGCTCTTAATCCAACTCTTAACTAACTGAGCCACTCGGCCAGCCCAACAAGGAAAATGTTTTGGTGAGTGGCTTTAGATTGGGCTTAAGAGAATGAGTGGAGGACTTTAGATAAGGAGAGACCATTGGCTCAAGGCTGGAAAAAGCTTTAAGTCCTCTGCTAGTAGCATTTACTACCACACAAGGGAATAAATAAGGTGAAATTAAACATCCCCTTCATTCCACAAAGAAGGGCACATGGTAGAACTGAACTTTCCCACTGTCTTTGATGTTGGCATAGCCATGTGACTTGTTTTGGCCAATGAAATGTGATGTGACACTTGTAACTTGTAGGCACACTTTTTCAGAGCCAGTGAGTAACTTTCCATCTTCCTTTCCCTTGCTGCTGCCATCATGGAAACACGTGAAGATGGAGTCTCTGTTTGAAGCATGCCTCTCTTTTCAGAAAATACTTTGCAAACAAATATATACCCAGATGTGTCACTTGCCCTGTGACTTACAAAATGATGGTGTGATGATGTGATTACAAAGTACAGTAAAACCTTGGATTGTGAGTAACTTGGTTTGCAAGTGTTCTGCAAGATGAGAAAACATTTCTAATACATTTTAACTTAATAAACTAGCGATGTCTTCTAATACGAGTAGTTTGTTTCCGGAACAAATTATGTTCACAAACCAAGGTATTACTGTAATGGGAATTGGGTTGCATCTCTCATATTTTTTATAGCTTATTTGATTCTTTGATGAAGGACCCACATTCAAATTTAGTAAGACTTTTGTCTCTTCTTGAAACACAAAGCAATGGGGGAACAGATGTGTATTCTACTGAAAACAAATAGCTCCTTGTAAATTGACAGGCTAAAAATATCAATCAGAAATAGGAAAAATAAAGTTAAATGTCCTTTCCTTCTGTGCAAAACTTGGAAATTTAGACCCTTACCACATAGAAATGCGTTTTCCCAAAAAACCAAACCCTGAATACTCCCTAGGAAGTGTGAAAAGTTTTCATTAATGAACACATTTCCAGGCTCAGATGAGTATTTCAGGAAAATCAGGGGTCTTGTTTATCCCAGTGGGTGTAGTTGTATGTTAGAGATCGTGTAAAGTTCAATTTCCTTATTTATTGTGCAGAAGAACATCTGTTGTTCAGACTCATTTCTTTAGGGTTATTGTGCACATACTTCTCCAAGTCTATTTTGCTTTCTGTCACCCCAAATCCAGCCATAAATCCCCTTCCACTGTTTTGGGCATCATTAGAGGCCACTTTGTGTGTAGAAGTGCTGCTTGTGTGTTGGGCTCTTGTTGCTTATATGCCGTATTTGTTGCTTCCTTCTCAGCCCAGCAGGAAATTACCTTCTGCTCAAGTGATCCCCTTTCCTTCCCTTACCCCACTATCATTTTAGTATAATTTCCTCTTTCCAGATGATCAGATGGAGCCCTTGTGCTGACTGTTCATGGCAGGGTCTCATGTCCTCATAGAAACAGAATTCTCATCTTGAGTTAAAGAAAGGGATCTTAAGTTTTCTGAAATCATCTGCTATTTAATTATAGAGGAGAGCCTTCTGTTACTCAGTTTATACTGGGGTTTTATAGAATTTACACTTCTGTTAACAGTTAAAATTGGATTCTCTCTTAGCTTCAGTAGAGGTTGCAAAAACCTAACCACAACATAATAGATGCTACACCTACTTTCTAAAAGGAGGTGCTAGACCACCTGTGCAGGGTTGTGAAGGAGGAAATTGGGAACCGGAGTTGTGATCTTTAATGAATCCCCACTTTGAAGGTAAAATATGATTGAGTTTGAATAACCTGAGTGAGAAAAAATGTGTTGGAGAGCTCTGGCATTTTCCCACTACATTCCCCATGGGGAAGGGGAGAGGATGGTTATGTCTAGTGAGAGGTAATTTAAGGACACTCCTTGGAGCCTTAATATGTGTTCCCTGGAGGTTACGGGCCCCAGTGGACTGGCGACTGACTCATGCCTGAAAGGTCAAAAGAAGGGAGGTTTGTGGACCAGCGTACCTGGCATTGGAATTGAAGAAGGATGGTAGTATTGGCAAATTACAACCTTTCCACCAATGTTGGTGGTAATCAATGGTGCCTTGACTTGGGAGTTAAATTTTGGATTTTATTCTGGAGGGTGAATGGGTTCATAGATGGGCTATGGAACCATGAGTAGGGTGTGGACAGACTCCCTGGTGCTCAGAGGTGGAGGAAGGAGTCACAAGCAACTAGGAGTAGAAGGGGCATTGCTTACACTAAGGGATGTATAGGCAAGTATCGAAGTGGAAACATTTTCTTGAAATCGATAAAAGAACCCCAAGTGAGAAAGAGTTGTTTTGAACACTGGTCAGTCACTTGGTACCTTTTCTTCTGCACCAGAGGAACAGCTCACCATTTAGTGACTTTAAAGGGAGACAAGTTAGATCTGGTTAGATCAATGTAATGGTATTGCTTCCTATTCAGAGTTTTCCTGCATATTGATAATACACTTATTATCATGAATTATTTGCCAGACTTTGTTGTTTTTTAGAGTATCTAGTTTTTCTTTGAATATTATTATTCAGTGAACAAATACAAATTTAGTATCAACTATGTGTTAGTAACTGTGTTATGTATTAGAAAACAAATATGAAAAGAAAAATTTTGGATCTCAAGTCCTTTACATTTTAGTGAGTGAGGCACATTTCAAACAGGAAATTGGAGTGAAACGTGGAAGGTTTCCATAATACTTAATAGAACCACGCATAAGTGTAACTCAATGTGAGTAAAATCACCCTGACTTTTTTTTTTTTAAAGATTTTTTTATTGGGGAATTGGGGGGATGGGAACAGTGCTGGGGAATTGGGGGAAGGGGAAGAGACAAGTGGTTGTCCTTTTGTTCTTCAGTCTAGTTGTGGAGGACGTTGCTTCACTGGCCCAAGTTGGCACCATCATTGCGTTCTTCCCGGGCGAGGCACATCAGTCGCCGGCCTCTGGACGGCCACTCACACTGGCTGCTGGCCACATACGGTAGCCCATGGCAACCCACTGCCACAGTGGCCGCAGCCTACGCCGTCGCCGGCAACTCACAGCAGCCCAGCTCCAGGTTGAGCTGTTGTTCAGCATCTTAGCTGTGGAGGGCAGTGTCACTGGCCCTCACATGTGGGATCCGAACCGGGGCCCTCTGGCGTCCCAAGCCAGCTCCTAACCATCGCAACACTCGGCCGGCCTCACCCTAACTTTTGATAGATACTGTCATGGCTATGAATTGATCTCTACCCATTTCTTTAGTTGCAAACCATTAATTTGCAGAAGAATGAAATTGGACCACAATCTTATGCCACTCACAAAAATTAACTTGAGATGGACTAAAGACTTAAACTCCTAGAAGAAAACATAGGGAAAAGCTCCTTGACATTGGTCTTGGCAATGATTTCTTGGATATGACAGCAAAAGCAGAAGCAACAAAAGCAAAAATAAACAAGTGGGACAACATCAAACTAAAACAGCTTCTGCACAACAAAAGAAACAATCGACAAAATGTAATGGAAATCCACAGAATGGGAGAAAATATTTGCAAATCATTTACCTGATAAGGAATTAATATCCAAAATATATAAGAAACTCATATAACTCAATAGCAAAAACCCAAACAATTTGATTATAACATGGCAGAGGATCCGAATAGATATTTTTCCAAAGACATACAAATGGCCAACAGGTACACTAAAAAAATGCTCAACCACTAATAATCATGGAAATGCTAATTAAAACAAGGACATATTGCATCACACCTGTTAAGATTGTTATTATAAAAAAGACAAGAGATAGCAAATATTGATGAGGATGTGAAGAAAAGGGAACCCTGTGTACTGTTGGTGGGAATGTAAATTGGTACAGCCATTATGGAAAACAGTATGGAAAACAGGGTTCTCAAAAAGTTAAAAGTAGAATTGCTATATGAACCAGCAATTCCTCTTCAGGGTATATATCCAAAGAAAATGAAGACAGGATCTTGGAGAGATATCTGTACTTCCATGTTCATTGCAGCATTATTACAGTAGCTGCAATGAACTGTACATATTACAGTAAGATATGAAAACAGTGTAAGTGACCTTGAATGGATGAATTGGTAAAGACTATAATGGAATATAACTCAGCCATGAGAAACAAGACAATCTTGCTGTTTTCAACAACATGGATGAACCTGAGAGCTTTATGCTGAGTGAAATAAGTCAGATAGAGAAAGACAAATACCTATGATATCACTTATATGTGGAGTCTAAAAACGGCGCTATAGGTAATGAAAATGAGGTTTCTTAGGCTATGCAAAGCACAGCTCTGCAGCTTTGTTACCAAGTGGGAGACTCCACCATGAGTCTGAGCAGAAGCAAGCTTCCTTCTTGTCCTACATACTAGTGGGTTTTTTTTCCTTCCCACTGTGCCTGAAACATTTAGGGGATCTTGGGCCTTAAGGGTCCCTGTTCCAACTCCGTGCCTTGAACAAGTCTTGTCTGCTACCCTCCTTGGACAGTTTAAAAACAACCTCCTGATTATTATTGGGTCTAATTCTCCCTATTCCTGGAGTTACTGCAGTATCAACCCTGCTCTTAGAGAAGAGGCCTGTTATAGAAACCCACCTTAACTGAGCTCAACCCAATGGGCTTGTATGCTCTGCTCTGGGCTTCGCCCTATCGAAGCACAGAAAGATAAAGGAGGGGCTTTGAAACTGCAACCTTTTCATTTTTCTTTCCAGTCTTAGCATTTCTAAGTGAGATGGAGCAGAACAAATGCCTACTTCCTTATTTTACAAATAATGCAGATCCTTTTCCTGCTGGAAGCCAAACATGGCTACAGTTTAGATATTACATAACAACTTTCTTACCCTTCTGTCTGCTGGAAGCGGTGTGAGAAGAAGGAGGTAGGAGGGTAAGCTGAGATCAGACCCTGAGGGCCCACAGAGGACATGATATGTGAAGAAGTTTAGATTCAGATTTTCCACTTGAGTGATTTATGACAACCTCCAACTTTATCTTTTGGTAAAAAAATCTCAGACCTCCCAGCGCTGACTTTAATGATTTCATTGTGATTTTACCTAAATATATACAACTATAAAACCAGGCTTAGTGTCATTATATTTATAGGTCTTATATAATTATGAAACAAAAGCAGATTTATAAATTGTATTCAAATAAAACTGCAAACTAAACCAAAAATAAAATAAAAAATCAATTCAATATGTCAGATCAAGTTGTTTGGGGGGAGCAAAACTGCCATTCTCAATGTGACAATGATACTGCTATCATGTAGAGTGTTTTGAGTTTGACCTACTTGTATGTCAGAAATGACTCAACCGTTCTCCATTTTTCTCTATTTAAACACGGCACAACCTTAATTTAGGCTATGGTGTAAAGTATTTTAACCTTTATTTGGCTCCAAGGCATCATTTATTCCGTGTTTGTCTCTGGACTGTCTCTCATTAGCTTGGGAAAATTAAAATAGTACTACCTGGAGGCCATGCAGTTGGCAGTGAATACAAATTGGACACTAAAATTTCAGGATGGTACTTGGTTTTAAAGTGGAAATCCAGATGATCCAAAAGATAATTATATTAAAAAAATGTAAATAGCATTGAAATGAAAAGAAGAAAAATAGTCTAATAGAGATTTTTGAGGTCCCGCCTTAATATGTCTGAAGACCTTCACAGCCTCCAGCTGGCAACTCAAATGTTATTCCAAACATGAGTCAGATATTTAGGATGCTTCAAGTGACAAACTGGAAGATCACCAGGGGAGGGGACCAGACTGAAGGAGGAGAGAGTCTGAGACAAGACATCCTACCCACCAACAGTGACTGCACTCAGGTTGGCAGAGGATGGATAGGGGCTATTGCGGTGGGTGTGGTGGTGCTCTGCCCAGATCCGCTTGCTAGGCCAATGCAGGTGCTGGGAATATCTGGTGTTCCTGGCTCATATCTGTGTCCTCTGGGAATTACCCTCAGTGACAGCGAACTACTTTGCCCAGGGTTACAACCCTTCCTCGGGATCCATACAGCTTAATGTTCCAAATTGAGGTCTTTGTATCTGCATATCAGCCAGTCATTAGCCATGAGTGGTCTGGTAGAGAAAGAAGATAAAGGAGACAAAGAAAAAGACAAAGGAATGGCAGCAGGAGCTGGGGTGTGCCAGAAGCCACCTTAATCCACTGAAAACGACCTGCCAAGGTCACCTATGGCCTCCGCGTCATCAAATTCTAGGACAACCTTCAGGGCTCATCATCTAAGAGTTAATTGCTCCTGGATTCTTGAAACACTCTCCTCTCTGAGCGTCCCTGAGGTTTTCAGCCACAATTAACAACCACCTCAAATCAAACAAACAAAATTATTATCTCATATAAGGGAAAGCATTTCCAGAGCTGGCTAAGCTCCAGCCTTCAGGGCTGTTTGATTCATCAGCTTAACAATGTCTTCAGAACCACAAGCTCGGTCCAGAGCCCCGTGTAGGATCAGCTGAGGCCTCAGCTGCAACTGTATTGTGGGTCAGAGTCTCCTCTGCCCAGCCCTGTCAGCCTCCCTCCATTGAGGTGCATCTCCTCAGAGTTCTCCCCAATAAAACGTCTACGTACAACTCCTTGTCTAAGAATCTGACTCTAGACAGCACAATTAAGACAGGTATCAATGGGACCTGTGGACAGAACAGGTGGGAGTGTTCATAGTTGTATCCCCAGTGCCTGGCACATAACAGGTGATCAGTAAAAACTTATTGAGTGAATGAATGCATGATGGATTTGAAGTCAAGGATAACTACCCAATTCTAGCATTAGCTATGGATTAGGTGATGGCTCATTGCGGGGAATATGATGAATTTAGACATTACAAGTTCTCTGATTTACGTTTATTGCCTGGTTCTGTGCTTTCTTCTTAGTCCTGATTCCATGCCTTCTCCCTCTCCCCTGATTACATCCCTGCCCTCCTGCCACCAAGTTCACATTGTATGGTTTTCTTGAGATGGCTAGTGTTTCAGGGAGCTTTAAATAAATTATGAGATGGCGTCAGTGAGAATAAGGTCTTTTGACTACTCCCTGACATGCCTACCTAATAACCTATAGTTGGGATTCTAGGTCTTTTGTTTTCCTGCAGGTGTCTGTGAAGTTGGCATGTGCTGAGGACTGATGAGTCCAGGTTTAACGGGCCTCCTCGCACACCAGCACATCAAATGACAATAATTAGAAGGGATGAGGGGAGGAAAAGCTTGGTTCTTTCATTGTTCCAAATTTCATTTCTGGAGGTGTTTAGGGAGTGCTTTCACTGCGGAGACAGGAGTATTACCATTTTAACGAGCTCAGTCTCCCTGTAGTTTATGGTTTCCCTTCACCCACGGCAAATCTGATGGGCAATTGCTTTCCCTCTTAAGGTGGCCTTTCTGGGATCCAAGATTAGGTCAGACGCTCCTCCCCACTGTCAGGCAGCCTCATAAAGCTCCTTCCTTTAATTGGAATTCCAGGCCATTAAGTTGTGGCCTAATTTGCTGCCATGAACTGTTTCTCATATTAACTTTGCCAAAGGTAAGAAGTAAACCAGATTTGGGTATGGGTCTTCTCCTATGCTATGTTTCTGAAAGGGCTCTATTTGCATTTCTAGGAGAGAGAATAGTTGAATATACTTTGGAGTGGGGAGCATAAGGAGTGGGGGTGGAGCTACTTCAATAAAACATAGAATTTTGGAAATGTGGAAGCCGCTGGGCCCTTGTAGGGAATCAGGTATTCCCCGCTCAACACTTCATATATTATAACCCAGGAAGGTGGGCTTGCTAACCTGAAGTGACAGAGGTGATTTAGGGCAGACAGGTGAGCAGAACCTGGGCCAACTGGGGTTGCCATCTAGGAAGACTTTATAGGATTTGTGAGGTTTCCCTTATGATTACATGCAGAGCAGTCTCCATTTCTCTTGGCAGTAGAAAAGTTGGCCAAGGGACCAAGGGAGAAAGTGATGCTGTTGGTGCAAGCTCCCTATTTCTGATATGGATCACTTGCCTGGGACTGTCACCTTTCCCATACGTAGACATGTCTGCGAATTGCATCTGCCAAACAAAATCTTAATCAGGAAATAAGCTTCCCCAGTTATCAGGACCAGTTTGAGAAATGTCTTAGGCCAGTGGAATTGGAGCTTCTGATCAAAGTTTGGATGAATACTAAGCTTTCCAAATATAAGGGGCTCACCGAGGACCCAGCCTACTATAATGTATGATTGTGGTCATTATTGATGTTCAGGCTTTCTGCTGCAGGTTGCTCCCTGGAGTCAGCTTTTAAGATAGCAAGAGCTATAAATGGCATTTGGTACCAGCCACTGCCCGCAAACTGTCACTCTGTGTAAATCCCTTAGTCCTGCTGGATCTCTCAAACAAAGCTAATCTGCCATCTGACACCTGGGCTTGTCACCTTTAATTCCAGACTGCTGAGCTGTTTTCTTCAGGGAAATAAAGGGAAGGATTTCTCCTCTGCCCTCACATACTCTTGACATCTATTATGTGACTCATGGGCTTCTGCCCCAAGGAGCACACAGCTGCACCTCTCTACTCTTCTGTTTAACAGTGTGAAGTCATTTCTGAGTTTTTGACCTGCCCATTTTGCAGTATTAATTTTTGGGGGCAAAGAATTCCTTTGGCAACAAAACAGCTCCTTTTTAGAAGCTATTTCTGTTAGAAAGTTTATGAACAAAGAGAATTTGAAAAAAAATTTGTTTCCTAGTGGTAAATTGTTATGTATTGTAACAGCTATATGAGAAGTATTTGGGGGCAGAGAACCTATTTCCAAGGTGCCCTCAATCTCTGACATCACCCCACTCCCCAACATATCTGGCCTGGAGAGGGTGGGTTTGTTCTACCTTTCCCTCAACCTTTCAATGATTGGGTGGCTAGGTTGGCAGGTTGATTGATTCAGTTTATGCAGGGAAATAGCATTGCTGTTACACAATGGAAACAAGGCAGAGTGTGTCTGTAAACTAGGGATCCTTTGGGGGCCTTGTAATTCTTTGGTCTAGAGGTTAATCAGTGCATTAAAATATGTACATAATGGAGGGGTGACGTCAGAAACATGGTGGCATGAGGGGGTCCCCCTTGATCTCCCCCGTTGATGTTACAAGTTGAACAGCTGTAATGCAATGAAGGATTCACTACAGCATACACAAACATGTCTGAGAGATCCGTGTATCGAAACATCTGAAGTTGGGCGATTTGGGGCAGATGGGGCAGGAAGGAAGGGAGAAATGCAGAGACAGGGGGCCGCAGATGCAGCCTGGAGCTCACTGTGGTGTCCCAGGAGAGGGGAAGATTGAGACTGCAGGTGCACTCTCTGTGTACCTGAGCATTTCTGTCTAAGCGATCCGCGAATAACATGGCTGAACCCCTCAAGGTTCAGAATACAGAAGTGTGACAACTGTGTTGTAACAGTCATCAGTGCCAGACAGAAAACAAAGCCATGGAGCCTGGCCACCTCCCCCACATCCTCCAGTGTTAGCCGCAGGCCCCAGAAGAAACTATAGCAGTGTCGGATTAAAGAGCAGAATATCTACAGCCCTGAAAACGGGAGAGACAGTTCCTGAGTGGCAGATACACACCGCAGCTAATTCCAGTGATAAGGGAGGCGATACAGGGGCAAGGCAGCTGTGGTCTGGCAGTCACCATTACTTGGAGGAGAACAAAGACACAAGCACACCACAGCCTCTCCCAGCCCACCCTGCCTCCACCATTTGGCAGCTGATCCCAGCAGGGACAACCAGGGCTGCTAAGGTGCACAGCTCTGCATCTGGCTGCAGGGGAAGCACTGGGATTTCAGGGGCTCACAACCATCATTTACCACATCCTCCCATGGGGATGGTGCCCTGAGACTGAGGTGAGCTGGTCACAAAGGAGATGCCCACCTCCCCAGAAAATCTTCCACCACAAGAAGCCGGAACATGGCAGGAGAAAATAAAATGCTCCAGCGCCACCTACAGGAAAACAAAAGAATGACCTCTTCATCTCCACCCACTGCAGAATTTATTCTCTTAGACGCCTAGGAAGAGAAATAATCCACCAATTACCATGAATAACTATGAAACAAGGAAGTTCAGAAAGAAAATGAAAAATCTCCAGAAAATAAACTTAAAGACATGGAAATATGTGATTAAATGATAGCGAATTCAAGATTGCCATTCTGAAAAAATTCAACGAGATGCAAGAAAACTCAGATAGGCAGTTTAATGAACTCAGAAATAAAATAAATGAACAAAATTAATACTTTACCAAAGTGGTTGAAATTAAAAAAAAAAGAACCAAATAGAAATTCTGGAGCTGAAGAGATCAATAAGAGAGATGAGGAATAAAATAGCAAGCTTAGGAAATAGAGGAATGACCAATGGAGGAAAGAATTAGTGATATTGAAGATAGAAATCTGGAAATGATGCAGATGGAAGAAGAGAGAGACTTGAGAGTTAAAAGAACTATCTGACGCCATCAGAAAGAGCAATATAAGAATAATGGGTATACCAGCAGAAGAAGAGAGGGAGAAGGCCACAGGGAACCTATTCAAACAAATCATCGACAAGAACTTTCCACCTATTGAAACAACTGGATTCTCGAATCCAAGAAGAAAACAGAACACATAATTACCTCAATCCTAAAAGGCCTTCTTCAAGGCACATTATGCTGAAACTGTCAAAAATTGGCAACAAAGAAAGAATTCTCAAGGCAGCCAGGGAAAAGAAGATGGTAACCTACAAAGGAAAGCCCATTAGATTATCATCAGATTTTTCAGCAGAAAGTCTACAAGCTAGGAGGGTGTGGAATAAAATATTTAAGCCATTAAAAGAGAGAAATTACCAGCCAAGAATAATAAATCCAGCAAAATTATCCTTTAGATATGAAGGAGGAATAAAGACTTTCCAGACGTATAAAAGCTGAGGGAATTTTCCACCACAGGCCTGCATTACAGGAGGTTATTCTACCTGAAACAAAAAGACAAAAGGATACAAAAACTATGAGTAAAATTACTAACAGGCAGATAGAGGCAGGAAATGGCAACCCCTACACAGAATAGGGCACAATACACTTATAATATAAAGGGTAAAGAACATGAAAACATAAAGAAAAACAGAAGAAGATATTTTGCTACTGCAACTCAGAAGTCAACTCACAGCATAAATAGGGATAATTTGTGACAACAAAAATATAACAGGGGAGGAGGTAAAGGTCTGAATTTGCAAAGGGTAATGGAGATAAGATACATGCTAAGGAAAAAGGACTACTGTAGATATGAAACTTTTTTTTTTTTTAAGATTTTTATTGGGGAATTGGGGGAATGGGAACAGTGCTGGGGAATTGGGGGAAGGGGAACAGACAAGTTGCTGTCGTTTTTTGTTCTTCAGTCGTTGTGGAGGACGTTGCTTCACTGGCCCAAGTTGGCACCATCATTGCGCTCTTCCCGGGCGAGGCAGATCAGTCGCCGGCTTCTGGACGGCCGCTCACTGTGGCTGCTGGCCACTCACGCTGGCTGCTGGCTACACACCGTAGCCCATGGCAACCCACTGCCACAGGGGCTGCAGCCTACGCCGTCGCCAGCGACTCATGGCAGCCCAGCTCCAGGTTGAGCTGTTGTTCAGCATCTTAGCTGTGGAGGGCAGTGTCACTGGCCCTCATATGTGGGATCCGAACCGGGGCCCTCTGGCGTCCCAAGCCAGTTCTTAACCATTGTGCCACTCAGCCGGCCCAGAAACTTTTTTTTACATAAACTTAATGGTAACCAATAAAAAAAAAATCTAGAACTGAGACACATAACATAAAAAAAAAGGAAACAGAGGGAAAAAGAATCATAGACTACCACCAAACCAAAATAACAGACAGAAACACAAAGGCAAAGAAACAATGGAGACACTGAGCTATCAGAAAACAAAAGATAAAATGGATATAGGAAATCTTCATATACCAATAATCACCCTAAATGTAGCTCATCAATAAAAAGGCACAGAGTAGCAGAGTGGATCAAAAAACAAAATCCAACCATATGCTGCCTTCAAAGAGACACATCTCAGCTGGAAGGACAAATATAGACTCCAAGTGAAAGGGTAGAAAACAATATTCCAAGCAAATGGCATCCAGAGAAAAGCGGGTGTAGTCATAATTATATCTGACAAAACAGATTTCAGGATAAAAAAGGTAACAAGAGACAAAGATGGACATTTCATAATGATAAAGGGTATAATACATGTATACATGGAATAGTCATACATTTTTCTCCTTTCTCCATTTTGTACATTTTAAAATTTTTTGTTAAATTTACTGGGGTGACATTGGTTAGTAATTTTTTGGAAGAGTTTAAGGAGGACAGGTATTAAATCATCTTTGAATGTTTGGTAAAATTCACTAGTGAAGTCATCTGGTCCTGACCTTTAGCTTTTAGGGAGGTTTTGGATTATTGTTTCGTTTTCCTCACTGTTGATTGGTCTATTTAAATCTTCTAGCTCTTCATGATTCAGTCTAGGAAGGTTATATATTTCTAAGAACTTGTCCATTTCTTCTAGGTTATTGAATTTGGTGGCATATAGTCCTTCATAATATTCTTGTGTGATCCTTTGTATTTCTGTGGTATCCTTCATAGCTTCTCTTTCATTTCTGGTTTTGTTTGTGTCTTTTCTCTTTTTTTCTTAGTGAGTCTAGCCAGGGGTTTGTCAATCTTATTAATCTTTTCAAAAGACAAATACCATATGATTTCACTTATATGTGGAATCTAAAAAACTGAATGAACAAGCAAAGTAAACAGAAGTGGTCTTAGAGATATAGAGGAACAACTGATGGCTGCTAGTTGGGAGGGGGTGGGGATGAGGGAGAAGGGGAAGGGATTAGACGGCATAAATACGTAACTACAATATTGCTACAGGGACATGAAAGACAGTTTGAGGAATACAATTAATAATGTAAATATTTTCTAGGATGTCAGGTGGTCACATATCTTGCTAGGGAGACTGCATCATGGAGGGGGTAAAGGCTTGATCACTGCACTGTACACCTGAAGCTGATGTTGTATAATATTGTATGTCAACTATAAGTGAATATATATATATATATATATATATATATATATATATATATATATATTGTCATGGGATGTGGAGTATAGTGTGGGAGTGGAGTCAAGGGACTTGTAATAGATATGTATGATATTGGGAGGAGTTGGTCCGAAGGCTGCAGGTTATTGTTAAGCTGATATTGGGAGGGAAGTGGGGCAGCAGATTGGGGGAGTTGTCACCTCGAGGGGTAAAAAGTATAACTATTGCACTGTGTTGTACAGCTGAAACTAATTCTAAAAAATGTGTCTTTTCACAATAAAAAATAATTAAAAAAAATCTTTTCAAAGAACCAGTTCTTTATTGCATTTAATTTTTTCTATTGTCTTTTTGCTCCTGTCTCATTTAATTTTGCTCTAATTTTATTATTTCCTCCCTTCTGATGACTTTGGGTTTCATTTGTTCTTCTTTTTCTAGCCCTTTACGATATAATGTTAGTTTGTTTATTGGGGATTTTTCTTGAGATAGGCCTGTAATTATATAAATTTCACTCTTAATACTGCTTTTGTAGTATCCCAATAATTTTGCTATGATGTATTTTCATTCTCATTTATTTCTATGCACTTTTTCATCTCTCCTTTTATTTTTCTCTTTCACCCAGTCTTCTTTAGTGCCATGCTGTTTAATCCCCACATATTGGTGGTTTTTCCCACTTTCTTTTTGCAGTTGATCTCCAGTTTCAAAGCATTGTGGTCAGAGAATATGCTTGGTATTTCAGTCTTCTTAAATTTGCTAAGGCTAGTTTTGTGTTGCAACATGTGGTGTATCCTTGAGAATGCTACATGTGCACTAGAAAATAACGCATAGGCTAGTGAAAGGCTCTGTAAATGTCAATTATGTCCAGTTGGTCTAATGTGTAATTTAAGGCTGATATTTCCTTATTGATTTGCTGTTTGGATGATCTATCTATAGCTGTGAATGGCATATTTAGGTCCCCTACTGTAACTGTGTTTTTGTCAGTTTCTCCCTTTGGTTCTGTTAGTAGTTACTTTATATATTTTGGTGCTCCCTGGTTGAGAGCATGTGTGCATATATTGATAAGTGTTATATCTTCTTGTTTTATTATACCTTGATTACGGCAAACTAGTGCTTGAGCAACATTGACCAAAGTGTCCACTTGTATACATTTTTTTGGCATCCCCAGTATATGCATAGCTGTAGCTATAGCTATAGCTATAGATCTTAATAGAGCAACCTCACCAGATAAATCAACTGGTGTTGGTTAAAAGTGAAGGGAACAAGAATAAGTAGTGTAGGAAAGAAGTTCAGAGTCCATTTACGGCCTCTTGACTAGTTGTCAAAATAGGGATCATAGCAGCTTCTCACGTTTCCTTTCTTGCTCTGTTACGTATAAATTTATATGTACCAACTAATTAATTTTTTAACCTCTTTCTTTCCTTTACTATTTTAAGACATTTTGTTGGTAGTTAACTGCTCCATTCAGTTCTTAGATTACAGGATACCAAGGTGGGAACGTGATAGAACCAGAAGGTTAAATGGAAATCACTCAGTGGCTGATGGGACTTTGGGGCTCCACTTTTGGGCAGCAGTGAAATGCTTCTTTTGTATGACAGATGTCCAGCGTTGTTGCTGTTGGTACTTGGAAGATTAAACCTATGAAGAAGGGCATATTTGGACCATGAGTGCTGAAGGGTAGACTATGGTAGATATGGTGAATTGGTACTCTCAACTGCCATTTTATTTGCTTTCCAGATGTAGAGGTTGAAAAGCTAATACACTACACTCCCAAGATTCCTTTGCAGGCAGCGTTCCATGAATAAATTAGGTTCTGTCAATTTGATGTACTCATGCAAAACTAGAAGGTGGAAGTGATTCAGAGTCCTACTGCTGTTGTTTCTGGCAAGCAAGGTCATAAAAGTGTGCATGCTTAGAGGCGTCTATGGCATCTGGACTCAACAGTTCAGTATCCAGTCACCAGGTTCAAAGGCAGCTATGGGAGGAACAGTGGGGCTAGCAGCAGCTTCGTGACCTCGGGGTCATAGCTTCAGTGATATGTGATTGAACTCAATAATCTGTGGTTTCCTTGTATCTTCTGCTTCTCCAGCCCTTTCAATTTTTGATAAACACCTAATACTTAGTGCATTAAATGCCTTTTAGTTTGAAATAACTAGAGTAGTTTCTCTTTGGTGTTTTGTAGTCTGGCTTTTGACATAGCTTGGAGAGTCCTTTCCATGGAGGGATGGAGAACCAGGACTAATCTCCATCCTTATGATCTCTGTCCAAAGATTCTGCTTCCTTCTCAAAATTCACTTCAGCAGTCCCCATGGCCCCTCATTTTACACATTCCCAGCATGTGTGTGCATTTGTTTTGGTAGGGTACAATGTAAAGGGCTTTAATCTGGCGGTCAGGGAACCTCTTTCAGAGCATTATATCTCTCTGTCTCACTGCGTGGCCTTGGAAAACTGGGACAACTTTCTTCAATTCTTCAAATTCATCATCTGTAAAATGAATACTGGAATCTTCCCTACTTGACTCATCACAGGGTTGCTATAAAAACCCAACATCAATCACAATAACTGTTATTTATTTAACAAATACTGAGAATTGTTTATGTTCCCAGCTCCATGTCAATCACTAGGAACACAGCAGAGAGTGAACCGTGGTGTGCTGATAAACCAGCTTTTCAAAAGAAAAGGTGTGATTCATAGCATTTGCCAATTTCTGTGGTGTAAATACTCCCACCGAGGCTGATTTCAAGCCACTGACCTCACTGAATGCCCAATGACGAGCTCTTGGGAGCTGGCTTCAGCTCACTACTGTCACAGAACCTGGCCTGGTTTGAAGATTACAGCCAAGATGGGCAGAGCCAGCCATCAAACACACAGTCACCTGATTGCAGGAGGGAATAAGTGCTGTCAAGGCAAAGAACAGGACCTCATGAGACAGTGATGTTGGTGAAGTTAATTTAGGTGAGTGGTCAAGGGAGATGTGACGTTTAAGCTAAGACCCTAAGGATGAAGAGGAGTTAGGTAATGAGAAGAGGAAGTGGAAGCAGGAAGAGCATCCCAGGAGACGAAACAGCACGTGTGAAGGCTTTGTGACCAGACCAGGATTGGGAAGGGAATGATTCAAGATTAAATTTGGAGGTAAAATTATCAGTTAGTGAATCTACTAAGAGTTATTTATTTTCTTTTCCCTTAAATTAGAAAAAAATCAATTAACATGTAGTGAAATTGACTTTTTTTGGTATACAGTTCCAAGAATTTTGAGACCCATAAATTCATGTAACTAGTAACACAATCAGGATTCAGAACAGTTTCATCACCGCCCTTCCCCCCAAAAAACCCCACAAAACCATAAAACCTTCCTAGTGCTATTATTATTTTGTAGAAACACCCTCTCCCTCCACTCCTAACAGAGCTAGAAGAGGTAGTGTGGGGGCCTGAACCCAGACAGAATGATTATCCATTTAGATCCCAATTGTGTTACTGTAAATCCTTCTGTACTCAGGAGCATCTAACCAGGTCCAGCTCTTCCCAGAGGGTTATTTCAACTTCTTGGCCCTTCACAGACTTTCTACTGCACCAGTATGCTCGTCCTGGTCTTAGTAGGCACAGAAGATCCACAGAAAGCCTGTAAGAGCCACTGGAGCTCACCAAAAATTTCTACATCGTGAGATATATCCACAAAGTCAGTAATAGGGAAAGGCAATCTATTTTTAGGCACATAAATAATTTAGGTCAGGATATTCCAGGTAGTATTACATTGTAGCTGAAAACAAACCTCAATTTGGATGGTTATAAAATGAATTCAATGAACATCATTGCTAAAAGCATAAGCATTTTAATTAGCTCATCTGTAACTCAGCAGGGCCTGCTGAGATATAAATATACATATATATTCATAATATAGATTGTTGGAATATATTTCTTATTAGTTGCAGCTCTCTCTCCCCCTTTCTCATCTTTTGAGTGAAAGGAGGTTTCTGTTTACTTGTATTTTGGGGTCATGGGAAAGGAATACCATTTCTTTTTTTCTGGAAAGGGGAGAGGGTTTAGGATGGTTCACATTATCTCAATTTACAAAAGAACTTTAAGTATTTCTTCTAGAGTTTTAACTGCCTGGTTCCTTGTTTTGGGTGGGGAGAAGAATCCTGTCATGGTAGAGATGCTAAAGCATAAGGAAATGCATTACAGGTGAGTAGCTAAAAGCGGGGGAATGGGAATAAGGGGAGTGACCTTCTTAGGAAGACCAGACTTAGGCGTAGTTATAGGTAGGGATTTTCTATTCTTTATTTTTTTGTGCTGGATCTTCCTAGGAACTCAATGAGACACGCTGCAATTTCTAGACTCTGCAGATGGGGCAGCCAAGGCTCAGAGAATATCTTTTCAAGGCCACGTGGTTATGCCTTGAGCCCAGAACTCAAGCCTGAGAAAGAAGATGGGTTATATTCGGGGTCAGCAGTGCCCTTGGCCTCCCATGATGCCTGAAGGAGCACTAGGAAGTTGAGAGATCTTAGCAAGAAAGATGGAAAAACAGAAGGAAACACAACCTAAAAATAACAACTAGAGGCAGAAATGGAAGGAAAACAATAGCAACCCTTGATATCTGTACAAGCAAGAATGTCTGAAAGATACCTGGGAGTTTGCAAAGTTCTTTTTATATGCACTGACTCTCATGATTTGGGAGGTAGTGGTGGAAAGAACTCCAGTTTTGTAAATAGACACACTCTGGTTTGAGGCCCATTTCTGAGTCACAGCTGAGAAAGTTGGGTGGCCTGACAAATGGTCCTACCTGAGATTTGGAATTAACCTTTGTTTTGCTTATCTATTGCTGCGTAACTCACCACCCCAAAATTTAGTGGCTAATAATCACAGTTTATTTCTCATGATTCTGTGGACTGGCTAGACAGTTCTCTTGCATCATGTGGTATCAGCTAGAGTACGGAGATGGCTCTTGTGTCCAAAATAGCATGGCTCTCATGGCTGAGAATTGGTGCGCCTGCTGACTGAAGGCTCGGCTGGGGCTGTTGGCTGGGGATCTCAGTGCTTCTTTTCTCCATGTGGGCCTATCCACATGGCTGTTTGGGCTTCCTCACAGCATGGTGGCTGAGTTCTCAGAAGGAATGTCTCAAGCCTTAGTGTGCAAGTACTTACCAAGCATCCACTTGTGTAATGCTTGCTAATGTCCTTTTGGACAAAGGTAGTCACATGGCCAAGTTCAGAGACAATGTGGTAAGGGGCTACACAAAGACATAAATACTGGGAGGTGTGGTTCATTGGGGGGCACCATAGTAACAGTCTACCATGTTTCCCCCAAAATAAGACTGGGTCTTATATTAATTTTTGTTTCAATAATCTATCTTTATTCATTTATTCATGTACAAAAATCTACATTTATTCAAACAGTCAAGTCTGGTTGATGATCTTAACTGGGGCTTATGTTTGGGGTAGGGCTTATATTACAAGCATCCTGAAAAATCATGCTAGGGCTTATTTTTCAGTTAGGTCTTATTTTCATGGAAACATGGTACTACCATCTATAAGAATCTGTTTGACAACCATGGTACACGAAATATTGTCCATGGTTCTGCCCCCATCTGAAGTTCGTGCCCATCACAAATGCCTTGCCAAGTCCTGTTAAAATGCTCCTTCTGCTACTGAGTCATAATTGGCCTGCCAGTTTTATCCACTGGTCTCAGTTCACTTAGTATAGGACACTGCCAGGCATTGTGAACAACACAGAATAAATATGAGCTCTGTTCCTGTCTTGAGAAGTCAGCTAGCCAAATGGTGAGATAAAGCTAGCATGAGATCAAGCCAGAGCATAAAGCAAGGGAGGGGCAAAAATTCAGTGAAGGGAGAGACACGTGGAGGTCAGAGTAGATGGAGAGGTTGCTTTTCTCCCTTTCACCTTCCTTTTCTCTTTTCTCTTTATTTAGTCTCGTATCTTATACCCAAACTCTTCTGATCCTCTATTCATGTTAGGTGTGGGATCTTCCTAATGTGAGTGTGACTCAGGCTCATCTATTGTGTTAGTTATCTATTGCCATGTCACAAAATATCCTAAAACTTTGTGGCTTAAAATATTTATAACCTTTCGTGATTTCTATGGGCCAGGAATTGAGGAGTGGCCAAGCTGGGCAGTCCTGGATCAGATTCTCTTATGAGGTAGCCATCAAGATGTCATCTGGGGCTGAGGTCACCTGAAGGCTTGACTGGGGCTGGAGGATGCACTTCCAAGATGGTTGACTCACATGGCTGGCAAGTTGGTTCTGGCTGTTGGTGGGTGATCATGTCCTTCCTAGGAGGATCTCTGCTCAGACTGCTGAGTATTCTCATGACATGGCCTCTGGTTTCTCCCAGCAAGCAAGCCAAGAGAATAAGAACCAGGTAGAAGCTATCCGTTTTATGACCTACCCTCAGAAGTTACATAGCATCACTTCTTCCTTATTCTGTTCATTAAAAGTGAAACCCCAACTGTGGCCCACTTTCAAGTGGAAGAAGAATTAGCCTTCATCTTCTTAAGGGAGTAGTGTCAAAGAATTTGCAGACACTTATAAAACTGACATATCTGTATTTCAAGGGTCCCTCCTGAGGTTACTCAACATATTCTCTTTCCCTTCAGTAATTTCTAAGACATGACAGTCCCCATAAGGGGGGAAAAATAACTCCAGGAAATGCAGTGGACAAATGGTTTCTCAGTAACCAAGTCCTTGTTCCCTTTATAAGGAAGTTCTCTTCTCAGACAGGCTACAGCTAATGCTGACCCTAGCAAGACTGAAGGATGGCTCTCGAAAGCCAAAATGCTTTTGAAAGGACAAAGAATATTTGAGTAGCAAAGATGGCCAGGAGAGACTGCTGTCAGTCAGGCAAATCCCAAAGGCCAGTGTTGCCCCTTTGTCTAGTCAGGGGGCCAGGATCTTTCTAAGGTGAACTTACTGTGACTGTTCCTCTGCTTCCCTTGAAATGAAGTGTATTTAGGCTGCTTATTTTTTGCTTCCCCTCACTCACTCCCTGTGGAATTCATTATCTCTGATTTAGTAAAGTGCATTACACACCCAAGGAGTCAGTTTAACTAATTCCAGCTTGCCTGCTAATATCACTGTCTTCTCCAACTACTTCCCTTGGAGGAATCTGCAAAGATTAGATTTGACCTGCTGCTGTGAAGAAAACTAAAAGGAGAAGGGTGAAAACTGGAGTGAAGGGTCCTCAACTCTTGGAAGGAATTATCAGGGATATTAAAAGAGTAGGTTTTGCCTTTTTTTCATTGTCATCATTTTCTCTGTTCAGATTTTCCACTGGGACTTCACTTGGAGCTGGTCTTGCTCAGGCTGGGTTCTGCCTGGCCAGCTCAGTTGTACGGAGTGAGAGCCTTCAGCTCAGCATCTTGGTTTGAGTCTGGGTATAGCACCAGGCACAGCACTAAGCACACAGGGGGCACTCAGTAGATGACTATGGAATAGTAGGTGGGAGAGGGTTTGGGAAGCAAATGAGAATTGGACTGAATGCTGACCTGAGCTCCAGCTCTTGATCTGTTGCTAAGCATCAGATTTTACTTTACTCCTTTGGTTTTGACTTTTTGTCCTGTGAAATGAGAGAGGCAGAGGTAGCATTCCATGTTTGTAGGATATTGCCATGTTTTGGTGGAATTAGAAATGTAGTCACCAGATGTGGCAATACCTAGTAGATACTTTAGCTCAAGACCAGCTCTATGCTAGAGTGATGGAACAGACTGGAGATAGATGCCCTGTATGCATCTATCTATCCAGGGTCAGGCCAGTGACTTCTCTGGACCACACTTGACCCATCTCTAGAATAAATAGGAGGTAGCTGCTCTTCTGGCTCTAGGTCCTCTGCTTTCAAATGTTTCCTCCATCAGCAGCTATACTAAATGAGGATCCCATGGGGTTACTTGGGCAGTGGCAAACTTTGGAGATAGAACACATTCAGCATGGTCCTGGGGTGTTTCCTGAAGTGGCCTGTCAAGATGGTGAGATAGAGCCTCCTTCATTTCAGTCATGAACACTATAGGGCTCTTCTTCAGTTTGATAATGAGCTGAATTTGGGTATTCAAGGGGCTATTGATTCTAAGCCCTTTAGAATTGGAGACAATTTTATAGATAATTGACTATAACTCCTTCATTCTTCTCATGAGCCCTAGGGAGGTGAAATGAACAACAATTTAGAAAATTAATGGTTAGGCTCAGACTCTGTTCACTTTTAACTGATAGTTTTCTGCTATGCCAGGCCTACTATGTCTTCAAGGAAGAAAGCCAAATCAAAGTTCTACAGATTTCCAATGCTACTATTAAGTAGGAGGTTGTCTGGGGCCTAGCACAGGGCCTATCACATAGAGTAGGTACTTAAAAAAGACTGGTCAAAAAAAAAAAAGAATGTGTGACATTCTAAGAGTTAACTGTTATAGGCACTTTCAATAGCAAGGTCTAAGATCTGTCTTGTGGATTCCAAGTTAGCAATCATTCTTCCACACCAAATTACTCCTCCTCTATGCCCTTTCCTTTGAACCTGACTCTTTCGATAAATACTTCAGAGATAGTTTCCTTTTATTTATTTTCTAGACCGTATTCTTATCTCATTCCCTGTGTCTTACTTGTAATGACAAGACCTAGATACATGGATATTATGGCTCATGTGTAAAAACTGGGTCACTTTCAAACTGATTTATGGGACTAGTCCAAGGGCAGGTGTATTTAAAGTCTTGATTCAGGATTTACAAAGAGGTGTGCAAATAAAAAGTGATGTATCTTTATTGATTTAGGAAACTGTAATGTCACAAGTTATTTACAAACGTCTCATTCCTTTCGTATTCCTAAAAACTCATTTTCACTGTTATTAATTCACTACTTGTGTCCTCAATAAGGATATTACAAACTTAATTGATTTTGAACTCACTGATTTTGAAGTTAATGAAATTGTTTATTTCAGTAACTTCACTTTCGTTTTTTTTCTTCGCCATTAAACTTGGTGATATAAATCCCAAAATGATTTGCCTAACAGCTGACGGGGCTAAAAATAAGAGATATGAGTTCTCTGGAAGTTTTCCGATTTTATATCCTGAATAATATACCAGTTCAAGACAGCATTCTGTCTCCTCTTGAAAGACATTTTCTTTATTTAAGAAAAAATTGAACCTCTACTTTGCTTAAAGAACATTTCATGAGTTCTCATTGCTCCCAGGAGGAGCCCCAAATATTCAGCATGGGATACTCAGCTTTTGATTATCTGGCTGCCAACATACCTCCTTTCTCTACCTCTTCTTATTGCTCCTGCCACTCTCTCTTTCTTCTTTGACCCTAAAGGATACCACAAACTTTAATAACAACAATATATTAGTTACCTATTGCTGCAAAACAGGTTTCCCCAAGCTTTTGGCATTATTTCATGGTTCCCGTGACTCAGGAATCTGGGCCTGGCTTAGCTGTGTCTTCTGCTTCAGGGCCTCTCTTCTCACAAGGTTGTAACCAATGTGTCAGCTGGGGCTGCAGTCATCTCAAGGTTCAACTGGACCAGGGTCTACTTCTAAGCTCACTCATGTGGTCTCACTCATGTGGTTGCAGGCAGGATTCAGTTTCTCTTGGTCTTAGCTCTTTGTTGGCTGTTGGCCTCGGATTGCCTTCAGTTTCTTGCCAAGTGGTCCCCTCACCCAAGAGGGCAGCAATAAGAGTGAGAGAGCAAGAGAGAATACCAAGATGGACGCGGCAATCTTTTGTAACCTAATCACAGAAGTGACATCCTATCACATTTTTGCTATTTCTGTTGGTTAGGAGCAAGTGATGAGGACCAGCACACCCCAAACAGGTGGGGGCTATACAAGGACATGAACACCAACTTGGAGGTAGGGATCATTGGCGGCCATGTCAGACGCTGCTGATCACAAGTAGTATCTATGGTTAAAATGTATTGAGTATGTACTATGTGGCAGGCATTCTGCTAATACCTTTTCCCATACAGTTCTCACAAAAATTCTTTTGAAATGTCCTCATTTCCATTCTAGGGTTCAGAAAGGTTAAGTAACTAGAGGCACAGAAATGTTAAGCAAATAGCAAGTGACAGTGGCAGGATTTAAGGCCTGGTTGTCAGGCTCCAAAGTCTTGGGACAGGAGTCAACTTCCTCATTTCCCCATTCTTTGAGCTCAGTATAGGTGCTGACATTGGAGCTTAGTAGGTATTGAGCAAATGCTAAATGAACGAATGCAGGAATACAGAACTGGGTCACACTATAGTTGCTTTTGTCTAAACTGTGGTCTTATGCCTTGATCTAATCTAAGTAATAAATTACCATGTGGTTAAATAAAGCTGAATTTTATTTAATCGTTGAGGAGAGCTCTGAATTTTAGGTGCAGGATCCAAGATAGGAGACGGAGTTTTGTAAATTGTTCTCATGTGGGAAAAAACAGATTTCACTGCTACTGAGAACTTCTAAAGAATATCCAAGAATTAGAATGCCAGAACCCAGGAAGAGAGATTATGGAGTTGTAAGACTGCCACGAATTCATGAGGAGTATTTGAATAGTATTTGGAAGGCGGAATAAGTAACTAATTTTTGGCAGGATTTTTCACCAGACTTCCTTTTCTTAAAGATGAATGGGATTAAAACTAGCAGGCAAATGACTAGCTGAACCAGAGACAAACTGATGGTGTGTCTGTGCCAGAATGGATTGAGAGCATAGGCAAGCCGGGACTGGGGGCAAAGAGATGGCTCTTCCTGTTTTCAGCAGATCTTGACTCAACACCTTTTTGCAGTTTTCCACTTTCGGGATTCATTGAGGTGCTTGGGCTCCTGTAGGACAGGTTCGATAGACCCAGATATTATGGGTGCTAGATAAACCCTCCCTTACAATGGCCCAGTGAAACTCAGCATTTGAGGATGTTAGTGCAGTATACAGTACTGGGCAGTTTATAAAGTATTTTCTCGTGGGGTCTTCTTGGTGCCTTATAATGAACCTCTAAAGTGTAATTGTGAAGAATGGACAGACTTATCACTTGACTAGCCCCTTCTTTCCCTGTGGTTAAACCATGTGGTAATCGATTCACCATCAGTTTTCCCAATGACAATGGACTACAATTACAGTGTTCAATGGCACTAAGCTAATAGTTGGGCAGCCAGGGTCTCCCCTTCTTGGGTTGTGGGGTTGTCAACTTGCCTCTCTGAGTCTCACTTTTATGGATTCCAAGTGGAGTTCCTTCCTCCTTCTGATGGACACTCCTTTTGCGGACGCTATTGTTGGCATTCTGAATTAATACATGGGTACAAATGAAGCTGATCTGTTTCTCAGTTCAGCTGGCACTGGAAACGTTTTGTCTCTGCGGTCCCATTTGCACGACTGACCTCATACATTATTTATTGGTTTTGTAATTTAGCTCAGCCTTTCAGATGCCTGCAGGATGTCACCTGCTCATGGGCATTATTAGCACAGTGTATAAATAAAGGAATGAGGCTTAGAGAAGTTGGTACAAGGGATTTTCTAGGGTAGCACAGCCAGTAAATGGGAGACTCTAATAAAGATTTTCTGACCCCAAACTTAGAGTTCTTTCCACTCCCACTCCTGCCCTCATGATGGTTCCCCACAGAGTTACACTCAGAGGACCCCCATCTATCATACAGTCACACCTGGGATGTGCTATGTTGTTTGGTGAGGTTGGGCCATGATGAAAGGGATAGTCTAAGAGAAGCCAAATAATGAGGTAAACTTAAAGAAAGAGGGAACGAAATGTAGCACGAGTATGGAAGTGTTGTGTCTCTTTTCCTATCTTGGGAAAGAATAAGCAATTTTGTGATATGGGGGACTTGAAACACAGGTACAAAAATGGAGGATGCCATGACCAGTCACACTCTCTGGCTGCATTCCCTGCCTAGGTTGGTCATAGCTTTATGCATCACCTTTTCTTCACTGGAGCATCTCCCTTGCTAATGAATGGCTGCCTGTCTGGGTGACAGAGACTGTTGTTCTGCCATCCACAGCTCTCAGATGTGAGGGGCTTGGCTGGAGGCAGCTGCTGCCCCTCGGGGTCTGGAATGCAAACACAAGCAGCCCTTCCAATGGCGTCCACACCGATTCATTTTCAATCTAAAAATAAAGTTTGATCAAATTTAAAAAGTAATTAGGAAAGGTATGTATGCCATCCAGACAGAATATCCTCTGGCACACTCTCTATTTTCTCTTCCCATATCCTCTCATGTCCCAGGGCCTATTTGGAGTCCCCAACCTCCCTCAGATGGCCTCTTTGCACCCAAACAACCTTGCTCTACGGGAGTGTTCATCATTGTCTGCCTTGGCCCTGGCAAGTTCTCCTTGTCTCCCATTAGCAGGAGAGTGAGTGTATGAGTGAGTGTCTCAGACCACTCTTACCTCCAAGGAGCAGGGAGAGACAGATGCATGGCCTCATGGAGATGAGGGGATGTGAAAATTGTCAGTGTCTAGCACAGGTGCCGGGAAAGGAAGGGTGAAGGTTCCCTGGGGCAGTGTGGGCAATTGAGCGATGACCATGCTGCCCACTGGACTTCACAACAGCCTCCAGGGCCCAGGGGATCCTCTTCTATCTTTCTCTAGAGGACGTGCCTTGTACTTTCCCAGGGAAAGCACTGGGTGGTTAATTTGTCTGCGTTCCAGCATTTCCGTTCCATCGCTGCTCCTCATGTATGGCATTGCTCAAGTGCCCCTGCATAACCATGGCGTCTGTCCACACAGAGGAAGCTTTTCTAGCCTTTGCCTCCCAGGACCCCACTGCACTCTGCGGGCCTATCAAGTCAGGAAAGCTGGCAGGCTTCTGACTTACACTTTGATGGGAGAAGGCCTGGGAAGTATTACCAAGGGGCTTGGCTGAGTCAGGATGACCAGAGGACCCATGAAGACCGCTGGAGCCAACTTGGCTTCTTTCACCATCTCATGTGCTCGTCCAGAGAATGAGATGGGACCTATTATTAAGGAACGAGGCAAGTCAAGCTCTTTCTAAAGAGATCCTGAATAATATTTCTTTACAGATTAAATCATAGAAAAACATCCAGAGAGAAATGACTCATTATTTATTATTCAATGTAGAGGACTCTTCCTGGGGTTATAAATAAATTCTTCATCACTCACTTGAAGGTGATGAACCTTGTAAATCTGCTCTGAAGTGTTGTGTCCTGGCTTGCCTTTTTCTGCCATCCAGCTTGTGCCAACCTTACCTTACCCACCACCAGTGGGTGTGTGTTTAAGGAATAAAAAATAATTTTAATATTTGCCATGGTAAAATATAATTAAGTTGGTAAAATCTGCTATTTAAAAGGGCATCAACAAAATCCCCAGACTAAATAGAAATTATTTCTGGATTGTTTTCTGTTTTCAGTGATTTCTGTTTATCTGTGTCTTCTATTATCATGGGCAATCAGAAGTTGATTGGATTTTTAAAAAAACCAAGCCAAAACAGAGCAGAGCAAACAAACAAACAAAAAAACCCCACAACTAGGGGACAAAGTAGGAGGAAAAAAATGTGAATGAACCATATAGGTGCATTGTCCATTATCATTTCATCTATCCCTCCATCCATTCATCCATCCACCCACCCACCCATCCATCCACCCACCCATCCATCCATCATTGAGTATGCCTGCATTTGCAAGGCACAATTCTGGGAGATGCATATCAGAGTGGAAATCACACAAGCTTTAATGCCACACTGACCTGAGTTAGCATCCTAGCTACATGCTATCTGGTAATGCTATTTTTCTTACTTCTTGCTGCATCATCTACTGGCTGCCCCATCTCTCTTTCTCATTTATGGGAGAATCCAATTACCTGCCTTACTCTCATATTTGTCTCCTAAACATTGTCAGCATTCTCAGTGTCTTTAGCATGCATGTTGATGACTCATCCACCGCCATGGCTTCTCAGTTCCTGATCTCATTTTCATTCACCTTTTAATTTTCGAAATAAATGATGGTACAGTGATTACTTGCCAGGCACTATTCTAGATCCCAGGGCTACTGGAGTAATGGGATAGACATGATCTTTGCCCTCATGGAATTTACATGATAAAGATGGAAAGGTACATAACAATGAGCAAGTGGACAAGAAAATCTTGTTTTGACAGTTGCTATTAAAGGAATAAATGGGCTATTCTGGATAGAGAAGAAGAGGGTTGAAGGTTTGACTCTGCATAGGTGGTGAAAAAAGTCCTCTCTGAGATGATGAAATGTTGAATTGGGACTTGAAAGATAAAAAGGAGTTGACCATGCAAAGAGCCAGGGTAGGAACAATTCAGGAAGAAGAAACCAGAAGTCCCAAAAGGCTTTGGGATGGTGATGGGCATGGAACGTGCAAGGACTAGAAAGTTGGTATGAGTGGCTAAAGCAGTGAGTTGAGAGGGCGGTACTGGATGAGGTGAATTTGTGAAGTGTATGCGTGGGCCTTTGTTGAATTGATCTGGTTGTTTGTATTTTATGAGCATAAAATTGAGTTGACCATTCTCCTCAGTTTATTATATCATTGCTGGTCTGTGGCTGCTCTCTTTTAAATTTTTAAATATATTATTTTCCTGTTTTACTAATAATTTCCAACCCAGTTCCCCTACCTCCCATACACTGCCATTTTTGTGTATTTATCTTTTGTATATAGTCTTCCATTCTACTTTCCATACATCTGCTTACATACATGTATCCATGTTTGTTGTATTTTAAAGTACATTTAATTTGTAATTTAAAGAATTAATGGTATTGTGCAATAGATCTTGCTTTGGTCTTTAAATTTTTTCATTCAATTATTTTTTCATTCAAGTTTTTGAGATCTGTCCATATTGCTATATGTATCTAGTTCGTGTCTTTTACTTGCTGCATAATATTGCATCATATGTACCTATACCTTTCAATTATTCATTTCTTAATGTGTGGCTACCTAAGTTCTTTCAAGTTATTTACCACTAAAACAAAAAAGTGATGGCTTCCCCAGTGGAACTTCTCCGGGATGTGTCCCCATAAGTGGGAATGTTGGGTTATAAAATATAAGAATTGTTTAATTTCACTAAATACTGCTGGTTTGATCTTCCAAATTCTATACCAGTGTACACTCTTATTAGCAATGCATAGTTTTCTATGTATTTATAACTACTTCAACTTAAAAGTATCCCATAGTTGTGTAACTTTATTCTCAGAATGCTTAGCCACATTAGTCATTCTATCAGTTTTCTCTTCCTAAAAAAAATATTTTCAGATTTTCCGTCCTGTTCCAAACTGCTGATTGCTCTCCAGGACTGCTGTATAGCTCCATCTTGAGATCTCCCCTCATCATCACTTTGGGGATTTCCTTCTTTTCTGTGTTGTATTTCTAGAGTTCAATGTCTTCCTCTTTCTTGGCATACTCTTTTGTTTTTGTGGAGCACATCCTCCAGTAGATTTCTGAGAAACAAAAGAAATTTTACTGAGAGTGCTCTGTGTCTGAAAATGTCTTTATATTACCTTCACATTTAATTAAAAGTTTGGATATAAAAATCTATGTTGGAAATCATTTCCCTCACAATTCTAATGGTGTTGCTTATTGAATTCTAGCTTCCAGTGTTACTGTTGGGAAGTTCAGTGCTATTCTGGTTCTTGATGCTTTGTATATAATTTTTTTTCTCCTCATGAACTTTAGCACCTTCTCTTTTTCCCCCAGTTCTGAAATTTTAAAATGATGGGTCTCAGTGTGGGTCTATTTTTATCTCTTCTCTTGAGTACTTTGTGCCTTTCAATTTGGACATTCAACTCTTTCAGTGGTGGGATATTTTCTTGAATAATTTTATTGGTGACTTCTTTCCATCATGTTCTCTGTTCTTTTTTTCCAGAGTGCCTGCTCTTTGGAGTTGAACCTTTTACCATTCCCTAGCATTGTCTTCTTGCTCTACTTCCTGGCAGGTTTCCTCAACTTTATCTGCCAACACTTCTAATGGGTTTTTAATTTCTGTCATATTTTTAGCTTCCAAAGGGCTCTTTTTTGTTGTTTGTTCTCTGAATATTTTTAAATGTGTTCTGGTATTATTTTATAGATACAGTACTTTCTCTGAAGATATTAGTGGTAGTTTTAAAAAGATTGTCTTCCTGCATACTCTCTGTATTCTCTAATTTCTCCTCCATAGGCTTTAAAAAAAATTATTATTCATTGTAGAAACTTTCCTCAAATATCTTTATCTTTGGTTGCCTGTTAGTAATTAAAAGGAACATCAAAAAGCTCTGTGTTGCCATTATGGCTTTCACCATAGGGTGAAGACTGTATCCTTTCACTGAGGAACTCCTGATATCAGTATCTTTAGATCTTTTCTATTAGGCTGGCTAGATTAGTATCCTGGTTGGAGGGTTTATCCTGACTGATAAGTTTCCTGGGAGCAGAGGCAAGTTGAAAAGTCTAGGCAAGGAGGGTTGGAGTTTCAATAGTCAGTGAGGATATTTTAGTTAATGCTGATATTGTTGGCATAGTAAGTCTGTCCTTCAATTTTCCCTGGTGGACCCCCGCCCAGAGATCTGGACTTTTACCCTCGTTAGAGCATTCATTCTGAAAGTATGGTCTTTGGACCTTTAGGAGTCACTAAGGCCCTTTTAAGGGATCAGCAAGATTAAAACTGTTTTCATAATAATACCAAGACTTCATTTGCTTTTTTCACTCTCATTTTCTCAGGAGTTACAGTGAAGTTTTCTAGAGGCCACATGATGTATGATGTAAGAGGTTGAATGCAGAAGCACATAGAAGATCAACTGTCTTATATTAAGCCAGATATTAAAGGGATTTGAAAAATGTAAAATAATGCTCCTCTTCTCACTAATTTATTTATTTAGAAAATATAGCTATTTTTCAGAAAATGTTAGGTTAATATATAATTACTGTTCATTATTGTCATTTTAAAAATGAATGAACATTTTTAAATGACTCACTTTTAATTTCTGACATGATAAATACCAATATATGTAATTCTCATAAAATGTTTTCGTGGTCCTCAACAATTTTGAATACTGCCCTGAGTCTGAACTTTTGAGAATCATTGCTCTTGAAATTGGCCAGATAAAACTGGGGGAGAGATCTGGAGAATTCGAACTTCTTTTTGAACATAAAGTTTCTTTGCTTTTCTTCTTTTTCATCTCTTCCTTTCAGAGGTCCCTATAACTATAGACAGCAAAGCAGAGAGACAGACAGAGCTTGTGTTCCTGAAGACATTGTTAAGCTGATGAATCAACCAGCCCGGAAGGCTGGGGCTTAGCCAGCTCTGGAAATGCTTCCTCTTATGTGAGATAATAATTTTGTTTGATTTGAGGTGGTTGTTAATTGTGGCTGAAAACCTCAGGGAAGCTCAGAGAGGAGAGTGTTTTAAGAATCCAGGAGCAATTAACTCTTAGATGATGAGCCCTAAAGGTTGTCCTAGAATTTGATGACACGGAGGCCATAGGTGACCTTGACAGGTCTTTTTCAGTGGAGTGATGGTTGTGCAAAGCAGCTCAAGGTGGCTCCTGGCATACCCACTCTCCTGCTGCTGTTCCTTTGTCTTTTTGACTCCCTTATCTTCCTTCTCTACCAGACCACAAAATGGAGGGATACTTCTCAGCTTAGTCTGAGCCTTCATCTCTTTATATTCTTTTTGTTGATGTTATTTTTTCCCATGGGTCTAAATGTTATTTTATGCAGGTGTTGCCCCAGATTTATATTTCCAGCCCAGGTCTTTCTCTGCATTTCAGATTCACATATCCAACTGCTCACCTGATATGTCCAGTTGACTATTTCCTATGTCCTGATCTGTCCCCCGCCTGCCCTGCTTGGTTCCCTCAGCTGTCTCTATTTCACAGAGTTCACAGAGCCACCATTCACCCAGCTGCTCTAGCTAGAAACCGAAGTGTCACTCTTGATTCCCCATGTTCTCTCATTCCTTGTTTCTAATCCATTAGGAAGTTTTATCAATTCAATCTGCAACGTGTAACTGGGGTCTTGTCTTCTCTCCTTGTCCAATACCATCCCCTTGACCCATATCACTAACAGTTCCTCCCTGCATGATTGCAAAAGCTTCCCAGCTGGCCCTGTTCCCATTCTTGCTCTATTTCCATTCTTGCTCTCCTCCACCCAGCAGACTGCTCTTCTAAAAAAAAAAAAAATACAATGCAGATTATGATACTCTTCCTGCTCTAAATCCTTCAACTGCTTTTGTCTCTATTATAAAATCCAGCTCCCTTCCCGTGACCTCTAAGGTCCTGCCTGCTCTGGCCCCTGCGATTCCCATCAGCCTTATTCTGTCTCTCGTTCTCACTCTCCTCAGTCTAGCTTATACTGATCTTCTTTCAGTTTCTTAATCTGCTTATTCTACTTTGGATGCTCTTCTCATCCCTTGCTGCTTGGAGAGCTACTTCTGTTCCTTGAAATCTCAGCTTAAATGTCATTTCTTCAGCAAGACATTTCCATCTATTTCACCTAAAGTCGGTGTTATCTCCTACTCAGCTCTTTGTGTGGTTTGCTTTTTAAATTTTTTTGTTTGTTTCAAAGCCTATATAACAATTCAGAGAAACAATGTAAAACTCTTTCTAAATATTCTGTGTTTGGCTGCACAGTAGAAAGGGTCTCACATTTGCTAAATGCTCTCAGGTGAGAGGTGGTTCCTGTTATGGCCTTGACTCCCTTATAAAGGACCAGAAATTTGTTTCTGAGTAACTCTTAGTAACTCAGTTTAAAAATAACCGGAGAAAACCACCAGAGACCATAGTGATTCTTGGAACTCCAGAATAATTATTTTTGAACTTTTCCCACTGAACCCATTAGAGATTTATTTAATACTGTTAGATCCCTTCAAAGATTCAGTCTTTTGTCTTGGATTTACTGGGCATGATACTGAACCAAATGTCTTGTGACTCCCCATTCTGATTTTTAATAACAGTGAATCGATAACTGTGTGCCCATTCTATGCAGTCTGCAGCCCAAGTATACCTGCGAGTGGCCCCAGAGGGTGCGGAGAGAAACAGGACCTAATCTTGAGATTTCTGGCTGAAGTGGCAGCTTTTGCTGGAAATCAGCAAAGTCAGTGGTGGGGAGACTGAGCTGATCTCTTAATAGTCACATGATAACCGGCTCCGAGTATATTTGGACCCTGGGCATACACCTGCTCTTCTGACCTCTTAACAGAACATTGTGTATGCTTTGTCTCCAACAGGATTTTGGAGGATGTGGCCCTAGGGGAATCTCTGCATTGGGATGTCATGGGAAGCAAAACCAAAATCAAGCAGGCATTCCTACATTCTCTTCCTTCCTCTCTGTAGCAAAATATTGATAATTGTCATAGGGAAGAAGTGGAAAATAACCTTGGAGGTGCCCTGGAGGAAGTGACAGGAAGTAAGTGTGGCATCACGTTCTGTGCAACTCTTGAGACTGCATTTTGTACCTCTGTCAGGCTGTACCTGGGGCAGGGAGCGGGGGGGTACTGAGGGGGGGGCGAGCTAAGGAGTCTAACTTCCTGGCCAATGCAGCTCCTTTGGCCTAGAGCAATTCTCTGGAGGAGGGGCAGCTATGAGCAGTTAGTAGCCAATATTGACAGTAGCAGAGTCGCCCATGTAGAAAAAAGAATCTGGGCGAGGCACTACCACATCCATGATAGCCTCTGTCCCCAAAGGGGATGTTCCTCAGCGCCAATTCCACCTTTCCTTCTTGTCTGACGACTGTTCTGGGCCATCAAGCCTGAGCTGGCCACTTCCTTCCGCTTTGTCCCTTGGCCATCCCTTTGTCATCCCATTGCCGTTGACTCTTTACTTGCCTGTCTTGTCCACCAGGTAGAGCTCCTTTAGGCGGAACGTGGCCTTGCTCCCTGTTGTCCCCCTCCTCCTCAGAGGCTGGCAGCATCCTTGGCACCGAGGAGGTAAGTGCATTCTCTGGTGTCCTATGTCCCCTGCCTCAGTGACCCTTCTTCTCTATGCCCTCACTACTGCCCTCTGCTCACTCCATAGACTCAAGTCAAGGTCATTGACTAAATCATGACCTTGGGAGACTTGGAGGAGCCACATGTGAAAATTAGGAAATAGCAGAATTGAGAGTCTTCAGCCTTGTTTTTTGGTTATTATGCCTTTAAAAGGTTTATTTGAAACATATTGTATGGTAAATTTCTTCACCCTACCTCCCAAATGCCACAGTAGAAGATACTTTTGCTGTTCCCCTCTTGGAGAGAGAAAAGACTTAGGAGATCTTAAAGCTGAGTAATTATTTCCATCAGCAGGAAATCAGTACTCTGTGTCTGAACTGAACAGGTACTGGGAGAGCCTGACTAATTAATTTCGTTTAAATGCCATTTGCATGTATTCAGTGCCAGGAGGATCACTTTGGGAATTCGAAACGGAGGAGAAGAGAATGGAAAGAAAGGGAAGAAGTGACAGAGACTCAGAAGGCTGGGGAATAGGTGATATTTCAGAGAGAGTTCTGTGTTTATCGGCAACCACTTAGGAGCCTAAAGACACTCGCAGGCTGACACCTTTGCACACCCCACTTCTGAGCCACGGAGAAGACAACAAGACACAGGATATGTCAGGCTTTGGGGGATACGCTGTGATCACTTCCTGGAAAGAGTGATAGTTGAGTCACAACCTCCCCAGGTGAACCTCTCCTCTTGTCTGTGAGAAAAGCAACTTGGGAAGCTGCATACATTCTTCCTGGCTGCCCCTAAGGATCTGCAGCTGCAAGGTGGTTAATGAGTGATCACGCCCATCAACAGCCAAATGGGCGCCTGGGGAATCTGAGTGGCCATGTGTCATTCATCTTACGTAACTGGGTAAGCAAAGAGGAGGTAAAATGAGTCTTCCAGGAGCTTCTAGATGCCCCTTGTGCTCTTTAACCTTAGCAATACCATAGGTGTCATCTGTTGACACTCAATCTCTCCATCTTAAAGATGTTTTTAATAATAAGATTCAATTTTAAAATGAAATTCAGATGTGTTAAGCACCTGTGTGGGTGAGGCCTTTGGCTAATTGATGGGGACTCCAAGATTACAGTTTTGTAGGGGAGACAGGTGTGTCCATACCAGATGTGAGCACGTGACATGAGGTATCAGGGAGGAAGGTGCTCGTGGCTGCATTGGGTCTGGGGGTAGGGTCACAAATGTCTGGTGAGTTTGACAGGCAAATAGGTAGGGTGAAGGCTTTCTAGGCAGAGGGAATAGCCTGTGCACCATATATTTACTGAGCACCTGCTATGTGCTCAGAATAATATATACAGCTGAGGAATATCAAAGTGCCCCAGGTCATGGAGTCCTGTGGCTCCACTGGGACCAAGCCTCTCTGTGCTCTGCTCCTTGCCAGGACTAGCTCTCTACCACGCCTGGCTTGTCACAAGCCGTATTCATCCCTAAATCCCCAGTGCCCCACTGATCCTGTGGGACATGCTCAGTAAAGGTTTGATGACTGAATGACCAATACATACAACATCATTTATGAACACAGGCTCGGGAAAAGTCATGCAGAGGTCTAACGTTAATAACAGTTCCTTCTGGAATTTGGGGATGTGAGGTTGACCTCAGCTGAGCAACATCTGTATGATCTTGCTTTTTCCTGGAACTGTTTTGTGACCTTAGACAGTCCTTAGTTGAAATAAGCCTGTTTTTAGCATCTGGAAGATAAGAGATTTGAATCAGCACTTCCCTAATATCCCTCCCAGTTCAAATGGACTAATATTTAAGTCCATAAATTGGAATCTCTAGAACCCTGGGTTCAAAGACATAGAAAAGTGTGAGCCCTGAGGGTTGTGGCAAGATGCAAAAGACCCCAAAGCATACCTGGAGTTTAGAATCAACTTCTCCCTTGCTTAAGAAGTGCTTGTTCTTAATTCATGGAAAATACAGAAAGGAAAACCTACTGTCTACCCTGGGGTGTTCTGGCAATTAATTAGTTAATGTCTGTGAAGTACAGAAGGAACAAAAAGTGCTGCATGAAAAAGTCATATAAATGCTAAGTGTTATTGTTTTCCATCTGATTCTCCCCCATTCGATTTCAGTTTCATATCAGAGTAGTCATAATAGCATCAGTTGGGGCTCCTCTGGCTAATTATGCTGCCAATAAAAGGGGAAAAAATTCCCTTTTAAATTTCCATTTTAATTTCTCTGTCTCTGACCCCCCTCCTCCATTTTCTCCAGTGTGTTGTTTAGAGTTGCTAACTACTCAAGGGTCAGTAAAAGTTAGCACCTTCAGTTTGTTTCTCTCCAAACTCATTGCAGCCTGTGAGAGACCCGCGTTCTTCCTGTAAGTTACCAAGTGGGGCTTCAAGACTTACCTGGCAGACGCTGTGGAGGATACCGAAATAAATACCCCGGGTGGGTCTCTACTTCCCAGGGGCTCCTATCTGTGTGGGAAAGGTAGAGACCAACTCCCTCTACTGACACAGGTAACCACTGTTCAAGGCAGAGTGGCAAGTTTGGAGAGGGCAAGGTGGTGGTATTCTCCACCAGCCACATAATAAACAGTGGGATGATGGATACAAAGGCAGAGTCCTCTGTGTATCAGTTATCTATTGCCATGATAATACCATGTAACAAAAACCAGTGGCTTAAAACAAATTGCATTTATTTAGCTTAAGAGTCTGCAGGTTGGTGATTCAGATCTGCCTCAGCTGGGTGTGTTCTCATGGCCAGGGGTTAGCTGGCTATTGGCCAACGTAGGCTATTCTTGGAGAGGGTGGTGGGAGGGATTTAGCTCTGCCAGGTGTCTCTCATTCTCCAACTGGCTAGCTTGGGCATATCATTCTTCGGACACTGCAGAGGTACAATGGTGAGAGTGCTATCTTCAAGGCCTCCTGAGGTAGGTGGTGGGATACAGACTGCAAAACCACACACCGCAAAGTGCACGATATGGGACGAGGTAAGGAGTTGGGGCTGTTCATGCAAACAAGGTCCCACAACGCGCCTCAGCCCTAAACTTTCTAAATCTTGGGGGAGCAGGAGATTTGCACTTTTTACCAGTTTCCTAGGACATTCTGATGCTCAGTGAAGTTTGAAAACAACTGAACAAAAGCAGAGAGCAGCAGCACATGAGACTGTGGGCCTCCAAATACGTCTCACGCTGCTTGCTTTCTGCTTCCTCACACGCAGGAGAACAGAGCTGAGCTCCCCCCACGTCAATGCAGGAGCGTGTACTCCTGGCGGGGCAAAGATCCGTATAGTGTGAGCTTCATGGAGGTCCTGTGAACTTGGCAGCCTTGGCAGGCTGTGTGCCACTTCAGGAGACAGAGGTGGGGGAGCAGCACGAGCAGAGGCTCGGAGGCAGGGGAGCTAAGGGGTCGTTGGCATACAGCATGGTCTGGCTGAAGGAGTGTCTACGGGAGAGAAGTCTGGAAGAGTAAAGCAGACCCAGATTGTGGGGTGCCTCCAGCAGCCGGGATATGGGAAGTCATTGGTTAGCTAATGTGTGTCCTATTTTGGGGACATCTGATAACGGAATCGGTTGTAGAGGATGGAAGCAAAAGTGCCATGTACGAAAATAGGGCTTTCAGTTGCAGACTTGGGCCTCAAGTTGATGAGGATCTTTCTTGTCAAAGTGCTGTGCTGACCTAGCGTGCTTTGTGGGGTAGAATCTTAAAGAAATTGAACGTTTATTTTTGGTCCTTCACTGTTGTGTTAAATAGAGTGGGTGGGATTCGTTCTTCCTCAGCTCTTGGTGGGTGATCCAGGCGGAGTCCATGCTGGGATCACTCTTGGCTAGTGCAGCGCCCTCTGGTTAATAAGTCAATGCCCATTTCCTATGTAGGAGTCAAAACTTTGACGTCGGTTTAATGCCATGACTTTTCCACTTGGCGTTTTCCATTCAACCGGCTAAGGGCTGCTGAGGACAAGAAAGCCCGAGGTCAGGAAAGGCAACGTCCTTGCCGATTCTTGCTTCCTGTGACTTGAGTGTCTACCCGCAGTACCCCAACTTGTTCATGACAGTTCCCACAGGTCTAGGGTGTAGCGGGAGGACAGGTAAGGGGCACAGGAGCGTCTTCCTTGGCTGGTACTGGTGTGCACTGGCTGGCGTTCTTTCTAGCTCTTTCTCTGGGGGAGCTGCAGAGACACCCTGTCTTAGGTTGGGTGTGAGGTAGCGAGGAGAAGCTGAGTAGGGACAGAGAGGGAGCGTCTGGGGGTAAATTACACCTCAGTTTGTCCTGGCTTCAGGTCAAGGAGCTGGGCCTTGGTCCTCTCTACCTGGCAGGCACTGTCATGCAGTGGGGTGGGCAGGGAGGGACATCAGCTCCCAGGCACTTACGCAGTTCGCTTCTGCAGGCAAAGCAGCTCTAGGATAGTCCTCCAAGGACTGTGGCAGGTGCAGGCTGTTAGAAGCAAAAACACACAGCAGCTGGTAAAAGGGTGGGCCCGAATGGTAAAGGCACCCAAGGACGACGGCAACGACAGGGTCTCCTACAACTCTCTCTTCCCAGAGGACCACTCACTGGCAAGTCCCTTGGTGCAGGTGCCTGTGACTCACCCAGCTTCACAGTTCTCCGTCCTCAGCCCCTAGGCACTGACAGGCCCTCCCGTTTCTCTGTGCTGAGGGCTCTGACTCCTTGAGCTGTACCCCTGGACAGGATCAGATTGGCCCTCTGCCTGCCCTGTTGTTCTTGTAAAGCTCCCACTGGTCCCCAGGACACACTGACTGATGATGGCTTTTCTGTCCTGGCATCTCTGGGAGTGCGGTCCACCCTGCCCAGTCCCCTCTCCTCTGGCTCGACCGTCAGCTGCTAGCCAGCCTGTCCTTGGCCTTGGGATTATTCAGGGAGGAGCCAGACAGAAGTTCCTGGGACCCCAGACCGCGAGGGCCCACCTCAGTGAGTCACAGCACAACTCTCTCTGAAGGAATCTCAGACTCTCTTCTAGTAGGCGACCCCTAGCCCTTTTATAAACGAACATTTTAAGTTGTTTTTGGCCGCCTTCTTGATACATCCTGCAGACATTCTACCTCCTCTTTGGGAATGTGCCTCAGGGTGAACCTCAGTTCCTTACACCCTGTCACACTTGTTTCCGGAGACCTTCTGTAGGAAGGACGTTTGGTGGGGCCCGCACACTCGCATGGAGCCCTGGCTGTGTGCTGAGCCACGGGGAAGCTGAGAGCGTCAGGGCTGGTGGCTGCTGCCGCGAGGGCCTCCAAGTCCGGCACTGGGGACTGCCTTCCTCTCAGCCGGCTCCGATGAGCCGGGCTGGTGGGGAGCTCTCTGAATGCATGACAGAGCCCGCGACTTGTATTTCCCGCCTTGTTTGAAGGTGGGAGGGAGTGGGCACTCCACAAAAATCTTCTGGATGACTGAATGAGTGAATGAGTGAATGAATGAATGAAGTTGGGTCATGAGTGTTATTTTATATTCCTTGACATCCAGATATTAAAAGAAGTGTCCTCACAGAGCAATCACAGAAGAGTCCCAGAGATGTTCGTGCGCCTCTCATGTCCGGTGGATTTAGCGTCCAGGTGTTTCATCAGAAAGGAAGTGGGAGGAGCCATTAGCACAGCCCTCACCCCCTGCCAGGCTCATCCGAGCAGATAGCAGAGCGGGGAGAGCAAGACGCCAACTTGGTGTTTAAGTGGGGTAGGAGGGAGTTTGTCGTTAGATACCCAGTCCGCCGTCCACGGGCCTCGAGCATGTGTGTTCTCTGCAGCAGGATGACTCTTAACAAACACCCCAGGCAGCCCTGGCCCTCTGTTCCTGCCCGAGCCCCAGGGGTAGGACTCTGTGCTGTGCCTCACATTGCAGAGAGTGGGAGGTGTAGGTTGTTGTGGAGCCCGAAAATGCTGGTTCATTTCAGGCTGTGCCACTTTCAAGCTCTGTATTTCTGGATAGTCTGTTAGCATCTCAACCTCAGTTTCTTCGTCTATAAAATGGGGACAGCCTGTAGGATTTTGGTGAAGATTAAATGAGATATCACATGGGTAAAGTCCCTAGACAATGGCATAAGCTCCATAAATACCCATTTCTTCCTTTCCTTGCTGGTGGAATGCTCTGCGTTTTAAAAAGAAAGGTGAGAACCACCCACTTCTTCTCTGGAGCAGCCACAACCTATGACCTGGGCCCCGGAGACTCAGCCGTGGAAAAGCCAGCTTCTCTTGGCAGTTTGCAGTGGTCCTAGAGGCTTGAGTTCTGTGGCAGAAGGGAATTGCAGGGCCCACACTGTGGAATACCCAGCCTGAACGGATGAGGTAAAGGAGACAGACAGAGCCAACGTGACTCACCCAGGACCTCACAGCTGGTGGCTGGCAGAGCTGGGAGTCCACCCCTTGTCCTGTGTCTTTGCATTGGCTCAGCTGCCACTTGTTAGAAGCAGAGAGTACACGCTTATGAAATAATTCCTGGCTCCAGGGTGCCATTGGACCTCACTCCTTACCCCCCCCATACCCCCAAGTTCTCAGTGGTCAGTTTTCAAGAAGCCAGGTTTCTCAACATGCTTCTCCCTCCAGGAAGCTTTCCTGACCTCTTAACATCAATTTAGGTGGCCCTGCTAAGCTCTCCTGGGATCCCTGTGCAGAACTTGCATGCTTCTTTTGGTACCCATACCCCAGAGCGTGGAGGCAGGTTCTGGACGTTCTTATTCCTGGCCTCCTGTCCTGCCATAGAGTGGACCTCAATGACTGTGAGTGGGTGAATGGCTAGGCCTGCTGGGTCCATTCCACTGATGCTTCCCTCCTGGCGTTGGGGCCTCAGCTTCAGCATGATTATATGGGCTTCTCCCTCATTGGGGAGACTCTCTAGCCGCTTGGGGAGGCACCAGCCTGGGCACGGGCAATAGGGTCTCTAATGGCTTTTGGCCTAAGTTAGTGGAGCCTCATAGCTTCTCTTTTCTACTCCTCCCCCCCTTTTCTTTCTGAAACTTAGCGAATGAGCTGAGTAAATGTAAAACGTGCTCACCAAGACAGAGAGCTCAGTATCTGGAATTACAAGCCCACCTGAATCCTTTCAGGTTCTGGGTGGCATCCGTTCACTGGGGGGTCTCCCCGCTGATCTCCGCTCAGCACACGGGTGGTGAACACCCAGCTGTGCTGGGCCCTGCGTCTGGATTCCATGCAGGGAGGGAGATGGGCTAGCTCTCCAGAGCTGGGTGAGCATCAGCTCTTTCAGGCATGGGGGAGCGTCTCAGAGGGGAACGGTGACTCATTTAGAACAGGCTTCATTGCACAGGATGCCCTTTCTCATGCTAAGCAGAGCAGGATGCGTTAGCTGGATCAGTGTGTCATCCCCCAGGAGGCAGCTAGCAAAGGTGGGAGGTGATTCGATAGAAATGGCAAGGAGAGACAGCTCCAAGATAAATTGTAAGAGGGGGAAAAAAGATAGACGTCACCAGACTTGTTGGGATGGGGGTAGAGGAGGGCAGAGGGGAGAGAGGCGTAAGATGAAGCCCTGTGGAGGGTCAGAGGTGCAGAGATGTACTTATTCTAAGTCACATGCAAATAGCTTCGTGGCTTTTTCTTAAAACTGCATTGTTTCTTGAAGCTCACAAACTTTGGGTTCCAGTGGTCTCATTTGTTATATTTGCCCTTACCGAGAACTTTTGCAAATGAGACTAAATTCCCCGCTGATGATATTTCTCAGTTGTTGTGATCGTATTTTCACTCAGGGTAACAAATGAGCAGCTCGCTCAGAGTGGTTGTTGCCATTGGGTTTCTCATAACCTAGGAAATTCAAGAGCGGAGTGAATGGCTTCGGCAAAACATCATTGCTGCACATGTGAGGGCAATGCTTGCTTCTTAGTCCAAGTCCCTTCATTCTTCCTTTGCCTACCCTTCCTCATTCATTCATCAAACATTTATTGAGCATCTATGCAGCAGCTGGGATACACAGACAAAGAGGACAGATCAGCCCATATCTATTCAGTACAGATATGGTAGGTGCTGAGAAGCTGCATTTACTCATTTGTTCAATGAACATTCATGGAGTGCCTGATATTTGATGGTCTCTGTGCCAGGCACTGGGAGTATAGGGGTGAAAAAGAGAGACACTGCATTCAATCTTGTGCAGGGCATCATCTGGGTGGGGAGAGATGGCAAGCAAAGAAGTTCATAAAATAAAATATGACATGGTTTGATGGGTGCTTAGTGAATCAGTCCACATAGATATCTTTTCTCACTGGCTCAAGTTTCATGAATATGTTGACCTTGAACTACAGAAATGCACATGCATGTATTAGAATAATTGTGTGTGTGTGTGTGTAACAAGGAGAGTATATGTTTCCTTATTCATTCTCAAGAGGGGCAGCTTCCTGTGGGAAACACATCTCAGTGTGTTACATCCTTATTGGCCACTCTTAACAGCAAGAAAACCAAAGGGGGTCAGTGATGGTGAGTGGGGAGCAGATTTAATGTGCTGTTTAACTAGGACCCTTCAAGGCTGTGTTGAAAAACCAAAGACCAGCTGGGGGCCAGTGAATTGCAGGCACAGTGGGGACTCTTGCTCTCATTGGTTTCAGTGGTTTTGTTCTCTTCCCAGTGGTTCTAAGTCCTCACCAAGAAGGCACCTCATTCCTGCACCTGCTGGGCCAGGGTTCTGACATTTTAGGTCAGAAGTCAGGTAGGAAGAGCCACAAACAGTGCTTCTTCCTCATGTCTGTGGCACAGTGACTTAACTTGTCTATATAGGAGGTGAGTACCCACAGCTCTTCCCAAACGCCCTGTAGTAAAAAGTGGAAGGTCTCTAAGACCCCACACTCATGCTTACCTCCCAGCGTCTTGTCAGATTAGGCAGAGCAGGCTTGGAGCCCTGAAGACCTCGGCCATTTTCCGGCCGTAGCTCTTTAGACAAGACAAGCCTCTTTTCCTCTCTTCCTCTGTAAACAATGCTGATCTCACAGGGTGTTATGAGCATTTAATGATTCATGCCTCATAAAAAGGTTTTTTTTATAATCAGTAAGCCACTGAACTTATTGCTGTTCTTGGTTATAGAAGTAATGAGGTCCTTGGTTCTCACTTATCCAAATATAGAACGCTTAAGGGCATTTGTGGCATATTATGTCTTCCAAAGATAGTACAACAATATCTCCCATCTCATATGCACTTCCTCAGTGTGACCTTCCCACTCCCCCCCCTCAAGGAGTGTGGCCTATTTCTCCATCCCCTTGGCTCTGGCTTGACCCCATGACCACTCTGACCAGTGAATATGGCAGAGTGACCCTGTGTCAGTGCTGGTATAGCCCTCAGCCGGCCTGGCAGTGTCTGCCTCCTGCCTCTGGGAGCCAGCTGCCATGTAAGATGTGTAACTGTTCTGAGACTGCCAGATGGTGTGTCCCATAGAGAGCAAGAGAGGCCAAGGAGCAGGAAGATGGGCCAGACATTGCACGAGGAAGCCATGTTGGAAGTGAATTTTCCAACCTTAGCTCCCTGAATTCCTGACCAAATTCCTGAATTTCCAACGGAATTCCTGAATTCCCCACTCATTGTGAAAAAAAAAAAAGGTTGTTTTAAGATACTCAACAGAAAACTAAACAGTCCTTTGTTCTTCAGGTTTCTGTGTCTTTCCCCCAAGGCCTTGTTCAATTGCATTGAAATGAGAAAAACTTGGGCTTTTCCAGCCCAGATGATCTGGTGTGCAAATCTCAGCTCAGCCTCCCATTAGCTGTGTATTCATGTAACACTTTGAACTTCAGCTTTCGTTCTTTTTTTTTTTTAATGATTTTATTGGGGAATTGGGCAAGGGGAACAGACAAGTTGCTGTCCTTTTGCTCTTTAGTCTAGTTGTGGAGGACGTCGCTTCACTGGCCCACGTTGGTATTATCATTGCGCTCTTCCCAGGTGAGGCAGTCAGTCGCCAGCCATTGGACAGCTGCTCACAGCAGCTCACGAAAGCTCACGCCAGCTGCTTGCCAGCCCCACTGCAGCCTACGTGGTCACCAGCGACTGATGGCAGCCCAGCTCCAGGTTGAGCTGTTGTTCACCATCTTAGCTGTAGAGGGCGCAGCGTCACTGGTCCTCATGTGGGATCTGAACCGGGCCCTGCTGCTCAGAGCTGGCGTCCCAAGCCAACTCCTAACCAACACGCCACTCTGCCAGCCCTGAACTTCAGCTTTCTAATCTATCGTAGGGCCTGGTAAGGCCTCCCAGAGGCGTGGTGAGGCAGCAGTAAGCCAATTTCAATTGAAAATGGCTTGCAGCTTGACTGGCCCTCAATACACTGTTAGGTATAAATTTGGAAAACCAAGGCCTTCGGGGGTTCCTGGGGTACCTGCAGGTCAACCCTGCAGCTCCAGGGAGGCTAGTTTCCAGTAGTAGTTGAGGTTGATATATTCTTTCAAGATGGAATGGAGAAAGGCTGCATAGTGCAGAGGCTCTGAGTGCAGCTTATGACTGCTGAATACCTACTATTGGTATGCTCTAACCTTGCTGTAACCTCTTTGGTATCTTACTATTACTCCCTTAAGACTTATCTCCACTTTACAGATGGAGAAACTGAGGCTCAGAGAAGCTGATGTGGTTTGTCTAAGGACCTATGCTAGCAACGATGGAGTTAGGATAAGAAGTCAGGTTCCTGGACACAGACAGGTCCAATATGATTTGAGGCAAGCACTTAGGATTTTTTTTTTTAATTGGGGATTTGGGGGATGGGAACAGTGCTGGGGAATTGGGGGAAGGGGAACAGACAAGTTGGTTGTTGCTTCACCGGCCCAAGTTGGCACCATCATTGTGCTCTTCCCGGGCGAGGCAGATCAGTCGCCGGCTTCTGGATGGCCACTCACTGTGGCTGCTGGCCGCTCACGCTGGCTGCTGGCTACACACGGTAGCCCATGGCAACCCACTGCAGCAGAGACTGCAGCCTACGCCGTCTCCGGCGACTCATGGCAGCCCAGCTCCAAGTTGAGCTGTTGTTCAGCATCTTAGCTGTGGAGGGCAGTGTCACTGGCCCTCATATGTGGGATCCAAACCAGGGTCCTCTGGCGTCCCAAGCCAGCTCTTAACCATCGCGCCACTCGGCTGGCCCTTAGGATTTTTGACTTCAGCACAAGGTGAGAAGATAAGAGAGTATCCAAGAGGCATGTAATTTTAATTTCAAAGCATTACAACTGGTGAATTCCTTTAAAGCTGCAAACGCCAGACGTTTACTCCTCCAAATTGATCATTCTTGGCAAAATAGATTTAAGTGGCGTCTGATTCCTTCTCTTTCCAGTTGGAGGTTCTTCTGTTTTGAACATGTGTGTTCCCCTGTTCTGGAAGTTTTCCTTGACAGAAGCAGAGAGGTTTTTGACAAACAACTTTAATATTCTTTGTGTCTGTGTGCCTGGCTCTAATAAACCTGCAAGCATACAAGGTCACTGTTGAGATTAAATCTGAGTCATTGGAGGCAGATGTTGACACATCATTATTTAAATCCCGAGCTGCTGAAGGACTCTCATCCCCATGAGCTATGATTCAGTATCTAAATGAACACCCCAAACTCCACACAGCCTGCTGAGCGGGGAGTCTGGACTCCACTGGGAACCAAGCTTGCTGTGTGCCTCCCTTCCTCTGTGTGATGAGAAAGCCTGCTTTCCGTTGCAGAAGTGAGGTGTGTGTCGGGAATGAGTGTGTTTCGGAAGCTCCTCTCTCATCTCGGCTACTTGCTGTGAGCTTTGTCTTTTCACCTGTTCTTCATAGCCCTTCTGTAATTTATGTTTATATGTTTATCTCTTTATTTAGTAAAATGTACCATCTTAACTATCTAGCTTAATGAAATCTTACAAATGTATACTCCACGTGAGCCTTGTCCAGATCAGTTGACGGAACATCTTCACCACCTCACAAGGCCCCTTTTGTCCCTTCCCAGTTAATAACCCCTCAACATAATCATTATCCTGACTTCTGACACCATGGGTTAGTTTGATCTGTTCTAGAATTTCATGTAAAAGGAATCAAATGGCATGTACTCAAATGGCATGGTACATTTGGCTGAGCAAAATGCCCGTGAGATTTATCTGTGGTGCTGTGCGTATCAGAAATGTGTTCCTTTTCATTGCTGAGTAGTATTCCACTGAATAGCTATGCCACAGTTTGTTATCCCTTCTCTTGTTCATGGACACGTGGGCTGTCTCCAAACTTTGGTTATTAGGAACACAGTTGCTATGGTTATTCTTGTACACATCTTTGTGTAGACTTATGTTTTCATTTCTCTTGAGTAAATACTTAGCAATGGAATTATTGAGTCATAGAGTAGACATGTCTTCAACTTGATCAGAAACTACCCAACAGTTCTGACATTTAGTATTTTCAGTCTTTTGAAATTTTAGTCCTTCTGGAGGGTGTCTAGTGGGATCTCACCTTAGTTTGAAGTTGCATTTTCCTGATGAATAATGATGCTGAGCCCTTTTACTTGTGTTTGTTGACCATTCACATACTTATTTTTGTGAAGCATCTGTCTAAATATTTTGCCCTTTTAAACATTTTTATTGTAGATTGGTAGAATGGATTAATAAAAAGATTTTCTGGGGAATGGACTGCAGAATTCAGATAGAAAAAGTGCTGAGTAAGAGAGAGTCATCGGGGCTGTAGTGACAACAGTGTCTACAGTTGTCACCTTCTTCCCAGTCCAACCCATGGCTGAGCAGAAACCTCTAAGGATGCCATCACTTGTTCAGAACAAAGAGAGCCAAGTGGCAGGGGTAACTCTGATAATAATCGCTGAGAGTTCTGCACCCACATTCACACAGGAAGATGAGCTCAAAAGTCAGAAAGAACTGTGTTCCAATCCTGGGGCCTTGGGAAATATCACGCAAAGGGGTCATGGTCACACACTATAACAACACAGAAGATATAAAATAGAATTTATTGGGGGAAAATCATAAGCAGAGAGGTAGAGCACAAGCAATTGCCTGAACTCTCCTATTCCTGGGTTTGGGCCAGGTCTAGAGGTATGCAGCCCCGTGGCCGATTCCAGAGGAGAAGGGCTCCACCTCCATGAGGGTCCTTATGTGGACAGGTTTCGGGGGGAAAGAGAGTGCTTATGTGACCTCATGGCAAAGACAGCTGCTTGGTGTGGACACTGGGGAGCCCAGGAACTGGCCTGGTAGTGCCCCGTTTTCCAGTGGAGATAACTCAGTCCTGCTGACCTTGCTCTTGTTATACCACTAAAAATGGGGGGAAAGGTGAGCCTTCAGGGTTGTCCAAATTTCTCTCTCATCGGAGAGTTCCTTAATGTCGCTGAGTCTCTGTTTTCCCATCTGTAAAATGGGAATAATAATACCTATTCTGAAGAACTATTGTAAACATTAGAAGTAATCGTGTAAAATATCAAACGGTGCCTAGGATCTAGTAAGAGCCCAACAAACATCAGTTTTATTCATTTCAAGGGAAGAAACTAACATACTTGTAACCAGGGTGTAATCAGTGCATATGGGCAGTGTGGTTAGCTTCACGCCTGGCAGAGGCATTGGCTGTCCCTGGACATGATACTTCCTTATCAAAAACCTGGGAGGAGGTTCTTGTAATAATGGCCTCTGGGGATTGTAATTAGCACATGGTGAGGGCAAGATGCATTCTCACGTCCCCTTGTTTGCTGTGCAGCTTTTTTGTAATCAAGACGTTTGATGTGTAGTTGCTAGATGTTGGGGGAGGATGCAATTGGACTGAGGTTGGATATTCTGACATCAAAACCTTGGGCTCTTGAATGCTCTAGAGGTCGTGGGGCCTGATTTGTGGAGGTGTACATTAAGAAATACCAGGTTTTCCTAGTGGAACAATAAGAGTATTAAAGAAAACCATCAAAAGTTTCCTTTTGATAATTCTCTGAATAAAAGCTGATTGTTTATTATGGGCTGCAAGTTGTCATGGTGACATGAGGGTGCCGAATTTGAAGAGAACTGAAATGGATATTCTAACATGAACAGGCATAGGATATATACACTTAGAAAAAACATTGCGTTTTAGAAACAGGCTTGAGATGTCGTGTGGAGTTTTACGGTGTCAACCAAATTTCTTGAGTTTCTGTGTGACTGGCCTCTGCTTTCTAGGTTCGCCATTTAATCCCCCATTGCATTTTGTTTCTCAATCATCGTTGAGTGTATTTACTTGTTCGTCCATTGCTTCCTTCATCAAGGAATAGCTTTTGACAGCATGTATTGTTGATTTTCCTTTTCCTTTTATTTCCTGGATGTAGGGTGACGTTCTGAAGGATATTAAAAGAAGTAAAACGTGGTCTGTCAGGGTGATTTCATGAGCACATCGCTGGCTGATTTTCCCTTCTGCATTAGTTTGCATTCAATCACCATATTCAGTGATTGAAACATGGGAAAGTTTACTATAAAGAATTACTAAGTGTGATAAGATAGTATGTGTAAAGATGGACAAAGAGACCTAAATGTTACTTTTGGAGTACAGATGTGAAAGGCGGTGTTCAGACCTCCCCGAAGGAGGCCTGGTTGCAGCCTTCTGGATAATGGAGAAGTTTGCTGGGATGTAGGAGTCAGACCTAGTCCACAGTACCTGGGTGAACAGCAAGAACCCTACAGCGTGCAAGTGAGCTGAGGCTGGGGGTGAGGCATGCAGAGGAAGTTAGGGAGGTGCCACTGGGGGCTGGAGGCTGGGAACATGCGTGCCTGCAACCGGAGGGCTGCAGCAAGGTGGTCTCTGGGCCCAGACACAGGTTGTGAGGCTGCTGGGGAGCTGCCTACTTTGGGCATGCCTTTGGGGCAGAATGCTATGGGATGTTCCCACCCATGTGCCCCACTGACAGACCCTGCAGGTGGAACCCCTGCTTCCTGCGATGCCCCACCAGCACCTTCTACTGACAACCCTTAACATTGTGCTCGCTGTAAAGGAGAAATGCTTGAGTCCAGTCCATTATCACAGAGCAGGTATTGAAGGATGCCTTGGGAGATGAGAGGCAATGTATCAGTCACTGGCCCACCATCTTGGTCAATCTTGTAAAATCACTGAAAATGTTTAACTTTCATGACCATCCCCAAAGAGGCTTTATGGACTACACAGCTGGAAAGTTGTGCAAAGGGTTCCAGAGAGCACATCCTTTAGAGAGGATGAGTCCCTTGTCGGACCTCCCAGGAAGAAGGCTTGGGATACAGGTCTGGGTTGGTAGCAATCATTTGGATTCAGTCCTCTGTAAAAGGTAGTTTCCGTCCATTTGGTGTACAGACGTGGAATCCCAAGGACATGAGTTTGAGCCCCAGCTCTGCCACTCAGCAGCTGTGTGAGTTTGGACACTCTTCAGTGACGTCCTTGGTAGTTCAGATGCCAGTGTTTGCCTGATGGTGCTCCAGGATTGGTCTCCGAAGTTACAGCTTTCCTAGTCATATCATAGGCTCAGCTACCATTCCCTGAAGCAGGGGTCAGCACACTTTTCCTGGAAGGAGCCAGGTAGTAAATATTTTAGGCTTTGCAGGCCATAGAGTCTCTGTTGTGACTGTCCAACTCTGTAGGGCAAAAGCATCCACAGACAACAAGCATATGACTGGGCGTGGCATCTGTGTGACAGGGTTGAGGCTGACTGTGCTGGGACCAGTGTGTCCCCAGAAGCACCCGCTTCTTCTGCTAGACTGGCCCCTACCTTTCCAGAAGAAATGTTATCTCAGGCCTATTGACTTGCCCTGCTATGGGTCTTGGTTGGAGACCCTGAAAACATCCTGAAGAATTGTCCTGTCATTGAACCTGGAGCAGCAGGAGTTGGGGGTCTTCGTTGCGTCCTACCTAGAATGTCCCAGTCTTCTTACTTAAACTTGGTCTTTATGGTCCAGCTTTGCAAACCCAGTAAAGTGGCAGCTTTTACTAAGTTACCCAGAAAACAAGACATTGCTAGACAGCCCTTGCAGTGAGGTGCTGTGGGACAAAGAAGATCCCAATAAGGAGCGGCAACAGACACTGCAACGTCAGCAAACCTTCCCAGGCTATGTTGTTTTATTGTTGCTATAGCTACTCAAGGCAAAAGTTGTTATCATAGGCGAAAGATCGTCTGTTACTGTCACCTATGAATTTTCTTGGCCACAGAAGATGCAGCAAGTTTGAATGTATCAGATAATGAATTTAAGGAAAAGTAGGGGTGAATCAATAGAGTGAAATATTAAGCTAATTGCCTTAGTGTTGTTTTTTTGTGGGGGGATGGGGTGAAGCTCCCCAGTCAGACATCTGCCACCATGCCTCTATCCCGGGCTGGTCTGTGAACCTGATAGCTGATCGCCCAGCCCACCAGCTCATCTGATAAGGTACCCACTGCACCTTGGCATTCTCCTGTGCCCCTCCCCCTTTTTAAAGTTATATTTAAATTCTGGTGCAGAAGAATTGATGCCGAGATATTTATGCCCTTTTGTTAACTGCTGCTTAAGCGGCTTCTTTGACAGACAAATTCTAATTAAACGGCATAATAAGTTGCAGAAACACAACGGTTCTCGGTGCTTTTCCTGTGGCATGTCACATCTGAAAAAGCCACATCCTGTAACTTGCAGATACATTTTTAGGAACTGTCTTTGTGAAGCCCCACTGGCTGTTTCTCCAGAGATGTTGGTTAGGCTCACACCCTCTCCTTTTATTCTCATAGTGGAAACTATTTTTAGGCAGCGAGTTAATTGTAGGGAAGTTCAGGTCACAGAGATTTTTATTTGCAGCAAATTCTGCCCTTGACTTAGAAAAGTCACAGTAGCCAATTCAGTGGCTGAGTTAGGATTTGAACCCTGTCTTTCTGTTATCATACATCCCAGGAAATAAAAGGAAAACGAACAACAACAACAAAACAACAGTAGCAACAACAACAACAAACCAAGGGGCTTGATTTTGGCTATAAAATTTGACTTGGATTTGAAGAACAGGAGGTGGTATTACAGTGGTGATATTCAGTAAACGATTGGAAATGTGGATCTGGAACTTGAGTGACAAGTGCAGAGTAGAGATTTAGTTGTGAGCATCTCCTATTTGGGGCTTCATTTTCTTAACCAACACAATTTGTTTAACCTAATTGAAGGGCATTTTTTATAGGTTGACTGGGAGAAGTACTAAAAAGGGGTCAAGAAAAGTTTTTAATACTGGTGTTGCCTTTATACTCTCTGTGTGTCTTTGGGAAAGTCACTTAACCTCCCTGACTCTCAAAATTGAGTCACCATTTATGAATTTGGTGGGAGTGGTAGGCATTCAGGCTAACCCAAGCTTGTTCACAGGAAGACATATGGTTCCAGGACAGCAAGTGGAAGCAGCCAGGTCTCCATGCCTCTTCAGTCACTTTTCATTGGTCAAAGCAAGTCACAAGGTCAGCCCAATGGGAGGAGGTAAGGAAAGAGAGAGGAGAATTAGCATAAGCAATCTATGCTGGATTAGTTTCCATTCTGGAATCTTCCTGGAAAATAAGGGATTCATATAATGTGATTTGGGCTTGTGGTCTGCCTGTGTGTGGTGTTGGCCAAGAGGAGTGACAGGTGGAAACAGTTGAGGCTACACTGGACAAGGAATCAAGACTTACTAGCTCTGTGGCCATGAACAAAATATTTAACTTATCAGAACTTCAGTTTTTTATCCTGCGGTTCCCCAAACTTTTATTAAGCCTGTCCTATTTTAGGCACTCGAGCCACAGATAGGAAAATAGAGGCAATCCTTGTGAATTTCTGCAGTTGCCGTGATTTGGGGAGTGAGAGACATTCCTGCCAGCCACTTTTGTCAATAAAGGGTCATCTTGTTTAAAGTACACGGGGCCTTTGTTTGCTGTTCAGGTTGGCTGGGAGCCTGGCCCACTGGACCTGTGTTTCACTGATGGAGCTCTGAGTAACTGCTGACGAGCAGTGTTTCCCCGCAGGCATTTCCCCTGGGGAAATCTCCCCTTGTTAGCTCAGCTTTTGAGTTGCTTGACCCCTTTGGGAGACGGGGTTGGTAAAGACTTCAAGTGCATCGATCAATATTCTGCTTGCTTGTCCTGGCTGATTTTCAGCTTTGTTTTGCATCTGTGAAAAACATGTACGGTTGGCAGTAATTGGGAATTTAATAATTTTTTGATGTTTCTTGTGGTGCTTGGGAACTCCACTGAGGATGATATATATTTTTTTCAGTGTTTCCCCATTCTGTGCTAAAACTAAACATGGATTTTATTTTTCTCCTTTTTTTTTTTTAAAGCACACAGCAGGCTAACTTTGAAGTCAAGTTTCCTTTTTAGAGGGTGTATGTATAGGTTATTTATTCTCTCTTTTTGTTTTCATTGTGTTCTTTATTGCTTTTTCCCAAGTTATTTTAGAAATAAAAAGATGTGGGAATAAAACCACCAGAGTCAGAGATTCAAACAACCTGAGTGTTGTCTCCACACGAGAATTGCTTTTGTGGCTGAGGTGGATTCTAGTGTGTTTTTTGTTTTTTTTTTAACCTGATGTTTGTTGATGACTGAGCCATCAAAACTTTATCAGCTGTATTGCATTGACTCCAGAAAGCTTGAGACTAACAGGAATTGCAAGTTGTGCTGTTATCATGTCACATGAGCTCCAACTTCATCTTCGAGGTAAGCTGTGCAAAGGCGTGGAACTTTTTTGGAAGGACCGTAAAGACGTCTGGATACCGGGGTCAGTAGTACAGTGAAAGAACTGGGTGGCCTTGGAAAACCTGCTTCACCTCTCTGGGCTTTGCTTTTTTCACCTTGAAATGAAGGTGAAAGATGTTTTCATTTTAGACTTGAAAGGAAATCTCTCATTACTGGTTTCATGGCTCTTTGGTTAAGAATTATGAAATTTTCCATGGGGTGTTCTCATAAATAAATTACTATTTGTATTAAGAAAAAGTTGAAAAGAATCCCTGTCTTCTCCCCCAGTGAAGCTCAGCTCTTCCTTTGATGGACCTCTCAGTGCTGGGATCCAGACTGGGAACTGCTGAGGTCATGCCCCGCTCTCACTTAGTGGTTTCTAGTTACAAAGCATGACTCTGATGACTGTTAGAATCTGGTCTTACAGAACAAACCGGAGACTCCAGTGTAGAGACGTGAGAAAGCAGAGGTTCAAGTGTCTTTCAGCCTTTAAGCTCCAGCCTTTAGTCTTTGTTGGGTCTGAATGTGTTGGTTGGGTGGGATAGTAAATCAATTTCTTTCAGGTCCAAATTCTCTGACTTGCATATTGGTGACACAAGTGGCATCACCCCACTTAGGGACACACTCTTTGAGTTCTGAGGTGAGAGAGCACACCTTCATTCCTCAGTCTGCTTTTTTTTTGGCCACAGTCTAAAACATGAGTGACAGTGGCATCTAAGAGGTATGGAACGGGGTAATTGGCATTAATTAGAGTTTCTTTTCATTGTCTAGAGGGGAGGAGCACGGTAGGTACACTTTCTGGGAGAATTCCAACAGCCGAGTGTGGGCAGAACACACCCTCTGTGACTGGACCTCATACCCTCCTTACATTAGTGATGCTTGGGATGTCTTGGCTCATCTGTGGTTTACTGTTATGGAGAGAGATCAGAACTTGTGCCCCAAAGTGCAGGAGACAAAAAGTCACATGCTCTTCTTAACTACTGCTACTACTAGAACCATGCCTGTTACTGTTAATCTACATTTATTAAGCACTAACTAGGTGCCAGGAAATGTGTTTCTTCATTTATCATCTCACTTAATGTTGAAAACAACGCTTTGCTGTAAGTAATATCTTCATTTGGCCAATGTGGAAACTGAGGCAACGGGCTTCTTTGGTCTTCCTTACCTGGCTGCTCAGGTAAACATGTGATTTGGAGTGAGCCTGATAATGTCTAAAGTCTTTCTCTTGAATATTGTGTCGTGCTATCTCCACAAACACACATGGCCATCTGTGTCTGACCACCAAAGTCACAGGGATTCAAACACTCCCAGCGAGTTCCTATTCCTCCCACTAGTCCAAGCCGTCTTTAGGTGGCTTTGCTCAGAGCTGCAGATGTGGTGGGTCATGACGCTGCAGAAGCTTTAAGAGTGGAGTCTTTAGAGGCCCATGGCGAGGCTGGCATTGGAGCATGTATAGTGCAGTACTTCCTGCTACCCACAGGACCTCCATGGCCTGCTGCCCCTGTCTGATCTCCACCTTAATTTCTTAACAATCTTCCCTTGTACTTTATGATTGATTTTTTTTTTTGGTTTTTTTTTTTTTTTTTAAGCTGAGCCATCCTGCTACCTGTTGGCAGCTCAGCGGCTGCTCAGCTCGGGCTGGACTCGAACCGCTGTTGCTCAGAGCTCAAACTCTTGAGCGAGCTCTTAACCAACTGAGCCACTCGGCCGGCCCCTTCCCTTGTACTTTAAATTTGAGCAATGTCAATACACATGTTTCCTGAATTCCCCAGGCTCTGTCCCCTGATGCCTGGGACGCTGGCCTCCATCACTGTACTTCACATGGTGATGTTCTCTGTCCCTCCAGGCTGGCCAGGTGCCTGCGGGGCACTCTCCTGACATTCTCGTAGGCTTTTCCTAGTTCCATCGAAGTCCTTACTCTCAGTCTAAAGTGACACTCACTGAGCAGCTACCGTGGCAAAGCAAAATGCTTTGTTTCATGTGTGTTTCCTAAACTTTTCTAGAGCAAGAACTGGATACATCTAGGATCTCCAGAGCCCTGCAGGAAGATACTTGATATATGTTTGGCATATGGCCAGCTCCAAACAAACATGGATAATGCGCTCTTTTCCAAGTGAATAGTTAGCTTTCATTGCTTTTTAAAAAACTACATTGAACAATGTGAAATTGCTGTTTTTTATAAATCACAATTACTTGAATACTAGTATTTCCAATGTATATTTTTCTATTCTCAGGAGCATTTTCATTCTGTTCCTCTCCTGGGTTCTTCCTCTTCTGCTTAACCAAGGATTATCCTACCCATCTTAAACACGCCTCAAACACATTTTGTTTTCCTGATTCTGACACTATCTCCCCTTGAGTCCTAAACTTCTGGAAACAGCTGTTTATATTCACTGTTTCCATGTCCACACCACCCACTCACGCCTCAGTGTTTTGCCATCTGACCCTCTCTCTGCTCTCCTGAAGCTGCTTCAGTGGTTCTTAAGTGGCCCTGGGATTGCATGAGCCCGAGGCTGTTCCTGTTCCCCATCGTGGTTGACCTTCCTGCAGCATGAAAGCACTGTGAACCCCTGCTTGACATCCTCACCTTCCTTGACTTCCATGACGGAAAACTCTCCTGGCCCCATAATTGATTCTTCTTCCCATCCCTGAATTGAATTATTCACATTCTTCGAAGCCCTGCCCACGGATATCCTCTTTCCTCCTCTCCTCTCCCTTGGGAACCTCGCGCACTCCATGGATTCATCTGCCATTGAAGAACAGATGAGTCACACGTCTACATAACCAGCTGTAACACAGGGTTTCCCTCTGGCATCAAAAGGACCCAAACCAAGATTGCCATCTTTCTCCCCAAATCACCTCTCCTCCTGTTATTTCCCCCCTTAAATGGTCATCTTTCATGTTTTTGCCTTTTGGTCCACCTCTGTAGCATGTCCACCCTTTTTATCCCACTGTGTAAAGCTTCACCCTTGGCTCCTTCTGTCATCAGGGTAACTTTTCTGCCAGCACCACACACACACCATGGTGAAAATAGTCATTGGTGAACCTGACTTAATCATTTTTGCATTTCCCACAGTGACTAACATTGTGCCCATATTAAATTGGTTTTTAGTACACATATGTTGAGTCATAATAAATTGATCTTTTAATTTACAGGTACACTCTCACTGTCTTGTCACAAGTTTAGAAAAGAGAAGACAGAAAAAAAAACTGCTCACAAACCTATCATCCCAGCACTTTTCCAATCACTTTGGTATATTCTCTCATTAGTTTCCCCACTCCTATTTGTGATGTGTGGTTTACAAAGTTGTCCGTGTTACCCTAGAAATCAACCCAGGACACACAGAGCTTCTCAGCAGTGATGCAAAGGGCTACATCATAGCCGTTAATGTTGCTCACCAAATATTTCCAATCAGAGAGCCTTCCAGCTTTCTGCACTTCCTAGCTGCCTGTGGTTAAGTGAGGACATGTGGCCAGTCTTGGTTCAATGATCAATTAATTATCGATCCCTCAGAGCACTCTTTCCATGCCTATTCCATCAACCTTGGTCCTTGAGTGAGATGATGACACAGAGGAGCCTCATAACAACTCCTGATGAAGTGGGAGTGAGAAAAAAAAAGCTTTATATTAAGCCATCAAAATTTGGAGTTTATCTGTTACTGCAGCAAAGCTTAGCTCGATCTGAGATAGAGAGTGTTACTTCTGGGAACCAGAGAAAACCTGAGTGATTCGCGAGATGAACACCATCATTTTACAGATGGAGAAACTGAGACTGTGAGAAGGAAAATAGCCTTAGTTATAAAGATTCAGCATTGGCACTGGACCGGAGCCTAGGTCTACCGTCTCCTTGAACTCTTTCTCTGTTCGTCAGTGTTGAGGCCAGCCTTGCACGACGACGCTGCCCTGCTTTTCCTCTTAGCGGTAGTATTTCTGCTCCAGAGTGCATGGGGCCAGGCTGTCCCTGGAGTCTGGGTCACTGGTCTGCTCTACTTTTATACCCTGACAGGTCATTTAAGAAAGCCCGGGGGTCCACTCTTGGAGCCCTTTGCAAAATGCCATGACACAGGTGCCTCCATCAGCACTGCAGCAACTAGGAGAACACATCTTTTTTTTACAGATGATATTATAGCCTCAAGTTTTATGCAACAGCATCTCTGTACAAGGGAAAGTTCAACAGTTCTACTTTGGAATTATCTGATGGTGACGAAATTCTCAGATTCCAAGGTATGAGGATAATTAGGACTCTTGTTAATCATTCTGTATCCCTCTCCCCACCCCACTCCCCAGCAATGAGATTCACACAGATTAATTACTGCCTGCTATAAATAAATGCAGAGAAAAGCAATCTGCATAGGAGAGGCAGAGGGTAACTGTCATTTAATATATCACAGCTTTTCGCACACCTGTTCTCCCTTCGCTGTTGCCTTGGAAACCACACTTTATAAGAGAAGCTATGCATAATTAGCATGGATAGAGGTCTATATCAATCAGAATAATTTGGAAGAATACTAAAAACCCAAAGGAGCAGGGAAACTACTTGTCTCAGTGGGAAGGAATCAGACCTCCACTGTGTGGTAAATGAGGAGGCAGTTACAGTAGGAAATCAGCAAAATTAGCAATTCTGGGTCAGCTGAAAAACAGGGAGACAGCCACACTCCACTAGAGAAAACGGAAACTTTGTCATCGAGTTTGACTTTTTCTTTTAAGTGCTTTTTAGAGTTGCACAAAGGAAATACAAAGCCAGACAAACACATAAATTAGTTTCGAGGCAATGGGACTCAGATGGCAGGAGCTGCACTGCTGAGTGGGGAAGGCTGCACATCTGGGGAGCCCCTGCTGCAGAGTTAGGCAGAGAGGCTGGGGTGCCAAGACTCCAGCTGTGCGAGGGGCAGGTGTGGGGTGCCTCCAGGGAGCAGTGAGATGAGTGTGGGGGTGCCCTCAGGGAACAGTGAGCAAATGTGGGGTGCCTTCAGGGAACAGTGAGCTGAGTGTGGGGTGACTCAGGGAACAGTGAGCGAGTGTGGGGTTCCTTCAGGGAACAGTGAGCAGCTTTCAATCAACGTAGGGGGTTTTATGAGTGGTTGGAATCACCAAATTTATTTTTAGTGGTGGAAGGGACTTCAAAAATAATCTAGTTCAAATGCCCTAGTTTTCAGAGGAGGGATGGGAATCACGGGAAGATGCGACTTGCCTGAGGTTTCAGAGCCAGATGGTGACCCATCTTGAGCCAGCGCACAGCTGTCAGGTCCTCATTTAGTGCTGGTTGTGAGGCCACTGATCAGACCACCTCTGGGTTGGCCATCCTGGTTAGAAATTCTTAGGTTATTCGTTACTGTGGGGACGCAAATGAGCACCTGACACAAGAAGTCATTTGGCCTTTGGCGTTTTCAGTCTTTGACAATTTCCCTTTATGTGTAGACATGCAAATTCATTCATTCATCCATGCAGCAAACATTAAGTAAAGCGGAATAATAATTAAATTCTTTTGCAATAACATACACAACACTGCCTGTAAACTCTAAATTTCCGGAGCTCTTACTGGATTACTTTATATCAATCGATATTCATTCACTCAACATTTATGTATTGAGCACCTACTATGAGCCAGCTGTATCCTCGGTGCTGGGATACAGCCATGAGGAGGGCATGGAGGTCTCTGCCTTCACAGAACTTGCATTCTAGTTGGGAGAGACAGACCCTAAATATGGAAACAAATAATTGTATATAGTGATAAGGTCCGTGGAGAAAGTAAAACAGGGTAATGTTCCAGGGTTACAAATTGGGATTTTGTCCTAATTGCGATGAGCAGCCATCAGAGGGGATTAAGCAAGGGAGCGAGGTGATCTGAATAGTCGGTATCTTTCCTTGTTCCCCAAAACAGGATTTGAGGTCACTGCTCTGGGAGATTCCTGGGCCAGCTGGGACCCATGGGTCAGAGCCCAGAAGCTTCCATTACCTTCAGAACAGGCCTTGGGGACTATGAATGATAAAGGGGCTAAACCTGGGTAGGTGACTGTCCCTTCTTTCACCTTTTTTTAGCTGCTCAATCTTTGCTTTATCTCATCGTGGTCCTGCTAATGATGGAAATAATAAAATGAGGATAATAACAGCAGTAAAAAGGCAATAATAGCAAACTTGTATAAAATGAACGCTTATCATGTGCCTGACATTGTGCAAATTGCTGTATGGTATTTAGCTCATTAAATCTTCAGAATGTGAAAACTATCATTAAGTTGAGTTTACAGACAAGAAAACTAAGGGTAGAGATTAAGTCCTTTTCCAAGATCAAATACCTAATGTAATGGTGGTGCCAGGATTTGAAACCCAAACGTGTCTGTCTTCAGGGTCTATGCTGTTAACCTCTATGCTAATTTGATAAATCAATAGTGCTAATATGTTAATAGTGAAGGCTTAGATCTTACATCTTCCACATTAAAGGGAAGTGGGAAGAAGGAAAGCAGAAACACATGGTGTCTATTGTGTGCAAAGAAGATAAGTATCACGTAGCTCATCTTCAGGATGAAGAAATGGAGATTCAGAGGTGTTCAATAACTTGACTAGGGGTTGTCAGGATTTGGCCTTTGGCCTGTGTGAGATCATCACAGCAGAGGTTTAGGGCCAGACTAACTTGGGAAGTGGGTATGTCAGTGGGTATCAAGGATGCCCTCAAGGTAGCCAGGCAAAAGGCCTGGGTGGGTTGTCTTTGGTCATTAGTAGCCTCATCTGGGGGTCTTCAGGGGTCCTAGCATAGTGGGATCTGATGGTATGTTCCCCAACCCCTGCAGAAGCTCAATGCTCATGGTGAATGTGGCTAGAGGGCTCCCCTGCCCATGGTGGACAGAGGGCTCAGGGAACTGCTGAAGACTTTGTGTTCTGGGTGCCCAAGGAGCCGTGGTTCACAGTCCAAGCATGGCTGCCCAGGGCGGTGGGGTTAGCTCCAGGCAGGGCCCTGAACCTCTGTCACTATAAGTATCACTCACTTTGGCAGATTTGTAGCAGATGTCTTCTTCCTGTAGAGTCCAAGCTGCCAATGGCTCTTCTGACAATGTGAATGCATGGTGCCTTTATGGTTGATATGAAAATGTTTAACTGGTTGGGAAATCTATTCACATTCACAGAAACTTCAACATTACATTTGCCAATGAAAGACATGAAGTGATCTTAGATTCCTAAAACATAATTTCAACTGTGTAATTTTTTGAATATTTGTAGGAAATAATTGTACATCTTTTTTTCATCACTTGTATGAAGTTCTATGAATCATTGCATGAATAAGATTTTTTATCATTGTTGACCACCAAGAATTTGAAAAGAACATTATTAAGTTGCCTCGATCAGGAATTGAGTCTTGTTTATGGAAACAACCTCAAATTTCCTGTTAAATGTTAAAAGAGGTTTTATTTGGAATTTTTGTATACAATCATACTTACTACCTTCTACAACTCCTTATGTTTTAATTTTCTTACATTTGCACAGTAAGTAAATGTAATGATTTTTCCTCAAGTTCTGTATAGAGGTACCCCATCCACGAAACTCACATTTACTCTAGCATGCCACATGTTTTCATTTTCTATTTATGCCACAGCATGAGTTGGGAGGTATTGTGGGTCAGTATGCTTAGGAGCTTCCTAAGAGTAGTTCTGGCTGGCTGAATTAGAATGAAGGTACCAGGTCAGGGTCAAGGGTACAAAGTCAACACCATACAAAGAGAACAATCAGAATTCAGGTTGCTGGAGCTCAGGTGTGGGGAAAGGGGACTTGGTCAGTAGGACTCAGTTCAGGCAGGGTCTGAATTGGAGAAGGACAACAACTTCAAGTCCGTGGTAAAAGAGGATGCTGATCATGGGTTCTTGGCCTGGACTAGTTTAGGAGAATGTCATTTAACATCTGGTAAACTTGGCAATGATGGGATCTTAAGGAGAAGAAGAAGTGGCCAGATTATTGGCAGGAGGATGTCTGGGGGGCTCAGTGCTATTGAGAGGGACTAGGTTGAGGCAAAAAGAAAAAAACATGGCAGCATCATCCGTTTTGGTGGTGAGCGAGGACCAAGTGTATTCTACAAAGAAGATGTGAGTCCAAGCTTGTCAGATACCAGACACAGGAGGAAGCTTGTTTTCTGTGTCTAGTGAGTAAGACAGAGCTGGTCTTGCTGTCAGGGGCTTGCAGTCTAGCAATGGTTGGAAGATTAAATCCCCCATGCAACTGAAAAAGACTGTTTTCAGCCCCAGTCAGTGTGTAAGACATAAAGATGTATCCTGCGGATCCCTGGTGTGGCTGAAAAGGTTAAAGTGACTCCTTGGTCAGCTCCACCTCCAGGGAGCACAGGTGAGCAGCTGTGTCTAAGAGCAGTGAGCTCTGTCACAGGTAGGCTTGTGGAGAAACCGTGACAGCCCTCTTCACCCACAATGCATGCCTGCACTGGCCTCTGTCTCAGCTCTGTTCAGTTGCAGGGACAGTGGGGTGGTAGGTGTATCCTCAGGGATAGCCTGCTACACAGCTTAACCATCTGTATCAGCTAGCCTTTGCTGCATAACAAACCACTCCAAAACTTTTTAGCTTAAAACAGTAATCTTTTTCTTTTAAGCTCATAGTTTTTTGGGGGGTCGTTATTCTGACCTAGTCTGGTCTTGGCTGAGTTTGCTTATGTGTCTGTAGTCAGTTGGACGGCTGGGGCCTGGCTGGTTCTGTATGGTCTCACATGTCTAGCCTGGCTCTTGGCTGAGGCAATGGGGGTGATTGGATGGGTGTCTATCACTCTAGTAGGCTAGTCTGGGCTTGTTCACATGGTGACAGGAAGCCAGGAGCAGCAGGAGAACAAGCTCCAATGAGAAAGTGCTCTTCAAGTCTCTGTTTGGGTCACATTTGCTTCTGTCTCATTCACTGAAGCAAGTCACATGGTGAGGCCCAGAACCAGTGTGGGAGGGAAAGGGTACTACCAAAGGTATATGTGAACAAATTGAGTCATTATTGCAATTAATCCACCACACCATTGTTTTAATTCAAGTTTGGAAAGAAGGATTGACCTAGTAGGCAGTTTTTATCAGGAAGGCGAAAAGAAGGGATCCCAGCTAGTGCCTAGTTCTGGCTAATGCAGGTGACTTGAAAGTCTTTCCACGAACTTCTATTCCTCTATGTTTTAACTGACTTTTGATTTGGGAAGCTTTGGGCATTGTTGGAGGATTGTCTACAAATACTTCTATTCTCTCTACTTCCTCTGGGGTAGTTTCTTCCTTCTAGAATGCATTCTGCTAACACTGCTTGTCTTCAGAAGCCAGTTGCTTCTCTAAGCATACTTCATCCTTCCAGATTTAAAATTTATATATAGTCTTTTTCTTTTACAGTTAAAAGAGTATTTTCTCAAAAAGATGATGGTGTGGCCCAGGATGAAGCAGGGTAGAGTTTCCCCTGAAATGTTTATATGGACATTGTGCTGGCCTTGCTAATCTTAGCGTTTAGGCGTAGTTTCTTTGGGAGAATGATGATCCCAGCCTTGAAACTGGAGTGGATAGTTTATTACGGATGTCAACTTTAATGGTATTTTTATAGCAACAAAACACATCTTGATCTCATGCATTCCTCTTTATTCCAGAATCTTATCAATTGTTATTTTGGCCAAGGTTTATCACAAAAGACTGATTTTTCTGTTTATTGCTTTGGCTTTTATATGGATTGTATATTTGTACTGTTGTACTGAATATGGTTACTTATACATATGTACATGAATAAAATATGTTTAGTAAGCATGCATAAAATATATGAACTTGAAAACTGTTCCCTGGTGGAACATTATAGTCCTGGTTGAAATATCTAAGTGACTTCTGAAAGAAATCATTAGTTCCACTCCAGTGTATTTTGTTCCTGCATAGGAGGTCACAGTGCACACAACAGTGATTCCTAATTTTTTTTTGTTTTTGTTTTTGTTCTACAAGTCCCCTGAGAGTTCTAGTCACTCTTATGTACAGGACAGAACAAATTTAAACAAAGGAACAAAAAACCCCCACTAAACTGTTGGGTTGGTCCCTAAAGGGGCAGTCAAGCCTTTTGATAATTATATTATTATGGTAGAAGAGCTTTAAAAGGAAGAAATATGGTACTTGGTAGATTACAAAAATGCTCCCTATTATCTACGCCTCTCTGTGTCTATGCCCTTTAAAAAGTCACTTTGTAGCTCCTCTCATCAAGAGAAGAAGTCTCTTTTCCCACCTCTGGATCTGGGCTGGTCTCATGATTTCCTTTGCCAATAGAATTTGGTGGAAATGACTGTTGCTGGTTTTGAATGTAGGCCTGAAGAGGTCTTATGCCCTCACCTATCTCTGTTGGGATTCTGTCCTCTACCAATGTCATCAAACCCAAGCCAGCTTGCTGGAGAATGAGAGGTGATGTGAACCAGTACCAAGTCAGTCTGAATTTCTCAGACAAGGCCACCAAAGATCAACAAAGCTTTCCTCAGCAGCTAAGTGCAGACACTGAGCTCAGCTAAGCCTGGCTGAGACCTGCAGAACCACTCATCTAAGCTATGAACTCATTGGTAATACTAAATACTTGTTGCTTTAAATCACTAAGTTTTGGGGTGGTTTGTTATGCAGCAGTAGCTAGACAGGATCACAAAAAAGTGAGCTTGTGGAAAGAGTTTGTGTCTGAAACTCGAGTTATTATGAGTGTCTAGTGCACTCATTAGGTGCTTATTATTAAATGTTTATTAAATTTGTGAGTGCAATGTGATTTCTTTGGTTTCCTGGGTTGGAGGTGTTGCTGGTGGCACCGCTTAGAAGGATGGTCACTTCCCTCACAAACCAAAGGATTTCTGTAGGAGAGCCATGGATTCTGTAGCAGAGATGCTAGTGGTCCCACAATATCTGCTTTCACCTTCTTCCTTAGTTCTACACCCTTAATTTTTAGTTGGACGTATGGCTTCTTGCAATAAAGATTACATTCTCTGTCCTTGTTTACAGCTATTGATATGACTAAGTCTGGCCAATTGAATGTAAGTGAAAAGGAGGGGGCGTGCTCTTTTTTTCCTTCCCTCATTCGGGCTGGGTGGGCTGCAGGTGTGCTGGCTGGGTGTAGTGCATTGGAAAATGAGGGTAGAAACCATATGCTGAAGGTGCCACAGCAGCAAATTTAAGGATCTTGGGTCCTTGATGCCTTTTTGAAAAACATTCTGTCGTCAATATTCTTATTCCCTCCCTCTTCCCTGTAGAAGAATCATTTATTATCACCCATTGCCAAGTGATCAGCAGTGCCTCCCTATGGACTTCCACATTGTATTTTTAGGCTTACCCATGTGACCTGTTTTTGCCAATGAGAGATGAGCATGTGTGTCACACCCAATCAGAAACTTTAAAAGCCACTCAACATTTCTCCAACTCCCTTGATTTTTCTCTGTGTCCTAAGACAGCATGTGCCATTTAGTGGCTGATCCTTTAGCCTGGGTCCTAGAAGAAGAAAACATGTGAAGCAGAGTCATAGCAGCTCATCTACTCTGTGAGTGAGAAATGCATATTTATGGTTTTAAGATTTGAAAGATGGATTTGGAGAAATCTTATCTTTGGACTTCTTTTATATGAGGGGGAAATTAACATCTATCTTGAGACATTTTTTGTTTTCTGTCACGCAAGACTAAATTGAATTGTAACTAATTCTGCCCTTTATCTTAGTCCAGAGTAAGAATGATGTGATCATTCACTCAATTGACATATGTTTACTCAGCATGTAGGTTAAGATTGGCATTATGAGAGGTACTGGACATGCAGTAGCAATTGAATAAAACCCAGTCCCTGCCCTCATGGTGCTAACAATCTACTAAGGAGCCCAGACATGGAACAAAAAGACAATTAAGGGAGATTTCAAGAAGCTTTAAAGGAATATAGTATAGATTTATTTACAATAAACAAATAGTGTTTTAGATTGGGATGTCAGGGAAGTTGTCTTTGTAGAAGATGTACTTTAGTTGACAATCAAAGGAGAAAAAGAATCAGCAAGGCAAAGAATTGAGTAAGATGGAGAGAAAGTACACCAAGCAGAGGGAACAGGAGGTGCAAAGGCCCTGAGACAGAAAAGAGCTTTTTTGTATTTATAGGAAGAAGGAAGTCAGAGTGGCTACAAGGTGAGCAGGGAGGAAAATGGACAGATGAAGCTGGAGAATGTGGCAGAGGCCAGGTTGCAGTGGGTCTCATAGGCCAGTCCAAGTATTTCGGTCTTTGAGAGCATTGGGGGACTGTTGAACAGAGCCTGATATAATCCAGTTTGTGATTTAAGATCACTTGGTTGGCTTTCTGAAAAACAAACTGAAGGAGAACATGTGACTCAGAGATGCTAGTGTGGGGATCCTTTTTAGAGCATATATAAATGCATATGTTGATTTACCCTTTACATTTAGATCTCTAACCCACCTGGAATTAATTTTATCTATTGAAGGGGTCAAGATTTATTTCTTCCCCATATGCGTATCCAATTGACCCAGCACCATTTACTGAAAATGTCTTTTTACCACTGCTCTCCTTTCATACCTTTATCATAAATCTGTTTCTAGACTATTTATTGTTGCATGTTTCTAGACTATTAATTTTATTTCATTGGTCTATTTTTCTATTTCTGCACAAATACTACTCTGTCTCCACTAATGTAGCTTTATGATAAATCGTGGTATCTAATGTGTAAGTTCTCCATCTTTGTTCTTTATCAAGATTGTCTTGGCTATTTTTGGCCCTTTGCTTTTTCACATAAATTTTAGAATCAGTTTATCAATTTTCACACACACAGCTATGGAGATTTTGATAAGGATTGTATTAAAACCATATATCATTTTGGGAAAATTGAGATCTTTACAATACTGAAGCTTCCAGCCCATGAGCATGGTATATGCCTTCATTTATTAAGGCCTTCTTTGAATTCTCTCAATAATGTTCTATACTTTTCTAGTAAAGGTCTTACATGTATTTTTTTATATTTATTTCTTGATAATTAATGTTTTTTGGTGTTATTGAAAATGGTATCTTTAAGATTTTTATTTTCTAATTATTGTTGGCATAAAAAATGCAATTAATTTATTATTTATTTATTTACACTTTAAAAAAAATTAGTTTCAGGTGTACAAAACAATATAACAGTTATACATTTTACCCCTCACAAAGTGATAACCCTCCTCCCCCAATCTATTGCCTCTCTGACATTGTATATATCACAATTCCATTGACTCAATTTCCTATACTATACTCCATATCCCATGACTGTATATATATTAAATTATGGTTGACATACAATATTATTCAGCTTCAGGTGTACAGTGAAGTAGTCAAGCATCTATACAGTCCATGAAGCGATCTCCCTAAGAAGACATGTGCCCATCTGACACCCTACAAAATATGTACAACATTATTGATTATATTCCCCAAGCTGTCTCATATCTTTGTGATGATATTGTAGTTACCAATCTATGCTGTCTAATCCATTCCCCTTCTCCCTCATCCCTACCCTCCTCCCACCTAGCAACCATCAGTTTTTCCTCTATATCTCTGAGACTGTTTAATTTGCTCGTTCATTTAGTTTTTTAGATTTCACATGTGAGATCATATGGTATTTTGTCTGTCTCCAACTGACTTATTTCACTTAACATAATAGTCTCTAGGTCCATCCATATTGTTGTAAATGGTACGATTTCATTCTTTTTTATAGTGGAGTAATACACCATTGTATAAATGTACCACAGTTTCTTAATCCAGTCGTCTACCGATGGGCATTTTGGTTGTTTCCAAGTCTTGGTTATTGTAAATAGTGCTGCAATAAGCATAGGGGTGCATATATTTTTTGAATTAGTGTATTGGGCTTCTCTGGATAGATACCTAGGAGTGGAATTGCTGGGTCATAGGTAGTTCCATTTCCAGTTTTTTGAGATACCTCCATACTGATTTCCATAGTGGCTACAGCAATCTGCAGTCCCACCAACAGCGCAGCAGGGTTCCCTTTTCCCCACAACCTCATCAGCACTTGTTGTTTGTTGATTTATTGATGATAGCCATTCTGACTGGAGTGAGGTGGTATCTCATTGTGGTTTTTATTTGCATTTCTCTAATGATTAGTGAGGTTGAACATTTTTTTTTTTTAGCTGAGCCATTCTGCCACTTGTTGGCAGCTCAGCAGCAGCTCAGCTTGGGCCCAGTATCGAACCACTGTTGCTCAGAGCTCACACTCTTGAGTGAGCTCTTAACCAACTGAGCAACTCGGCCGGCCCTTGGTAGAACATTTTTTCATATGCCCGTTGGCCATCTGTATGTCCTCTTTAAATAAATGTCTCTTCATATTCTCTGCCCATTTTTTAATTGGGTTGTTTGTTTGGTGTTGAGTTGCATGAGTGTTCTATAAATTTTGGATATTAACCCCTTATCAGATATATCATTGACAAATATCTTCTCCCATTCAGTGGGCTTCCTTTTTGTTTTATTGATGGTTTTCTTTGCTGTGAAAAACTTTTTTTTTTTTTTAAGATTTTTATTGGGGAATTGGGGGAAGGGGAACAGACAAGTTGCTGTCATTTTGTTCTTCAGTCTAGTTGTGGAGGACGTTGCTTCACTAGCCCAAGTTGTGTGGCACCATCAGTGAGCTCTTCCCAGGTGAGGCAGATCAGTCGCTGGCTTCTGGATGGCGGCTCACTGTGGCTGCTAGCCGCTCATGCTGGATGCTGGCTACACACAATAGCCCATAGCAACCCACTGCCACAGGGGCTGCAGCCTACGCTGTCACCGGCAACTCCCGGCAGCCCAGCTCCAGGTTGAGGTGTTGTTCAGCATCTTAGCTGTAGAGGGCAGTGTCACTGGCCCTCATATGTGGGATCCGAACCGGGCCCTCTGGCGTCCCAAGCCTGTTCTTAACCATTGCACCATGCGGCCGGCCCGTGAAAAACTTTTAAGTTTGATGTAATCCCATATGTTTATTTTTTCTTTTACTTCCCTTGCCTGAGGGGATATATCAGTAAAAATTTTACTCAGGATAATGTCTGCAAATTTAGTCCCTATATTTTCTTCTAGGAGTTTTATGGTTTCAGGTCTTACATTTAAGTCTTTAATCCATTTTGAATTTGTTCTTGTATATGGTGCAAGGAGGTGGCCTTGTGTCATTTTTTTGCACATGTCAGTCCAATTTTCCCAGCACCATTTATTTTTATCTTTATCCCAGTGTAAATTCTTGCTTCCGTTTTCATAGACTAAATGACCATATATGAATGGATTTATTTTTGGGCTCTCTATTCTGTTCCATTGATTTATGTGTCTGTTTTTATGCCAGTACCATGCTGTTTTGATTACTGTAGCCTTGTAGTATGATTTGATGTCAGATAGCGTGATACCTCCAACTTTGTTCTTATTTCTCTGCAATTAATTTTTGAGTATTGATCTTTAATCATGCTAAATTCATTTATTGATTCTAAAGTTTGTAGATGATTTTTCATGTATACAATCATATCATTTGTGAACAATGGTAGTATTTCTTTCACTCAAATTTTTATGCCTTTTTTTATTTTATCATATTGAGCTAGTTAAAATCTCCAGTACAATGTTGACTAGAAGTGGGGATGGCAAGAATCCTTGCCTTGTTCCCAACCATCAGAGACAGCTCTGTGGCCTGTCATGACTACCCGATTTCATTTTCTTAAGTGCTGAGGAATAAGAGAGAGACAAAGGGAAACAAAAGAGAAAAAGAGAGAGAGAAAAGCAGAGGAAAGAGAAATGTAGAAAAGCCCTGAGATCAGGTGTGGTAAGCCTCCAGTGCTGTGATGGCTGACAATGAACAGGGCTTTAAAGAACAACAAACGAGATTGCAATGCAAAGAGCCGGCAGTCCCTCCAAGGCTGCAGAGGATGCTGACTGGCCCAGGAAGGTGCATGGATGCTTTTTCTTTGGTCAGTGAGGTTATTAATTTAATTCTTACTTTGAATGCCTGTATGCGGTCCATGTGTACTCCAGGGAGCCTTACAGTCGGCCCTCCACACACTTGCATTATTTACCTGTGGTGTTTGAGATTTCACCCAAGGATCCATTTTAGCATCCAAAGGACTGTTAGCAAGAATCTAGAATGCCTCTCCCAAAGGAGAGGAACTGTGTTTTCACTGGGATGTGATGAACTTGTATTTGTAAATGGAATTGAGGATGTGGACTTTTGACAATTTGATCTTTTGATGAAATGATTGCTCTCAGAAAGGACAAGGGCACTGAAATGCCAATGGGAATAAAACTACTTAGAATTGTCTCCCCTGCTATGGAAGGATATTCCTCACTTGCTGTTTATGCATTCATTCTGTTTCCCAATCATTTGTTCAGTCATTGCTATGAAGCACTCATGATGTGCCAGGTACTGGGATGGCCCATCAGAGCTTATTTCAAGCCATCAACAGTGTGACACTGAACGCGGAGTTCAGAAAAGATGCTAGCAATGAGCTTGTCCAAGCTCCTGTGAGACAGCTCCCACATAGCCCTGTATCCTAGGCGCTGAAGATCAACAGTGACTAAGACATAAAGCCCAAGACATGATGCACTGTTTGAGTAGGAGTTAACTAGGCACAGGTATGGTGGCATTGGGTGGTAAAGGGGAAGGAATTTCAGGCAAAAGAGCAGCTTGTGCTAGGACTGTGTGGCTGCCGCACAGGCAACAAGGAAAGAAGTCACCCGACGAGAAGGTTAAGTGGGGTTTTTCTCTACAGCGTCCCAGGAGCTTGGGGAAGGATTGTCTGCTGGGCACCATCTATAACCACAAAGAACAGGTGGATTTCTAATTGACTTACGACTTAGCTTTACCAGTGGTTCTTAACATTTAGGGAGCATCAGGATCACCTGAGGGCTTGAGAAAACCTAGATTGCTGGAACCCACCTGGAAGGTCCACATGTGACCGTGCTGCTGCTGCTGCTGCTCCGGTGACCAAAATTTGAGAACCCCTGGAGTAGCCCACTTGGTGCCACCAAAGCTGGATGTATTGGCCCCAGAAACCATGCTCTTGTTGTTCTTTTGTTTTTTGGGGGGTCTTTTGCTTGGAGGGACTATGTCTGCTGGTGTGAATCAAATCCTTTGCTGCATATTCTGTGTCCTATGAAAGGTGATGTTTCAGAAATGAGATACTAATACCAGCAAGTCAAATATCAAACAAATATCAAGTCAAATTTGAGAATCATGGTTTGAATAATGAAGTCTTTTTGGCAAGCTCAGGCGACTATGCTTTGAAGTAAATACAAGTGTGTTTCCTTTTGGGTGAGTAGGGTTCTCACAAATACCCAAAAGATGATATTCCAAGAACAGAACAGTCTTGGTGGCACTGTCTCGTGTGTAATGGTCACCCTCATTTTTCCATGAAAGTACTATTTGGGGACCTCTTACCAACTACTAATAAATTCGGTTCTTGATGACTTATTAAGGAAATTAATCAGTCAGTTCATCAAGCAAGTATAATTTATTAAACACCTATGATGTGCTGTGATGCTGGCAACCTCTTCTTTCATTTAGAGCTACTTTCTGCTTTCTCTGACTTCCTGGCCTAGCTGAAATCTCACTTGTGCCTTTGACCGGGAGGCCTGACCAGCTGAAAATGGTTGGGTTTTTTTGTGTTTTTTTTTTCCTGCTGTGTGAAAATCTGATTCCTAATTTCACCTGATTGCTTTCAATCAGCTCTTGGAAGCCAAGTACAGGTACTTCTTTGGATATGAGAGATTTGGTCAAAATTGCCTTTGAGGGTTCTTATGTGCAACACATCTCACTGAAGTTCTTTTGGTTATGTTATCCCTGTTGATGCAATTTGGTTCACAGTGATAGCCACTTTACCCTAGAGATCATAAACTGGTTTAAAAAGAAAACTGCATTATGTTTCTTTGCAAAATTGTCTTCATTTTCAACCTAACACCTCCAACAAAACCCTTGATAAATGTTCCAGATGCACAGTTATCTGTGTCTGGTCAGCTGCATATGCATTTATTTACTTATTTCAGATTCCTAAATAAGAAAGAATAGCGGTGAGGGCAAGCCTAGAAATGGACCGTTTCATTTTCATTTCATTTGATATTGACCACCTGCTGTCTTCATAGTTCTTTGGTCCAAGATCCTGATAGTATGTCGAGAAAGCAATGAGTTGCAGTCTGCCTGGAGAGATAAGTGCCTGTGGCCCAGATAATGAGCAATGCGAGGCAGTATAAACCAAATGGCAAGGGAGTGATTTCAGGCACTGGACATTCCCAGAGTTCATAGGGCAGGTTGATCAGGAGGATGGAGAGTGGGGTAGCAGCCTCATGGATAAGGTAGACAGGTTTCTGGGATGTTGGGTTTCACCCCTACTCTTAGCCTCTCCCTACTATAATTCTTGCATTAGTGGGAGAGGGTAACCTGCCAAAAAGTGAGGGATTTCATGAGGGGCAGAAGGGGCCATGCTGCAGAGTAGTGGGGGTGAAGGTGGGCATGTGAGGTAAGGTAGGCCCACATATTGGGGTCACGTCAGTGCTCAGCTGAGGTCCTTGAACTTGAACCTATAAGCTAATGCATATTGCCGTAGGGATTTTAGAGAACTGCTGTGAGGTAAGAACCTTATGTTTTAGTAAGACTAGTTGTGAGGCAATGAATGTGTGGGGATTGGATTTGGGTTAGGCAGAGAGGAGCCTGGAGACTCAGGTACTTCAGGTGGGAGTGCAGATGGCCTGAGCATTGTGGTGTCCATGAGATGGAGAAGGGAGGATGGACTTTGCAAAGGAAGCTACTAAAGGGACCTGGTGATGGAGTGTCAGGGCTGAGGAAGATATAAGAGGCCAGTTTGCCTTCATTTTATGCATGGAAATGGGAAGACTGGTACTGCCACTGAGAGAAACGGGCTAGCTAGGAGGGATCCAGTATGACTAGGGTAGGGGCCAATGCCTTCAGGTTGGGGTCTCTTGTCTGAGCACTGAGAAATGACCACCCCGGGAGACCTGTTCAGTGGGTGATTGGCAGTGGAGGGTTGGGATCTAGCTGCGAGTGGGACTGGAGGTGGCTACCTGACAGTTGTCAGCAGAGGCACTTGAACTGACACTGAGATTGTCTGTCACTAGAATCAGATTTCCAAGTGACAGTATGCAACCCAAAAGGGTAAGACAGTGTTTATTTGCAAACCTTCGTTCATTGCTTATTATGTGCCAGGCACAGTACTGAATACTTGACACTGTCTTGCATAACCCTCCCCAAAACCACCCCCCACAGTGCAGCAACCAGCAAAGGAGGAGGAATGGTTGAAGAGAGGGAGAGACTCAATGTGGAGAGTCCTTGTTCAGGGGTGGGGCTGAATGGTTGAGAGGACTAGCGAGCTGTGTTACCTCGGGCAACTATCTTAACCTCTCAGAAGCTCCATTTTCTCAGCTATAAAGTAAGGATAATTATTATAACCCCTGTGTTCTCTTATTTATTGCTGCATCATAAGCTCCTCACAACTTAATGTCTTAAGAAGCCAATACTCATTGTACCTGTGTACAATTTTGGCAAGGCCAGGTGGGGACACCTTGTTTCTGCTAGAAGGCCTGGGGCCTGTGCTGGGATGGCTTGCAGGACTGGGGTTGGCACCATCCCTCTCAGCACAAAGTCCCAGAGCCTTTCCATGTGCTCTTCCATCATGGCAGCTCAAGGGTTCCAAGAGTGAGTGACCTAGGAGACACAGAGTAGAGGCTGCCCGTCTGGAAGCTGGCGCAGCGGCACTTCTGCTCTGTTCTGTTTACAATAGTACATGGTAGCTCTTGTTATTATACGAGTTAGTATCAGGATTATCAGAGAGTAGGGATTCAGTAAAGGTGATGTGGTTCAGTGACCAAGAGGCCACTGATGATTTTATAGAGACAGGAGTGGCCTTGTTTTCTTGGCCGTGACGGAGGTGGGGCAGCCAAGTGTGCAGGAGGTAAGGAGTGGGGTGGGTGGCGACTCCAGGAAGGCAGCACACGGCTTGAGAAGGTCAAGTACAGAAGGACAGAGAGAAATTGGAGAGGAGCTGTGTGGGCAGCAAGACCTTGCAGAGGATCGGTCTCCTGATGGGGTGGCTCAGATGTGGGGTGGCCGGAGTGGGGAGACATGCATGTGTGAAGGATTGAAGGGGAGAAAGGTGTTTCGGGGAGGAAGAGGGAGTGAGACAGAGAATTTGAGAGAAATTGTGTGGGTATGTGTATATTTTAAAGGCCAAATTTTACTCTAGGCAAACTGTTTATTTAATATTTGCATGCAAATGAAAACAACCAGGCTATAAACTCCTTAGAAGAGGAGGGACTTTGAGAAGGAGAAGGCAGACTCCCAGGCCAGGCTAAGGACAAAGCTTAAGCTGGGTCCGGATGGGTGGAAAGGAAAATGTCAAGTTTTTGGTATAAGTGGTTGTGAATGTCAACTGTACTCTTAAGAGCAGAGGGGTGACACACCTAGACTAATATGAGGCCAAGACCATGTCAAAAGTAATTTCGGAGGCCATGGAGAATGAAAATGTTTATGGTTCTCACCTTACCTCTGTGCAATTTAATAAAAGAAAATATTAAGCTATCAAATTAGTGTTAAGTAGTTGAGCAAGGTTCTGATTTTTCCCATAATGCTTCTTTTCAAATAGAAATTGTGAATGTTTTCAAAAATAAAGTTTCGATGCCCTTGCTTTGCAGGAGGAAGCCAGGGCTTGGCTGACCTGGAGAGTGGCGTGGCGCTTGTGTGCCAGCCTCTCTGTCCCCAGGGCTAGCCCCAGTGGAAGCCGCTGGTCCTGCAATCCCTCCCCTGCAGACTCGGTTTTGTGGGGAAGGATTCCTCCCAACTCTCCAGCCCGTTGGCCAGGCCAGAGTGTTGCCTAGCCACCTGCTGTCTTATTTGAATATTCCTGGTGCTTTATCCATGGAAAAGTTCCCTTTGTTTCTGACAAGGGCATCGTCAGGGCGGAGTAGTTTCTGGTTTGTTTGTTCCTGGCTGGATCCCCAAGCCTAGCCTAGTGGGTGACATTGGTGCTCAGTCTTTGTGTGAATGTAAGAATGAAGGGGCATCGTAAGGGAGACAGGTGCAGAAGGGGTAGCTGAAAGCAAACTTTGGGCATTTTACAAATTTGTAAAAGGCTTTGGGAGGCAGGAGGAAGACTGAAATAGTTCAGATAATAGATGGCCAATTTCTTAAAAAATGATTTCCACGTCCCAGGGCTGAAACATGGAGGGGAAAAAGGATTAGGGACATAGATCCCGGGTAGGTTTTTTTTTTCTCACAAAAACTGACAAGTTTATATTTCTGTTTGAAATGCAGAGTGAAACTGTGTACAGCCCTTTAAAAAGTAGAATGCATTTACTTATGCACAGGCCATATGGGATTTTGGAGTGGGCGTTCGTCGTACCAAAATAAATTCCTGGATCCTCAGCCAGGAGCACTAAGGCTGGAGCAGTTTCTCTTTCACCTTAGAAAACTTGACTTTATTTAAAACAGTTTAAAACAGAGTGGGCTTTTCCCTTTGTAATACCAGTGCAGGCCATTATAGAAAATGGGACAGACACGGCCAAGTCCTGTTGAGTGAACTTTGCAGAGCGTAGGTAGTAGGGTGCTGGTTGATGGCTGCAGGGAAGGCCCTAGAGAAAGTGGGGACCAGAGCCCCAGGGGCATTTCTGGGGCAACCTTGAGAGGTGAGCACCACCTTTATATCTGAAGGCTGCGGGTCCTATCTTGGGCTTGGGGCAGGGTCTCTACTGTCAGCCTGTCCCTGTAACTTCACATTCCAGTGCTCTAGTTTCTGTGATCCCAGAAAGAAGACTCTCTTTGGGGGAAAAAGCAGGCTGGTGTACTGCAACGGTCATCTGTTTTCTCCAACACTAGCAGCTTGCTGGGAATACAGTGGTGCGGGAACATGCGTGATGCCTGCCCTCAGGGACCTTGCAGTTTAGTTTATATAAGCTTAGTTTCCTTGTGTCCTCAGACTTGACTGAGAGAATGTGGACTGTGATCATAGGAATACAGGAAAAGCCGTGGTCTCACCATCTGGTCCTACCTGGCCCTTTTTGGGGGAGGAAATCCAGATCACCACATCACTGACCCTCTCCAGAATCCTTTGAGGTTTTTTTTAAAGTTGTCTTCTATTTACCTCAAAGGCAGGTGTTCTGGGGTTTGAAGGAAGCTTCGCGGAGAAGGGTGATGGATGCAGGCCCAGCCGTCCTTTCCCTGATAGTGATGAGGGAAGTGGGGACAGCTGGGTCCCAGCAACATGCGGGGTGAGGTTCGGCCCAGCTGCCTGGGTGTGCCCACCATGGGACCCTTTGTATCTCCTCAGTGATTGTCCTTCTACAACCCTCTCAGTCAATCACCGTCCTCATAGTGCCTCCTCTTTTCCTCTCACAAAACTTCAATCGGGAAGCTTCTAGAACTTACACAAAAGGGGCTAGTGCCAGCTTAAGCTATACACTGTCCCTGAGGTTTACATCACAAGGAACATCCCGGCCTTGGATCAAAGGAAGGCGCACCTATCCTGGCTTCTCAGACAGTAGTTAGGAGAGGAATTTTTTTTGGAATAGCTGGTTTGTATGTGAACCCTGGAAGTAAAAGGTGGAGCCCTGTGGGACCAATACTGTCCACAACATACATATTGCCTCAGAAATTCAGGCCTAAAGAGGCATTTCAAGAGTCCCCTGAATGCTCGCTGCCTTCACCACACGCAGAACTGCAGTGATAGCTGTGACTAACACAACTCCTTGGCTAGGAGTTGCTTAAACAGCTCTAGTTTCAAAGAATAGGTTTCATTATCCATGCAAACCATTAAGACATTTTAGAAGCTCTACCATTTTGGCATCTAATTCCTACTTGACTCATTGTCTCGTACCTAGAAGTAATTAAAAACTGTTCTGTCCATTTGTGTCCTAAAGAGTTTTGAGAAATACAGCTAACTGGGTTTCTCAGTATATAGCCCCATGTGGCGGCACTCCAATCGCCAGATAAAGACAGGCCATTTGCTGAGAATCAAAATTCCTGGTTGTTTGAAACAGCTCCAACTTCAAATATTCTGTCCCCAAAGTCAAACCCATGGGTTCTGAATTTTGTTTTTGAAAAGATATCTCCATAGCTGGGAGGTGGTTAGTTTTCTTTAGGGACAAGGATTGTCCGTTTCCGGCTCCCCAGGGGAAATTAGAGGCAGTGCCACTTCCATTCCAGAAATTGCTGTGTGGTTTCACACAGGGAAAGTGGGGCTTGCTCTTTTCGTTTATTATTTCTTCTTCTATAGTCACTGCATTTTTCCCTCCCCCCCACTGAAGACAGGAGCTTTGGTGAGACTGAAATGCAGCAATGGGTTCAATTCAGACATTGACTTAAGAAATGAAATGAGTCTCATGTGCCAGCTGAGTTTGAATCAAACCCTGGGGTTGTTTCTTTGGGAAGGAAGATCCCTCGCTTGGCCAGTAGGTCCGCTCTCACTTGAGTGTGGGTTCACTTATTGTGGTGGTAGCCTGTGGAGGCACTGGGCTGAACTTAATTAATCAGTACATCCACTTCTGACCTCTATGTGGTGCTCCATGTTGGATGCCATGTTGGAAATTCTATGACTCCATCAGGCCTTTGAATATTCTCCACATCTTAAATTTTTTTTTGTTTGGAAAATTTATAAATATTTTTACAATAAAAGTTAAAGAAAGGTAATGTACATTTAAAAAATAAAAAAACCAATAATACAATTATTGATAGCAGACATTCCCATCATAAGTATATATATATATATATATATATAATATCTCCTTCTAGTCATTTTTTTATGTACATGGGTTTTTGTTACCTTTTAAAACACAGTTATATGTCTACAGTAAATGCAGTTTTCATTGTAACCATTTTACTAAGCATTATAACATAATTAGTAATTAATATTTGTTATTGACTATTCTTGATTACTAGTCATTATGTGGTGGTACTTTACTTACTTAAGTGTTCCTTTATTGAGGGTCATTCAAGTTTCCAGGTTATCATTATTATAAATAACCTGTAGGAAATGTCTTTGTGCACATCAGTTTATGACATTTAGGATGATATTTTAAAGGCTATATTCCTAGAGCTAAAAATTTGATATTCTATGGGTTATAGGTGCTTAAGTGATGTTTTAAACCTTTTCCTATAAGTCAATATTCAACAATTTGTAATTCCTGCTTAAAAAGTTTTTTTAAAGACAAAGAGTCACTGTGACATAGAACTCCATGACAATATATCAAGCCCTTGATTGTCCATTCATCCTTGTGTTGGAAAAATTCCTTCTGAGGAGAACCTTGGCCCTGCCTGCTGGTGTTCTCATGATCCGGTGCAAATCAGAGGCCCTTAACTGGGGGGCTCTTCTGCTTGGAATCTCCAAGCGCTCCTGTGTGTCAACAGATATCAACGCATAGAGCTCTGACCAAACAGTCAGCCTTTGCTCCCAGTAATTTGGCAGAGCACGTAACCAGAAATTCTGCTGTCCAACTCTTGGCAGAGGTCTGGTGTGGAGAATAGGATTGCCTGAAGGCTATGGTTATGGACTCAATGTTTGCATGGCTCCAAAACCCATATGTTGAAACCCTGACTCCCAATGTGATGGCATTTGGAGGTGGGGCCTTCAGGAGGTAATTATGATTAGATGAGGCCATGGGAGTGGAGTCCCCACAAATGGGGTTAGTGCCCTTAGAAGAGGAGGAAGTGACAGCAGAGCTCTCTGTTTCTTCCCTGTGAGGATACAGAGAGAAAGCAGCCATCTGCAGGCCGGGCAGAGGACCCTCACCAAGAACTGAATCTGCTGGCGCCTTCAGCTCAGAGTTCCCAGCCTTTAAATCTGGGAGACATAAGTGTCCATTGTTCAAGCCACCCATTCTGTGGTATTTTTTTGTTTGTTTGTTACAGCAGCCCGAGCTAAGACAGGTGTGCAGGCTTTCCCCTCATTTAGGCCGCCTCCATTTTGTCCTTGGATCCAGCTGTACCACCAGCGCTTAGACCAACTTGTTCTGGGCCCTTTACAATGACTTTTTCTGAATTGTGTTTGGAACGTGAATGTCGCTCCCAGCCTCCTGGGAAAGGAGGTGCCCTAAGACTAGCAGGAGAGGAGTGTGTCCCCAGGCCCTCTGTAGCTCTCCTATGCTACCTTACTCAGGACCCTTCATGAAGTCCCTTGTCATATCACAGTCCCAGGAGCAGCTTTACTTCTTCTCAGGCACCATCTTGTTTTTTATTGACTGTACACAATGTTGCTTAATTAGCCCGAGTTCTTCCCAAAGTCAAATTATCAGCTCATCCTCAGCAACAGCATTAAACTTCAGCAGCCTGGATTACCCAACAGGCAGTTCAGACACATGATTAGGTGCCCCAAACATTAATTGCGATACTTTTTCATTTTCAGTGTCCCCATGGAGAATTTTACTAGCAGGGAATCTAGGAAAAAGCTATTTTAATTTCAATGCAGATGTATGTTTTGTGCTTAGTCTAGTATTGCCTTTGTTTGAATTGCTTACATGGGGATGGAGGCCCCCAAAAGCCTTAGTCTGGTCTGACATTATAGCCACTCTATTGGACTCACCCTACCTCTGCCTTCATGTTGTCTCCATTTTGCCACATATTGTTTACTTACAAGGTGTGATCAAAAGATACGGTGACTGTTTAAAAAAATGTATTGCAGTAAAAGGCACATTGCAATGAATCCCCCTCAAAATACTCTCTAGCTTCAAACACACTTATCCCATTGCTCTTGCTGCTTTCTGAAGCAGTTCTGGAAAGTCCTCTTTTGTGAGTATCTTTACTTCATCCTCCATCATGATGTGTGCTCCATGTCACACATCGCTTCTGGTGCAGCAATTTCTGTCCAATAAAAACATTACGGTGTGTCCTCAACCACCTTATTCACTGGATCTGGCACCATGTGACTTCTGGCTCTTCCCCAAAGTCAAAACGACCATGAAAAGTAAACGTTTTGAATTGATTCAGGACATTGAGGCTGCTAGGACTGCGTAACTAAATACACTTATGAAAGAGGACTTCCAGAACTGCTTCAGAAAGTGGCAAGAACAATGGGATAAGTGTGTTCTAAGCGAGGGGGAGTATTTAGAGGGGGATTTATGGCAATGTGTCTTTTATTGTAATACATTTGTTTTTTAATTTAAACACTCACCATATCTTTTGATCACACCTCATATGTAGTTTGACTTGCTGAATAACAAGTATTTTTGCAAGCCACTTCCAGTAGTTTTGGGAATTAAATGGGCTATAAGCATATCCCTAAATAAAATAATTTATTGAGTCAAAAAACGTGAATATTTTTGAGGCTTAATACATGCTGCCAATTAACTTTCCTTTCCCTGATTACTTCCCAGGGCTATCATCTGTTTTTTCTTGGACTTTAGGCTGCTACTGATGTGGACAGACATTAGTGAGCTGGTACAAATTGGTCTACAAAACTCTTAGCAATGAAGTAAATGGGTTAGTGTTCACTTGACTGGAAGACTCAGTGAGTGCAAGATCAAAATTTTTATCCAACTCCCTCTCCCTCTGTTTTAGGTTGGGTTCTCTGGGAGCTGACCCTGAGACTGCTTTAGTGTGCAGGAAGCTTGTCAGAACGTGCCCTTGAGATCTACACCTGTGGAAGGGAAGGGACAGAGACAGGACTGGGCAGGAGAAGGCGGGCGGTGATGCAGTCTCGATGAAGTTGTCAGGCCCTTCAGAGTGGTTCCAAGTTGGGGTGAGAAGGCCCAGGAGGACCAGTCAGTGGAGCCAGCTGCTCGCAGAGCAGGTGTGACACGGGAAGGCAGCTGTCACGGGGCTGACAGCTGAGGGTGGTGTGGCAGGTGGGGGAATGTGTATTTTAGTCCTATGGGGAACCTGGACAGTGCATCACAATGTCCAGCACACTGTCTTTGACAATGGAAGCCTTTAGGTGTCACCTGATTTGGGCCACTGCTAGGCCTGTGGGTGTTGTCTTTGCAAGGGAATTTAGCTTGCATTTGTGAATATTTTCCCTTTTGTCGGCCCTTGGTACCTTTGCCACCTGCGATTTAGAAAACTCACATTGTGGTTAGCCTTCTAATTTTATAATTACCTTTTCAGAATAATAACCCCATCCAGGTGTTTTGTAACACAGAACAGCAAGGGAAATTAATTTCAATTAGAAGGGGAAAAATACAAATTGAAGTGGAGTCGTGGAAAGAAAAAAAGCCCAACATACATTTCTTTGAGTGTACTTCATTTAGGTAATTAAATCCTTGCCGTGCGACTGAACCCTTGGCAGCGGTGCCCTTTAAAGACTGACATTGAAGAAGCACATGACTCTGTGGAATATGGAGCTATTCTGGATGTCCAACACACATCTGGAAATAAAAGGGGTGGGGGGAGAGGAAGTCAGGGCGAGAGCCTCAAGGGAGATAACGGACGCACAAAGAAGCATTCTTTTGTGTTTTCACACTTAATTTTTTTTCTTGGCATAAGAACACGAGCCTTGTAAAGACAATTTCAAGTGAGTTTCCAGCATTTTGAAGGGATATTGCGGGAATTGAAGGCAACGGGGCCCTCCAGGCTTTTACCGAAGAAGGAAATGTAAGGGTTCTGGTCCTCTTCTCTTTCCCTTGAATGAGGGTCGTGGATCTTGATTTTGTGGCTGGCTTGGCAGTTGCAGAGGAGATGGCTTACCCATTGGACATAGCAGCCCTTCTCTTGGAGAGCTGGCAAAGCTGGCAGGCAGCAAGAAAGAGACAAGCTCATAGAGTAAAAGGCAGTGGGGCAGAAGGGCCGTCTCCCATTTCTCAGCCAAGACCTGTGTCACCAGGAAGCAGCTGGTACCTGGGCTCTTGGAAAGGGCAGTGTCGTGTGGGTGACATGCCCAGGGCTTTGGTCCTGCTTACTATTCCAGAGGAGCCGACTCGTTTATGGACTGAGGGCTCAGGAAAGCCCAGCATCGCCAAGGCCTGTTGGAGATGCTCTTTTAAACAGTTAAGTCTCTTTGAAGCTGCCACTCTCTCCAAAACACTTACACATCCTGCTTCCCCTGAGGGAAAGTTTTCTGACTTTCTAGTTCTGGTCTGAGACAGGACACTGAAAATTATTCGTCAGGTTTGTTCCTCTGGATTTACCCCCCAAATGATCCATTATTACGTTAGTTCACCCGCAGTGAAGGGAGAGTGGCATTGAGGGTACAACGAATTTGGCTTCTCTAACCCCATGGTTAATATGTACTGATAGCTGGAGAGTGGGCTGCTCGGGAAAAACACACATGTTTCAGTCACGCGGGGGAAGAGCCACCTTAGCTGAAGGTTTTTGAGTTCACTTGAGCTTCCTCATGGTTTTGAAAGGGGCAGAAAGCCCAGTTTTGGATCTGTACAGATTCCCACATTTTTGATGCTTGTTATTATTACCTTTTGAGTTTAAGATTCTAGATTTACCTTTTTGGAGCTTTTGACACCTCTGTACACTGGTCAGGGTACCTTCAGTGCTATTAGCACACCTTACCCCCTCATCCCTCTAAAAACAGGACCCATCACAAACCCGATTTAATACAGATCAAACTAAATGCTATGGCGCGCTCATTTCAAAGAGAACTCACTTACACTTCTCACAGAACCAGTCTACATGGTGAATATCTTTTTCTCAAATCCTGAACTGTTCAGTTTGTCGTTCTCTAGGAAAAGAGGTCATAAGAAACGTTTGGGCTGCATTTACAATACTTAGGATTTTTGTGGTCCCTTCCTGCCTTAATACCCATAGGCACACAGGAAAGGCATTTTCTGGTTAGTCAGAATATCCATCATTGTCAATCACAATTTAATCCAACTTAAAGACACATTCTTAGGCATTTTAGTTCAACTTTTTTTTTTTAATGAGCTGGGCGATTAAACTGGCCTTGTTCTAAAACCTGGATTAGTATTTCTTTGCATGCACCACCTTGCATTTTCATCTTAGCTCATTTCACAGATATTTTTGAGTGTCTGCTCTTTACTGGGACCTGTGTATGTCCTGAACCTGTCATACATTTGGGACTCAGACTCACATGGCATCCAATAGTCTCAGAACCTCTACTGTGAATGCCAGGAACAAGCTTTTGAATAAAGGTGGCTTCCTTGCTCATTTGGGAATTTTCTGGCATTTTCCTAGTCCAATCTCAGGAGGTATAAGGGAGGAGTTCCTCTTAGAATGAGTCTCCTAACTTCCTAGTTATATGGTAGTTATTGCATAAACTCCAAAGACATTTCTCCTATCAACAACCCAATAGCTGCCACTTGCTTTATAATCTCCTTAGTAAATGGTCTCTCGAAAGGGGAGACACTGAGTTTTGAAACAGCAAAATTCCTGAGTCGATCTAACTGACTGACTTTAAAGGTGAGTACACTGCTGCCCAGAGACATTAAGAAACTTGCCGAAGACCACACAGGAGTCTCCTGATCTCCCAATTTTGTGTTTGGTGTGGTTTGTGCCCTTCTCCCTCAGGACTAATTTTATAGAACCTTCTAGAAACAACAACTTACCAGAGTTTTTTTTCTATTTTATTACTCTTTGTCATTTTATCCCTTCTTCATTTCTTATTGTGTTCTTTTTCTATCTTTAAGTTGCACAGTAAAGCTCATTAATGGTTAATCTCCCATCATTTCTAATGTATACTTTTAAGAATATAAAATTTCCTTGACATATTACTTTAACTACCTTCTGTAACTTTTGATCTGCAGTATTTTTGTCACCATTTAAAAAAGATTTTTATGGGCCGGCCGAGTGGCGCGATGGTTAAGAACTGGCTTGGGACGCCAGAGGGTCCCGGTTCGGATCCCACATATGAGGGCCAGTGACACTGCCCTCCACAGCTAAGATGCTGAGCAACAGCTCAACCTGGAGC
>NW_017731459.1:3023197-3139574 GCF_001890085.2 Hipposideros armiger | reverse complement strand
CCAGTGAAGCAATGTCCTCCACAACTAGACTGAAGAACAAAAAACAACAGCAACTTGTCTGTTCCCCTTCCCCTAATTCCCCAGCGCTGTTCCCATCCCCCCAATTCCCCAATAAAAAATCTTAAAAAAAAAAATTTTATTATGTATGTTATGATTTGTCCTTTGAACCTTAATATACTTAGAAGTATGTTTTAAAATTGCCAAATATATGGGTCATTTTGGGGTATATTTTTGTTATTGATTTCTAATTTAATTACATTGTAGTCAGTGATTGTGGCCTCTATGCTTTTCATTCTCTAGGACTGATAGCAAATTGCTTTGCAATCTTTTATGTGATCTATTTTTATAAATGTTTTATGCTGCTTATAAAAAATGTGTATCCTTTAATTGTTGTGAATGGCATTTTATATAGAGCCATTAGATCAAGTATTTTAATTGTGTTCATATCCCCACTAATTTTTTATTTGCTTAATTAGATACTGAGACATGCACATTAACATTTCTATTATAATTGTGGATTTGCTGATTTTTCTTTGCAATTCTGTAAATGTGTGCTTCATCTATTTTGAAGTGCTGTTAGCAAAAAAAAAAAAAGCACAGATCATTGGAGTCACGCTGCCTGGGTTTGAATCATGGCTATGCCATTTACTAGCTCTGAACCTTGGGAAAGTCATTTATTTCCTGTAATTCAGTATACTCATCTGTAAAATGGGTTATGCTCTGGGGACCAGTGTGAGGATTAAATGTATTAATACATATAAAATACACTTAAAACAGTGTCTGGCACATAGTAGGTGCTCCGTAAGTGTGAGTTATTCTTACTGGTGAATTCCCCTTTTATCCCTATATAATGATTATATATATCTATCTACATAGATATAGATATTTATCTCTGTATCTGTATATATATTTTTAGTCTCCCTTTTCCAATACTTAGGTTTCTACTGTTTTTTTTTCCCCTTAGTTGGAAAGATATACCCAGCATATCTCTTTTCATCCATGTACTTCTTATATTTATATTTCATTGTTACAGGTGAGTTCTTGGTAAATAGCATATAGCCAGATTTATAAATATTCAATCTGAAAATTTCTTTTTCTTTAAATTAGTACATTAAATCTCATTAATTTGTATGATTATGGATATTTTGAAATTGTATCTACTGTTTTATTTTATGTTTTCTATTTACCATGTGTTTTTTCTGCTTTTGTCTTTCCCCCTTTCCCTTAGGTTAATAAAATATTCTTTATTGCCCCTTTTAGCTTCAACTGTTTTTGAAATTTATTCATTCTATTTCTGTTCTTTTATTGGTTACATTTTAATTTTTAACATGCGTAGTTAATTAAAACAACTACAACAATAACATTATCCTGAATAATTTAAAGATTTTAGAACATTTTAATTCTGATTTTTCCTTTTCCCATACCCATGTTTCTTGTTTATGGTATTTTAGTTCTACCTGTTTTAAATCCTCCAAGTAAGTCATTATTGTTGTTATTAATTTTATTTTTTCATTCTATGTTTGTATAACATTACCCATGTATTTACCAGTTGCTTATGCTTTCTTACCTTTGCTCCTTGCATCCTATTCCTGGCTTAAGGTTCAGTTTCCTTTTTTCTGAATTATTTCCTTTAATAGATGTTTTTATTATGATGTGAATTTTCACTTCCTCAGCCTTTGTCTGAAAATCACTATATCCCCCTTCTCCTCAAGTCATGGATTAGTTGTATATAGAATTCTAAGATGATATTTGATTTCCTTTACTCCTTTAAAGGTATTAGTCTATCGTGTTCTTCTGTTGTCACTGATGAGCAGTCTGGTATCAGCTTAATTGTTATTCTTATAGATAATCTTTCTTTTTCTTTTTTTCCTCTCAGGTTCCTTTTACGGTGGTTCTTTGTAACTTTGATGTTCTGGAATTTCACCATATGTGCCTAAAGGTAGGGTTTTAAAGTTGTATCATTTTTAGAGCTCATTTTTCTTTAACTGAATATTTATGTCTTCCATTAATTCTAGAAGAGTCTCATCTATTATCTCTTGGAATATTACTTTGCTTCTCTCTTTTTAAAAAGTTCTATTTGAGTTTGTCTGATTAATTTCTTTACCTCTTTCCTCCAATTAATTAATGTTTGAGTTATGTTTGTTGTTTATCTTGTACAGTGACATTTTAATTTCTCCATGTTCATTTGCCCATTTTTTCATGTTTTTCTATTCTTTCCGCAGGATTTTATTTTTTTATCTCTAATTATTTTAAAGATAATCATCTGAGAGTCTCTTAAGATTGTGCTTTATCACAAGTTCTCTTATGCCTGCTTGTTGTATATACTAGGTCACAGTCACAGTGAGTAGTGAGTGTGATTTGTAATTTTAGATTGTGAGCTCATTTTCAGCAGAGTTTTTTCTTTTTCTTTCTTTCTTCCTTTCTTCCTTTCCTGTTGGAGTTTCATAGATGCTGGATTGTGAAAGAGTTGCTACAAAGTGGGTTTTCATTTGATTTAGCCAGGCATCCGAGAGATTTTCTTCTTATTTAGGATCTTTAAAGTTTTTGTTATTGTTTATATCTGTACTTGGGGATTTCTGCTCCACACCAGTTATAAATTTGTGCTCCACATCCCTGTCTGACAGAAGATCATGGTCTCTTTTTTTTATATGGGAGACTTTTTTGTCTTACCCAGAGTGCCAAGTAGGGACAAGCTTTCTTATTATTTTCCTGAGCCAGTGGGAGGAGTTTTTTCTAGTTTTCTCTTTTATAGAGGTAATTGCTTTTCCATGGTCTGGTGTTAGGGAGTGATTCTGTTTTTATCCAAAACCATGTCTCCAATTCCTCTGGAACGATTAAAACATAAGATCCTTAGCCTGTGTTTAGTCTGACATGCCTCTGGAATTGTCATGAAATTGGCACATGGTTTTGTCCCACCTTTTTGTTTTTGACTCCAAGGAATTTTTCCCTTTAATCTAAGTTATGTATTTAATGTTTTCCTCTTTTGATCTATAATGTCTATGTGGTTGTATTGAGTAGAGATAGGAGAAGGGCTGTGTTAGCTCAGTCTACCATGTTTCCAGAACCTAAATTTCTGAGATTTATTTTTTATAATGGAAACATTAAAATAAATAAATAAATAAACCAGAGGATAGATGACAATTGGATAAAATAGTTATAATATACATTCCTGTAAGCTTAAAGCATTAAAGCTTTTTACATTTCCTGTCTGCAAATGAATGAGTCTTCCTAGAAAAATATTTGAAATGAGAGTTTCAGTGACATGTGAAAAGTTTTAAGAATTTGTTTTTTTAAATGCCCATGTGAATTGACCTAATCCAAAGTTTGGTGGAAGCTGTAAAGAGGTAGGAACTTTGATGAAGTGGCCCAGGGCATTGTTACCTGGGTTTGTTTAGATTTGCCCCATGGGCTCAGGGAACCTGGAGGCCTCTGAGCAGAACACTGGTATTTAAATAAAACATGCATCCAGATTGCATATTCAACACTTCTTCTTTTTGAGCAGCAGTTTTCCTGATGTCTGAGGAGACTTCTGAGAGCTTCAGCCAATACAAATGCTCCAAGAAGTTGGCAAGTGTAAGAGTGGGTAGAAATCTGTGTGGGAGACTGGGGAAGGCTCCCTGTCCATCAGGCTGGGTAATCAATAACCCTAGTGGCTCTCTACCCAGAGGCGTGGTTAATTCATTCAGTTTTGTTGGCTATGCAGTAGAAGTAGTAGAACTCGTTCAAAGGGCTGTGGGAAGGGCCTGTTTTGGTTAATACGCTGAGCCATTTCTTTTCTTCTTTTTTTTTAAAGATTTTTATTGGGGAATTGGGATAAGGGGAACAGACAAGTTGCTGTCCTTTTGTTCTTCAGTCTAGTTGTGGAGGACGTTGCTTCACTGGCCCAAGCTGGCACCATCATTGCGCTCTTCCCAGGCAAGGCAGATCAGTCGCTGGCTTCTGGACGGCAGCTCACAGCGGCTGCTGGCTACACACGGTAGCAGATGGCAACCCATCTGCCATCGCCAGTGACTCACGGCAGCCCAGCTCCAGGTTGAGCTGTTGTTCAGCATCTTAGCTGTAGAGGGCAGTGTCACTGGCCCTCATATGTGGGATCCGAACCGGGTCCTCTGGCATCCCAAGACAGCTCTTAACCATCGCGCCACTCAGCCGGCCCTCTGAGCCATTTCTTAAAAAGTTTGATTTTCTAACTTGTAAGCATTTATAGTAGTTGATAGAGTGCTCCCAGGCTTCCTTTAATGATTACATGGGACTCATTTGACATTAGTACATTCACTTTTTTAATTCAAATGGATGTTCTTAATCTGTTTACAAATGAGTGTGTTCTTAAACATATGACTGACAATTTTGTGTTTTAGAACGCTCTGCATAAATTATCATGAATCTCAGAAGAGAAACCTTTTCTCTACCATAGTTGAGTTATCAAGAGTTGTAGATTAATGCCACTAGGAGGCTGGTAGGCTTGTGAGGAAATGAGCAGAGAGCTGCTCTCAGCATGGGGACCCATGTGGGTGTGCAGATCTCCGATGGGAGTAATTCTCTGTGGAGATGCTGTGGAAGTGGACAGAATGGTGCCAGGCCCGGGAAGGGCACGGTGCAGAGGCTGTCAGGAAAGAGAAGCTGGCTGAAGACTGCACCTGCCATTGTGGCTCTTGGGGGATTCTCAGGATAGGGTGGCCTGAGCTTTGCTCTGGACCTCACAGCATAGTTTGGATGTCCACTTCCGGTCACAGAACTTCTAACACCTATGGTGAGAAAGTATTCTCTTCCTTACCAACATAACTACAACAAAAGCTGAAGTCCTCCTATTCTAGGCAACAGAAAGCATCAGAAATACTATTAGTAAACTGAGTAGAATTTGCCAAGTATCTTTGAAGTTCTCATTTGTATTTTCCCCACCCTGAAATTGTGTCTTAGACTAAAGCATGTTGATTATGCAGAATTAAGAAGTGAATACGCCCACATGTTTGGCACACATGGGCTTTTTCTTTCACAATCTGTTTCTGCATATTCCAAAGGAGGCTACTGTAGGAGTGTGTGTGTATCTTCGATTTGCCGTCAAGTTATAAAAAATCATCTAGGTCTAGAGTTTGAAAGTGGATGAATAAAAATACATGAAAAAAGAAAACAGGATAAACTCACAAAGAAAGAAAGTGTTGGCTTCATTTTAATTTTCTAGAAAAGTTTGTAGGGTTCCTAAAACCTAGCTCAAAATAATCTCTATGTTACATCAAGAACTATAAGGACCCAAATTATTCTATTTCACGTGAAGCTGAAAATTAAATTTCAGGTAAAGGTTTATATTTTGTTATTTGGTGACACCTTACTTATCACAGACACGTAATCCACAATTTAATAAATTCAAATGAAGATCTAAAAATTTTCCTTGGGAATTATTCATGGACCATGGGGCCGCTCAGTGGGAAGGAAAATTAGGGAATTACCAAGTTCTTTGAAGACATTCTCTCCCATTCATTCATTCACTTTTACTTTATTCTCCTTGATCCAAATTTTCTAATTCTATTCTCTCTCCATAAGAAACCATTATAAGATTTTTTTAAAAGTGTATTATATTTACTTAGAAGCACTCAGAATGTCAACAAAACCTGCATTTTTTTTTTGCAATTACAGAGTGGTATTCAGTTAACAGAACAACAATTATTTTGTATAAGCTGCATCAGAGACAACTGAAGATGAAAAAACTACCATCCCCATATATAACTAATTCACGCTGTGCACCAACAAGGACCAGCTTTAAATGTCCATACCAATTTACAGCCCCCATTGAAAACACCACCAGGACAGGGCTTCCTAAAGACACATGCAGTGGTATTTTAACTGTACAAAAAAAGACACTGTACAGTTAAAAATCCTACACCGCCTTACATTTCAAGTTTTTTCTTTAAAAGGAGTGAGTTGTATGCAGGGAGGTTAAATGCTTTACAGACAAGGGGAAAAAAAACTGCGCTAGAACCAACTTATCTTCTTCTTCTTCATCTTCCTCCTTCTCTTCCTCCTGTTCCTTCTTTTTCTTGCTCTTTTCAGCCTTGACAACTCCCTTTTTTTTGCCGCATCAGGCTTTCCTGTAGCTCGGTATGCAGCAGTATCCTTTTCGTATTTTTCCTTCAGCTCAGCAGCCTTCTTCTCCTAAGGCTGCTTGTCACCTCTGGCGGTGTCATTCCCCATCTCTCCCAGCTCCTTTGCAACATCACCAGGGGAGAGGCTGGGACGCTGTCCTTTGATTTGGGGGCGATACTCAGAACAAAACAAGGAAAAGGCTGAAGGAGGCCTTTTGGGTGCCTTGGGATCCTTGAACTTCTTTTTTGTTTCCCCTTTAGCAGGGATATGAGTTTTCATTTCTCTTTCATAATGGGTTTTGTCTGCCTCTGTCAGGCCTTCGAAATTTCCTTTGTCTTTAGCAGACATGGTCCTCCACCTCTCAGAGCACTTCTTAGAAAACTCTGAGAAGTGGACTGACGACGCATCTGGGTGCTTCTTCTTGTGCTCCTCCCGGCAAGGTTGCACCAAAAACACATACGATGACAGTTTGCCTCTCGGCCTCTTAGGGTCTCCTTTGCCCATGTTTAATTATTTGTCCTCAACGAGCACAGAGTTGCTCAGTGCCCATCCGGCTCGCACTGGCCCTGGCACTGTCTCTGTGGAGCTCAACGTACTGACTGCAACGGCTGTGAGAGTGGGATCCTCCCCATTCCTTCTGCTCTGTAACTTCCCATTATAAGATTTTACAGCATATTTTTTGGTCTGTTGCTGAGCTCTCTATTCCTTGTACTGATGTTTCATGTGCTTGTATTATAAGTTTACGTAAATGGTATTTTAGAATATATCTCATTGTGTTCCTTACTTTTTTCACTATGTCCATTTTTAAAAGATCCATCTCTGCTTGCCATGTTACATTCAGTGCCTTGCTGCATTAGCCTCCATGAATGCGTCTCTTCATCTTACCCGCTTTTGGAGTGATGGACACGCAGACTGCCTCCAACTTCCCACCACTGCAAGGAATTCTGATCTTAGGGACCTTTGTGATGGTTTATCCAGAGTTCTAATTTTTACCAGTCTGAATGGAGGTGAAATGATATTTAATTCTTGTTTTTATTTGTATTCTCTGATGATGAGTCTGAGCACCACTTCAATAATGATATTTTGAGTTTCCTTTTCTATAAATCACCTCTTCATATTTTTGTCCGTTTTTCTACTGTGATTGCTATCTTTTTTTTCTTTGCAAATGTTCCTATATATTTTACATATTAGCGCCTTATCAGTTTAGATAGTACAAGTTTCTTCTTCCAATCTGCTACCTGTCAGCTTTATCCATAATATTCTTTCTTGACCAGAAAGATTTAATTTATAAGTAAGCAAATTCATGATTTTGTTTTGTTTTGTTTGCCTTGAAGTTTGTGTTCTTGGGTTTTATGTAAAAAAGCCTTAATGCACCTTTAGGTCACAAAGATACTGTATTAATTTTCACTTACTAAGTTTATAATTTTATCTTCCACAAATAGTTGCTGAACTTTATCACATTTAGGTACTAAACCACATGAAATTCATCTTCGTATATGGTCTTAGAGTTTCACTTTTCTATTCTAAATATAATGAATTAATTTTCCCAGTGCCACCTACCTCCTAAACAATCTCTCCTTTTCTCACTGATTTATGGTGTCACCTTAATTAAGTGCTGAATGTGCATATTTGTCCCTGAGATACACCTACTCCATTTTTATTTGCTCTAAATTTAAACCGTATTTGTAATTATAGTTTTGGTAAATCCTCAATCTTTTTTTCTTCTTTTTCCAAATTGACTTAGTTCTTTGGTGGACATCTATTCTTTCACAGAGATGATCAAGATGATTAAGTACCTAAACAATCAGGTGGGATTTTTACTGTGATTACAGAGAATCTGTAAATTATTTTGTAGAGAATTTACATGCTTATGAAAGTAATCCTATTGAAGACCATGGAATACCACTCCATTTCTGTAGCCCATTTTCTTTGTCCGTTATAAAATTTAAGAATTTCCTCCATAGTGAATTGTTAAATTCTCTAGATACTGTATGCTCTTTGTTGCTATTATGAAGGTTATCTTACTTTTTATTATATTTTATAATTGGTTACTGAATTAGAAAGAAATGATTTTGACTTTTGTAAGCTGATCTTGTATCCAGCAACCTTGGTCAACTAGTTATTTCTAACATTTTGTTGCTTTTCCTACCTAGGTGATCATGTCTTCTGCAAACAATGAGTCTTTGCCTCTTTCTGTCTCATTTACACCTATTACTTCTTTTTTTCTCCTTTGACTCCCAGTACAATGATTTAAGACTTCCAGCACTATGGAAAACTATAGTAGAGATAGTAAGCATACTTATAGTTTTTCTTTTTTCTATCTTAAAGAAAATGCACTTTATTTTTATTCCTAGTACTCTTTTCTTTCTGGTTTGCCAAAAGATTTATTTTTCCATAAATAGTTGCTGAACTTTATAAAATTATTTTCCTGCATCAACTGAAAGGAGACAATTGTATATAGTTCTTTCCCTTTCATCTATTAATGAGCTCAATTACACTGCTGAGTTTTTCAAGTGTTTAACCATCGTTTTACATCTGGGATAAACCGTGGTTGAACTTGGTGTAATATTTTTAAAAACTAAGGGTGTTTTCAGGGCCTCAGTTCCTACATCACTTTTTTGGTAAAGACTTTCTAACCTATCTCTTGTTATTCCCTGACCTCCCATCCTATGTGTTCCCAGAGCCCTTTGTTTTATCACTACTAATGGAACTTATAGTGGTCTTACGCATTGCTTTTCCTCTCTTCACCATACCAATAGATGGGGAAATACTTTATGTCTCATTTTTAAAGGTATGATTTACCTACCATAAAAGTTACCTGTTATAAGTCTGTAATTTAGTGTTTTTAATAAATGTATAGAGTTTGTGCAACCATCAACACAGTCCAATTTTAGAGCATTTTCGTCCTAAAATATTCCTTTGTGCCAGTTTGCAGTCAGTTCCTCCTTCCATCTCCTGCCTCAAGCAATCACTTTTTCTGGTGTGTTTGTCACTATAAATTGATCTTTTCTGGACATTTCGTTTAAATGGAAACATATAATATGTTGTCTTTTGTGTTGGACGTCTTTCACTGAGCATAATGATTTTGAGGTTTAACCAAGTTGTAGGATGAGTTGATAGTTTGGTTCTTTTTATTCCTGAATATGATTCTGTTGTATGTATGGATATATCACAATATGTTTATTCATTAATGAGTTGTTAATGGATATTTGAAATGCTTCCAGGTTTTTTTTGTGTTTTTGGTTTTTTTTAGCTATTATGAATGATGCTATTATGAACATTTATGTACAAGTCATTTGAGTCTTTGTGTGGACATATGTTTTCATTTCTCTTGTGTAGATCCTGGGGAGTACAATTACTGAGTCATTTGGTAAGTTTATGTTTCACATTTTAAGAAACTTCCAAGTTGATTTTCAAACTGTCTGGACCATTTCACATCTCCACCAGCAATGTATGAAGGTTCTAGTCTCTCTACATACTCACTAACATTTTATTGTTTTGGGTTTTTTTGATTATAGAAATTCTAGTGGATGTGTAGCGGTATTTAATTGTGGTCTTAATTTCCACTTCCCTATTGAGTAAAAATGTTGAACATCTTGTCATGTGATTATTAATCATTTGCACATCTTTCATGAAGTATATTAAAATCATGTCCCCATTTTTACTTATTTTTTTACATTTTATTTATTTTGACATTCAATATTATTTTATATTAATTTCAGGTATACAGCATAGTGGTTGGACATTTATGTAATTTAAGAAGTGATCCCCCTTACTAGTCTAGTACCCACCTGGCACTACAGTTATTACCATATTATTGACTATCTTCTCTGTGCTTTACTTTACATCCCCATGACTGTTTTGTAACTACCAGTTTTACTTCTTAATCCCTTCACATTTTCCCCCTGCTCCCCAATCCCCCTCCCATCTATCACCCTGATAAATCTAGTACCCATCTGACACCATACATAGTTAATACAATGCTATTGACTATATTCCTTATGCTGTACCCTGCATCCCCATGACTACTGTGTAACAACCAATTTGTTCTTAATCCTTTCCTTTTTCTCACTCACCCCAACCCCTTCCCATCAGGCAAGGCAACCATCAAAATGTTCTCTGTACGTATCAATTTGTTTCTATTTTGTTTTTTTTATTTTGTTCTTTAGATTCCACATATAAGCAAAATCACACTGCACCTGCTTTTCTCTCTCTAACATACTGTACTCAGCACAATACCCTCCAGGTCCACCCCTGCCACTGCAGATGGCAAGAACCCATTCCCTTCCCTGGCTAAGCAATATTCCATTGTATGTGTGTTCCACCTACTGTTTATTCATTCATCCTTCAATGGACACCCAGGCTGCCTCCACATCTTGGCCATTGTAAACAATGCTGCAGTGAACATATGGATGTACACATTCCATCAAAGTAGCATTTTGGTTTTCTTTGATTAAGTACCCAGAACTGGGATTACTGGGCCCTTCTTTGTCTCTTGTTATAGCATTTGTTTTAAAGTCTATTTTGTCTGTTATAAGTATTGCTACTTCAGCTTTTTTCTTTTTTCATTTTCATGAAATATGTTTTTCCTGACTCTTTACTTTTAGTCTGTGTGTGGTCTTCCATCTGAAGACCATCTTCTGAAGAGCATCTGAATGCTCTTATAGACAGCATTTGTAAGGGTCTTGTTTTCTTATCCATTCAACCACCCTATCTTTTGATTGGAGCGTTTAATCCATTTACATTTAAAGCAATTGTTGATAGATATGTAGTTATTGCCATTTTATTATTCATATTTTTTATCTTTTTATCCCTTTTCATCTTAAAGAAGTCCCTCTAGGATTCCTTGTAATAGTGGTTTGGTGGTCATGAAATCCTTTCACTTTTTCTTGTCTGAGAAGCACTTTACCTGTCCTTAGATTCTAAGTGATAGCTTTGCTGGGTAGAGTAACCTTGGTTGTAGGTCCTTGCTTTTCATCACTTTGAATATTTTGTGCCGATCTCTTCTGGCCTGCAAAGTTTCTGTTGAGAAATCAGCTGATAATCTTATGGGAGCTCCCTTGTAGGTAATTAACTACTTTTCTCTTGCTGTTTTTAAGATTCTCTTTGTCTTTAACCTTTGGCATTCTAACTATGATGTGTCTTGATGTGGGCCTATTATAGTTCATTTGGTTTGGAACTCTGTGTTTTATGGGCTTTTATATCTATTTCCTTCACCAGGTTAGGGAAGTTTTCTGTCATTATTTCTTCAAATAGGTTTTCAATTCTTTGCTCTTTCTCTTTTTCTTCTGGTATTCCTATGATGTGAATGTTGGTACACTTGATATTATCCTAGAGGCCCCTTTAACTCTCCTAATTTTTTTGGATTCTTTTTCTTTTTGCTGCACTGATTGGGTATTTTCTGCTACCTTATCTTCTAAATTGCTGATTCAATCCTCTGCTTCATCTAATCTGTTGATTCCCTGTAATGTTATTGTATTCTTTCTTTATGACTGGTTCTTTTTTATGTTTCCTATCTCCATTTTTGTGGAGATAGAAACTTAAATGTCTATCTTTTTGTTGAAATTCTCCCTGAGACCATTGAGCATCCTTTTAACCAATGTTTGGAATTCTGCATTTGGTAGATTGCTTGTCTCCATTTTTTTTAGTTATTTTTTCTGGAGCTTTGTTCTGTTCTTTTATTTGGGACATGTTTTTTTGCCTCCCCATTTTGACTGCCTCCCTTTGTTTGTTTCTATGTATTAGGTGGGGCTGCTATGCCTCCCAGTCTCAGTAGAGTGGCCTTATGTGGTAGGTGTCTTGTGGGACTCTGGTACAGTCTCTTTGGTCACCAGAGCCAGGTGTTCCAGGTTTGTCCCTTGTGTGGGTTGTGTGTGCCCTCCTGTTGTAGTTGAGGCTTGGTTGCTGTTTGCATGTCAGTGGGAGGGACTCACCCTTGGGCTGATTAGTTGTGAGAGCTGGCTATGACGACAGTAGAGAAGTTGTGGTGCATGGGCTGGGTTTGCTCTAGTGGGGCTCTGGTGCCTTCCCAGTCTGTCATTTGGGTGTGTTGTCTTAGTCTGAAGCTGGACACCAGGCATGCCAGCACTGGGGCCTCCTGGGAAGGGACCTGTTGTAGGGCAAGTTTAGTTGCAACCTGTGCTCTGCTCAGGGTCACCTTGTATAAGCCACAAAGCAACTGCAGATAGCCACTGTTTACACTGGGTTTGGAGGTGTCTCTAGATGCCAACCTATGGACCAAGGCCAGCTGTTGCTAGTGCCAGGCTTAGGGGTGCTCAGACAGAGGTATGGGACATGCTGAAGCCTGATACTGCTTGTTTGGGTTTTGTGAACCTTTGAGAAATTTTAGGGAAATCCACAGCATGAGCCAAGATAGGTTGTATGGAAAAGCCACTGGAAGCAGCCTGGGTGCTTGAAAGTTGGGTGGGACGGGGTCTCAGGGAATCACTAGGATAAAGCCAATAGTGTTAACCAGTTTGATGGAAACTCAGACATGGCGTTAGCCTGTGTCTGAATGCAGGGAGGAGGAAGGCTGAACTAAGAAACAATGGCTCCCACCAGCTCCTCCCTCTGGGAGAAACCTGTCCCTTCAGCCCTCGCCCTGAAGCTAGACAATTCAGTTCCTCCCCATAAGTTCCTGGTGCCTTTTGTGTTGCTGCCCCAGCACTGGAGCTCAGAGCGAGTGAGTCTGTCAGCGACTAAGTCCGTACACAGTCTCTTTAAGAGGGGTGAATGAGACTCTAGCTGCCCTCCATCTCCCTCAGCCAGTCTCTGCTGGTTTTCATAGCCAGAAGTTATGGATAATTATCTCCCTGGCACTGGAACCCTGGGCTGGGGAGCCTGGTGTGGGGCTGGGAGCCCTTGCTTCTCCAGTGAGGACCTCTGCAGCCAAGATATCCATCCTGATTTTTAATGGTCACACACGGGTGTGGGACCCACCTGTTCAGCATCTGTGTCCCTCCTACCATTCTTGAGGTGGATTCTTCTGCACGCTTGTAGTTGTAGGGATTTGGTTCAGCTAGATTTCAAGCGATTCTCAATGATGGTTATTCTGTAGTTTAGTTGTAATGGATGTAGTCCTGAGAGGAGGTGAGCACAGCATTTACCTTCTCCACCATATTGACCAGAAATCTCGTGTCCCCATTATAAAAAAGTGTTGTTTATCTTGTAATTGTCAGACCTCATATGTGGAGAGATTATCAGGTGCCTCTATAAGTGTCTCATTATTTTGTATTTCTCTATTAAATTTTTGCCTACTCCTCTAGCCAATGTTTTCCCCAAGTAGGACCACTCCTTAGGCTGTTGTAATGGCTGACCTTCCTTTGCTCACTGCTGAGCATTTCTACTTATCATTCATTGAGTACCAGATTTTCACCTTTAGCTCCAAATCCAGTAATCCCTCTCTCACAGTAAAGATGTTGGTAATACATAGCCTGTTCCACCTGTTAGTACTACTGTGCTAACCCAGGGGTCGGCAGACTTTTGAGATGGAAGAGCCAATCCTGTCCCTCAAAGTTTTGTGAGACCTATAAAACAAATGAAATCACCATTATGTGAATAATAGCCATTAAAAATTTTATAAATGAAACTATGATAGTTTTATTTTCATTTTCATCTTTACTTCCGAGCCACATGTACGTACTCAAAAATCCACATGTGGCTCATGAGCCACAGTTTGCCAACCCCTGTAACCAATCTAAGAGGGTAATAGGAGGTTGATGGGATCAGCTCCAGGCAAATATGCTGCAGATCTTCATTGTTCTTATCCAGAGTCAGTATTTTTTAATATATAAATCTTCTCAGTTTGTTGTATGACTTTGGTTGATTCCTAGGCTCCTGAAAAAGCTGTTTTGGTAGTATTGTCCAGTATTTTAGTTGCTTTCAGGGAGAGAACCACACCTCAGACTGTTGTAATGACTGACCTTCCTTGTTTGCTCACTGCTGAGCATTTCTACTTATCATTCATTGAGTACCAGATTTTCCTTCTGTCATGTCAGAGGCTCCATCTTACCTTAATTGTTTTTGTATCCCTAGAAAATATTTTATTTGTTATGTAAACAGTTCTTAATATATAACCTGTTATCTTTAAAATGTGATTTGCCTTAAAGATAAATTTCAGGCATCCTTCTTTGTTGAGTGTTTGCCTTTAGAGAAAAATAGCAGTCTAATCTTTCTTACCCAACCTATGCTAAACCAATTCACTACATTAACTGATGAAATTATAGAATTTAATTAAATATTATGTAAACCAATAAACACTGAGCATAAAAAGAGAGCTGTTTGCATGAAAACAAAATTACATGCTTTGAAAGGACTCAAGTGAAAGTTGCTAAAAAATTACTGTTGAATTGGGGGTGGGTGAACCAACTATAAATGATTGCAGAGAAACAGAAAAATGTGAAAGGATTTTGCACTCAGATTACCTCATAAGCATCCTTAAATTTTCACTTTGCTTTAAAGAAATGGAAACTGGAAATTGTAGATGATGAGTTTTGAATGTGGCTTTTGAAGAAAGATGATGGAGAAACTGTATTAATGTTTAATATTTAAAGAAAGCATGTTGGCTCTACATAAAGAGTTAGCAGAAAAAAAGCATGTTTATATTTTAAGTTACAATAAACTATTCTGGGTGTTAAATGTGTCACATTTTTAAATGATTCTCTGCTTTAGTTAAGGTTTTGTTTAACTAAATTATTCCCAGTCCCAATCAGAAAAGTAGTTTTTCTACTCTTCCATTGCTCTTGGGAGATCTCAGTTAGGCTTGTTGCTCACTGCCTGCATGGGATGCTTTCCCCAGACTCCGTAGTTGGCCTCTTGAGTTAGCTTAAGGCTCACCCTACTATCTCATACTCCACCATTGGAAGGAAAATACAGATTTGACTGGGGACCATGGTAGCCTGGAGCCATTGTGCCTTGTCAGGGAATCTTAGGAGAGATGAGCAAAGAGCTTCAAGCTCTTTCACCTGTTTGGCAACACTTGGTGGTTCCATGGTGATGATGCCACGAGGGGAGCCTGAAGCAGCTTTGGTCCCATGCTGGGAAGGCCCAGGAGTGAGCAGCTTTATACCTTAGGGAGAAATAGTATCATTTCCTTGACTCTATCTTCCAGGGTCAAGTTTAGCTGGTGATTGAAGATTAAAAGATGGACCAACCAAGGACCTACATCCAGGGCACCTGCTTTTTGAGTGACATGATGACATGTGGTCTAGCTCAACTCATTAAGGCAGGGTTTTCATTTTTATTTATTTATTTTTTAAAGTAGCAGAAAAGGAGTTTATTAGAAGTAAAAATACATTTCAAAGAAGCAGAAGTGGGCCCAAGCAGTAGAGAATGGCTCAAGGACCATTATTAGAAAAGAAAGTACACTCCAAAGAGTTTGGAACAGGCCAAGCAAAGGAACCTCAAAAGGCCTAAGGGGCCCAGGGCCAGAGCCAGGGAGTCATTATTAGGAGGAAAAGTACACTCCAAAGAGTTTGGAGTGGGCCCCGAGCAGAGGCAAGGCTCAAAACGCTCAAAAGGCCACTAAGGCAGTATTTTTAGACAGGAGTTCAAAACTGAAAACCTGTGGTGGTGATGCTGTTCATTCACTCAGGTGGTTTTCTCTTCCTCTTTCCATGAAGTACCTGCAATGTACCCCATGTGGCTCGTTAATGAACCATGTATTTAGATTCCATATCAAGTATTTCCCACTATCGAGGAGACAGATGTGACTATCCTGTCCCTCACTTTATGCATTAGAATTCATTCATCCCAAATCCCACTTTGTCAGCTAATCTGAAGACACATTCATACTGAAAAGTTAGGGAAGATGGTCCTGACATCTTTGTTTTTGAGTATAGAGATCTTTTGAAGACAGAAAGAGGTAACATGAATGTGGGGTTTTAGGCACTGATGTTAGTTGATGGGGGAGAAAATTTTAGGTTGGCAAGACTTTTAGTCCTGCTCCAACCATATTACAGAGGAAGCCACTCAGTTCATTTAGACTCTAGACCAGTGGTTCTCAACCTGTGGGTCGTGACCCCTTTGGGGGTCGAACGACCCTTTCACAGGGGTCGCCTAAGACCATTGTAAAACATATTTTCAATGGTCTTAGGAACTGAGACACCGCTCCTCTATCCGTCTCCATGCTTCAAGACAAAATTTAATTTATTTGTAATTAGAAATAAATATTTCACAATATATAATTACATATTGTTTTTGTGACTAATCACTATGCTTTAATTATGTTCAATTCATAACAGTGAAAATACATCCTGCATATCAGATATTTATATTACGATTCATAACAGTAGCAAAATTGCAGGTATAGAGTAGCAACGAAAATAATTTTATGGTTGGGGGTCACCACAACGAGGAACTGTATTAAGGGGTCACGGCATTAGGAAGGTTGAGACCCGCTGCTCTAGACTAAGGCAGAGCTAGTGGCAGTGGCCACTCTAAAAGGAATTCGGCTCAGAAGAAAGCATGTAAGATTGGAATAATTTTGAAAACCTGGTTATCTTGATAATGGATTCACAGGTCATAGGAAACTTCATGTTTTGGCAAAAGAATTGTGCTCATGAAATCTACATATACACATCCATGAAAAAACAAGCATGGTGCAGACAGAATTTTAAAATTGTTTGCCTTATGTAAGTCTCATGTTCAGCCAGAATAAGCTTGGTGCTTTTTATTTGCTTGTTGAGTCTGAGTCCAGATCTTGATTTTCAGACTTTTGTCCACAGAGAGTAAACCAACGAAGCGCGGAATGAAAAAGTGACCTTAGGAAGACAATGCGGCCACTCTCCCTCCAGAGGCACTTGACTCAGGAGAAAAATTACAATAAGGGTGGAAGCCCGGCGTGAAACTTGTTTGAGAGCTGTGGATGAAGAGGCTACGAGTTTTCTGCTGAGCGTCAGAGCAGGCCTTTCTGCATCTTGGGGCAGAGAGGAAGAGACAGCAACTTAGCTTTCCTCCTACTCTATTTCACCTCCTGCTCCATTCTATTCCCCTCAGTCCTTCCTTTGCAGAATTTTTATACCCCTACCTAATGAGGAAGTTGAGAAGAAAGCCAGTAGAAGAAAAGGAGGTGAATGGGGTTCCTTGGAATGAGTTTCCCTTCCTCCGTCTCTGAAAATGAAAGAGTTCCCTCCAAGGAGACAGTACTATTTCCCCTCCTCTTAGCCCACCCTGGCTGAAAACAGCACCACGTGGCTTCATTTGTGTTTCCTTTCTGGCTTGTGGTTGATAGAAAGTACTTCTCTCTCTCTCTCTCTCTCTCTCTCTCTCTCTCTCTCTCTTTCCTTCCTTCCTTCCTTCCTTCCTTCCTTCCTTCCTTCCTTCCTTCCTTCCTTCCTTTTTCTCTCTGCAGCTTCTAGCTCTGGTGTGGTCCTGCTGGGAGAACATAATACCTCCTTATTTGTGACTCTGTAGTCATTTCCATGGCAACCGACCCATGGCCCAGGTAGAAGCCTGTGCCTTCCCCATAGGCCTGTGCAAGAGAAAAGGCCGTTATTAAAGCGGTGTCAGTAGGTTCCCTCCTGCAGCTCTTGCCCAGAGAGGAACTTCTGCAGGAGTCAAACGAGGGACACATGAATCAAATCAGTGTTCCCAGATTTCTCAAAATTTCCTCACTGTAAATGAAATACTCCAGCTCAGTGGTATGCATAAACACACACACACACATACACACACACACACGCACACGCACGCACACACGCTTCTATTTCTGGACCTTCAGTCCCCGAGCATTTTTCCCTTTGAAAGGAATCAGCTTCGATACTGTAGCATGGAACAAAAGCTTGTGTTTGAAGTAAGAGGTGGGCTCAGCAGTTTAAGCCTCCTGTGTGTAGGATAGGGGTGGAGGAGAGAGTGGGGACAACAGCAAGAACAAGGATGGATGAAAGGTTAAGAGGGGGGCGATGTGGGAATAAGGGAGAAATGTTAAAGCCTCTAAGTCAGTGATGAATAAGAGACATGGGGGAAAAAAAGAGGGTTTTAACTGGGCAGTTCTTAAAACAGAAGCTCATACAGTGTTCATTCTGGCACAACGTGACTTACACACAATAAAATGATATGCAACGGCAAGGGAGCCTGGTATCTGTCCTTACTATCGCTCCTTTCATTTTTCTGTCCTTTTCCTGTGGATTTCTGCTTTTTGTTCTATTTCACTTTTGTCTGGGACAAGGGAATGCCATTTGGGGAAGATGCGAGAAAAATCGTAGTCAAATTTCTAAGGCCCTTCTTCCGACCTCTCCCCTCCCTTCCACGAGAGCTCTTGATCCAGATTAAAGAGACAACAAGACAAGGGGTCTCCTTGCCCATCACTCCTGAGGAATGTCTGCTCATTGAAAATGAACAGAACTTGCTGCAGCCTGGAACCAAGAGGGTATTCTGGGTTTGTACTATGACCAGGATGAGTTAATCTTTATTAAGCACATGTATAGAGGACCAGCTCCTCTCCATAACATCTCCACGGCCATCCACTCCCCATTTCTTTTATTGATCTGCCTGTCTAAATGAGTACTTCTAAACTCAGTGGGAGTTTTCCAATTAGATAAAAGGCAATTCATGTCGCCTGCTGCCTCCACGCTGTACTAACAGTCCCAAACCAAGAGAGCATATTCAAGACTTCTTGGCAGAACAACCTGCTTTAATCAAGACAGACCCCTCCTGAGTACCTTGTCTGCAGGACATTTCTCTTAATATGCAGAGGCTTTCTTTATTGGAAGTGGAGAAAAATGAGCTGCTTCTCTAGGAGTGGGGCTTCAAGGTGAGCTGTGTCGTTAATGGAGAAGATGCATTGCCCACTTTCTGGGCTGATGTTTCAGAAAAAGCTGTTTGGCAATTATTTTGGGTCAAGCAATGACTCGAAAATTTCCAGATCTCTGAGATTCCTGCTAGGAGCTCTGGCCTTAGACCATCGCAGCCTCCTGGGGGGAGGGGTCTTCCTGTCCCCGGATGAGTCAGAGTTTGGGTAGCACAGGGTTCTGTGGGCTCTACTCATTGTTAGGGGGGGCTGAAGAGAGGATGGAGAGGGCGGTATCACAGAGGTGAGCCCTCTATCCCAGGATGTGCGTCACTGTCCATTGGTCCATACAGGTGTCCCAAAGCCTGGACATCAGAAGGGGCCTCTCATAGTCCACTGTAGATGGTCCAACCCTTCTGCTTGAAGTTCAAGGTCCTTTATGCAAGGCAGCCTCATTTCTCCTGCCTCTTAACCTTCTCTAATCTGGCCTGGCTCATCTTCCACATAGCCAGGTGGCCACATTTTGTAGCTTTGATCATACTTTTTTCTTACCTTAAAAAGCTGCCCTCACCTGAGAAAGGGAAGCCTTTCTCAGCTACCATTTTTCTCCTTCCTCCAGAGTCCTTTCATTATGTTTATTGCTTAGTCACTAGTTAGAGTGACTCTCCTTTATTGAGTGCTCACCATGGGCCAGGCTCTGTGCTGGGTGGGTTACATGCAATTAACAAAGTCAGACCTCACAATGTTACTCTGAGGTAGGTGCTGTTACGACGCTTATTTTACCGATGAGGAAACTGAGATGAAGAACCTTGCTCAAGGACACATATGCAGTTGGATCTACATCTGTGTGACTTCAAAATCCTCAGGTTTTAGCAGGTACTGTGAAGGACAAATAATAATTACAGTGGTAATGAAAATAAGTTACTTGCTTTTGAAGCCACTTGGCACAATCATGTTTGCATTAAGGCTTAGCAACAATGATATTTGACTCTGCGACTTTCCCAGGCAAAATGTCTTGGGCCCCAGTGCCTTCATCTCTAAAACACCAGCACTTTTATTGGAGACCAGTAAAGCTTTGCTGTAGCTAACACGGACATAGATCTTTGTAATGGACTGGGGGCCCCATTTGGTGGGACCATTGAAAGTCTAGTTGGACTAAGATTGACAAAGAATTTGCTCCCTTTAAGTGTTGTAGCTTCAAAAGGGGAAGCCTTGGATCATCTGACTTTCTTATAGCTTTCTCTTTCTCAAAGAACTTGGGCCACATTGCCCTGGGGTGGGGTCAGGGGACATTTACAAGTAGTGCCCTCAAAACTGGTCATCTCTGCCAGTCTTTTTTTTTTTAAAGATTTTATTGGGGAATTGGGGGAAGGGGAACAGACAAGTTGCTGTCCTTTGTTCTTCAGTCTAGTTGTGGAGGACATTGCTTCACTGGCCCAAGTTGGCACCATCATTGCGCTCTTCCCGGGCGAGGCAGATCAGTCGCCAGCTTCTGGACGGCTGCTCACAGTGGCTGCTGGCCGCTCACGCTGGCTGCTGGCTACACACAGTAGCCCATGGCAACCCACTGCCACAGGGGCTGCAGCACACGGTAGCCCATGGCAACCCACTGCAGCAGGGGCTGCAGCCTACGCCGTCGCCTGCGACTCACGGCCGACCAGCTCCAGGTTGAGCTGTTGTTCAGCATCTTAGCTGTAGAGGGCAGTGTCACTGGCCCTCATATGTGGGATCCGAACCGGGGCCCTCTGGCGTCCCAAGCCAGCTCTTAACCAATGTGCCACTCGGCCGGCCCTCTGCCAGTCTTAAACCAGTGTTTCAGGAAAGAGCCCAGATCCCTGAATTCAGGTCTCACCTCCCTCTAGACAAGTCCTCTCTCCTATTTATATTTCTCCCAAAGACAGGAGACATCTTTGTTCTTTCCCTTTTTACAAGAGGCTCCATTCTGGAGTTCTGAGGTTCATGCACCAGTCCCCAGAGTTGCCTTTACCATTCTTCCTAGGAAGGCAGGCAGGTTTTATTCAAATAAGGGTTTTGGCAGCTCGTGCAGGTATGTCAGACCTATCAAGGCTGGTGAGATGATTAGGTGCCTCCCTCCATACCTTCATCTCAGCTGGTTTAACAGCATGAAGGTGGGGAAGGTACCCAGCTTCTCAGTAGCCACTGCTGCCCTGAGCACCGGGCTACCCATGGAGATGTCTAATAACCACTGTCCACATTGGTGCGTTGTGAACCCAGAGCAAAGCTGAAGACCAAGATATGGACTGTGGTAGGAGGCCATTGATAGGGAGAAGATGACTTTGCCTATGAGCTCCAGACCCTTTCCTAGATTCCTGCTCCTGGCTCAGCATTCGTGTAATCCAGAGCAGCTGTGCTGTCTAGACCCACAGAGCGGGTGGGTTGTCTCCATTAGTTCTTCTCCCTCCCATTTCTTCCCCATCAACCACTCACAGCACAACCTCAGAGGAGAGGCACAGCTTGGTTTCCCCTTGCCTGTGTGGCTTGTGTGGGCAAAGCCAGGTCCTTCTCTGATCCATGATAATCGCACTGTCAGTGTGAGGAGAGCTGGAGTGATGAGGAACGCGACACTTTCAATACTGACTTTTTGGCTCTTGATTTGCCAGCGGTGGCATCTTCTCTCCGAACAGGCATTGTCACAGCATCGTTTTGGCTGCACCTGGGGAGTCAGAGCCAGAGAACGATGGAGCTGTGTTGTTCAGAAGCCTTAGGTGCCTGCTGCTCGGAATTTCCATGAAGCCACTGCAGAAGGCTCTGGAAAGAGGCACTTGACCTTTCTTTATATCAGAAGAGAGAAGGACCAGGGACTAGCCTTGAAATTAGTGCCCATTATAGCTGGAGGGGTTCACCTTTGCTCCTGGGAAGAAAAGAAAATGTTTGAAGATTCAAGAAAGCTTCTGTTCATTATCAGACCCCAGCAGGACTTTATGATAATTTTTATAACTTCTTCATTCACAACTCTGGGTGCTTTGAAGGTTAATAGCTTGTGTTTATCAAAACTTCCCTTCAAGGAACTCAGAGAGCTTTGTAGACATTATCTAATTCAGCAGCACCACAGGACAAGGAAACGGGAAAGAGAGAGGGGATGAACAGACAAGATTATTCCAATTTAGGAGAGCTGATAATATTAATAGCTCCAACAGGGAGTTTTAAGTGAGTTTTAGAAAATCCTAAAACAAGTCGTGAGCAACCCAGGAAGAGGTCTCTTCATGCCCCAGCCCTGGCAGCCTCAGAGCACCATCTGGCTCCACCTCTGTGAGCTGGGGGTAGCTGGACCTCTCTGCCTCAGTTTCCTCATCTGTAAAATGGGACAATAAGTCCTGCTTCTTGGCATTGTTGTGGTATTTAATGAGGTGAAGGAGTAAAGGTACCAGCACAGTGCTTGGCACATCATTAATGCTCAGTGAATACTTCTCCCTCTCACTTTCTGCAGGGAGACACAGGCTATCTTCCTGAGACAGGAGGCATGAGCTGACGTCTTCCACACTTCTGAGCATGAGGAAGAGAGGTAGAGATGCAGGGGGTTGTGTGGGGATAAGGGACCAGTGGGCATTTCTCTTTTCTGGAAACTCTGATATCCAAAGGGTACAGCCTAGTTTTGTGGGAACACTGACCCTCCCTCCCCAAACTCTGGAACAAAAGGGGCACATATCCCTGTGTGAAAGTGAAATGGAGATCAGAAGCAATTCTACAGTTAATCAGGGGTGAAAAAAGTACCTCTGGCGAATTGTCTTTTGGGGGTTGAGTCGTTTGTGGAGGTTTACCTTTCTCAGCTAATTACACCAATCTCCCATTTTGCGCTCTCTGGAAGAGGAAGCTTCAGTAGAAGGCTCTTACCCTGTTTCTGATTTGGAACATTCCAGAACGGCATGAGATTTCCAATTTTAAAGCAGGACATGGCTTGAGAGATTTTTCCAAGAAAAGGAAGGACTCATACAACCAAAAGTCCTTAGAGCTTTACTGGTGCCCTGGTGACTGACCTGTGCAGGGAGTCAGGGCATGGCTGCCTCACTCAGGCTTACCCACTGAACAAGACTTGGGTAAGAAAGAGAAGGCCCCATCTCGCGGTTCCTCTGTCAGTTTCCCTACTAGGTTTAGACCCCGTCTATCCATAGGAATCTATGGGGTTACTGGGAAGGGCAGACTCTTTTGACTTGCGCCTGAGGTCTGAGGTCCTTTTCGATTCCCCTTACCTGGGCTCTTCTGTCTTCGCCACACTCTGGCCCTGGAGGCTTTGCCTGACCTCTTGCCATCAAAGATACTGCTGAGGTTCACCTCCTCTCATCCTGCATCTTAGAGCAAGTGCGTTTCTGGACTTACATGATTTGCACATGTCAGCCAGTGAAAAACAAAGGCAGACGATGCCGAGGCAGAAGAGACGGAGCATCCTCGGGTGGTTCTGGTGATAAAGAAATGGTGACTAGGAAGTGGCTGTCATGGTGCTTAATCTCGAGGCCAACTGGTTACCTAAACAGGGTGCAGAATAGCTCCCTCAATGCCCATGGGAGCCGCCCTCAGCAGCAAGACCGTCTCACTGACACCATGCTCTAAACACGCTGTAGACACAAGAAGGTAAGCCCGATTGTGTTCATGGATAATGAAAACCTTCCTCTTGTCTATAGACTAGAATTAATATTCAAAGTTTAGAAGAGGGAGCAAATACACTCTGAAACTTTCTCTGCATTCTCGCCTCATCTCGAAGCCACACAGATTGCCCTATCATCTTTCGAGACAAATGTCTTCCCTGAGTATTACCTGTGGAGTCATGAAAGCTACCTTCCCTGGCTCTGAGCTGAGGCCTCGCAGCCAAGGTGAAAGCTTTCTTGGGACCCTTACCTCGGAATGTCGCAACTCCAATAGTTTTAAATCGCAGACACAAATGTTTTAGAAGTGTGCTTTTTTTCTCCTGCACTGGATGTATATACTCAGTGATCTAACGACCCAGCCCATGACCTAATATTGCCATTGCTGTTGAATGTATAATTCTCCATTTGCAGATGGGCTTGTTTTTCACTGTTCTCTTAGGCTTTAATTAGGGGAATGTTTCATGGACTGGCATAAAGCACAGGTGTTCAGGACCCATGCAGCAATTAGGAGGGAAAGCCAACCTCCCATCCAATAAAGATGGGAAGGAGTTGAGAGGAGGCTGCATAAAGAGCAGGTCTTGGCTCCTAATTTAATGGGCACCAAGTTAGACCAACTTTAGTACAGTGAATGCAGAACCTATGAAACGGGGGGAGGGGGGGAGAAAAGCCACATGCATCTCCAAACCAGCTCTGAGAGGGCTCTGGCAAAAGTGCTGGCCAGTGAGCTTGGCCAAGGTTGGCTGTCAGGTCTCAGGTCCAGACTGATGGGTTATGGAGAATTGCCCACATCACAGTCTGCAAGTACTTTGCTAAGCCCTGCCATGCAGGGAACATGTGTGCTCTCCAAGTAAGGTGGGTTCCCCCTCGCTGAGAGGTCACTGACTTGTCCTGAGGGAGAGATTTCTAAGGCCAGACACGTAAGGAAGGGTTCATCCCTTCCCTGCTAATTCTTGATGGCTTCCCAAGGAGTGGACAATTTTTTCCTGAGAAGTGACAGTGCATTCATTCATTCACATATTTATCAAACGCTTTTTGAAAGCCAGGTCCTGGACAGAGGCAATGAACACACACAATGCTGCTCCAAAGATTTGACGCCTCATGAAGAGGACAGGTACATCTACAGTTGTTCCCCATCTGAGGTGGTGATTGCTAGGATGGATGTTTGCACACTCGAAGGGAAGAATTTAACTCAGACTGTGTGTGTGTGTGTGTGTGTGTGTGTTTTCCAGGGAAAGTTTCCACAGAGAGGTAATAAGTCTCATAGGGCAAGATAGACTTAAAAGCTATTAGAGACACACAGGAAGCTACGGCACTAAACTAACTGAAGGAAGTTAATAACATTGTATGAAACATATTGAGTGAAATAAGACCCAATACATAAAGTGGGCACTGAACAATGACATAGAAATAATGGCTGCCCATTTTCAACAGATGCTGATAAGTCCTAATTTAAGAAAATGACAACACTGCCAAAGGATAAGAAAAATGGGACACACACAGAAAAATAGAATACAGAAAATGGCAAGAAGTATTCAAATTTGACTTGCTAAAGCTCCCCACTTAGCCAAATCTAGGGAATGTGTTTTCTTTAGTATTTTGTGAAGAGGATCTAGAAATTAACCTCATTGCATATCATTTGTGCTTTGTCAAAAAAAAATGGAGTAAAAGGCAGATGGGAGGAGGCTGGAGGGAAGGATGGATGGAATCAAAGCTGATAGGCATGATAGGAGAATGTGAGTGTGTTATTCAGGTGAGCAGAGCCTTTAGAGCTATGCTGTGCGTTTCTGGGGGTGAAGAATGGAGCAGCAGGAAGGCTGTAACACCTCCCTGTTCCCACAAGTAACAGGGTATGCAGAGGCTCTTCTCAGTCTGCTCAAAGGAGAGAGTTGAGTCCACAATAAAGTTGCCGGATCTAGCAAATAAAAATATAGGATTCCCAGTTAAATTTGAATCTCAGATGAACGACAAATAATCTTTTTTGGTATAGGTATGTCTTCTACAATGTTCTGATGTACTAAAAATGATTCATTGTTTATCTGAAATTCAAATGTAACGGTGTACCTTGTATTTTATCTGGCCACCTAGTCTACAGGCATCTCAGGTCTAAAGAGTTTGAGGAGGTCCCGAGGGTTTGGACGTCCCAGTGGGGTGCCACTTGGCAGTATTGTGCTCAGAGGTTTTCTGGGTTCCTTTTTCCAATCCTGAAGAAAACCTTACAATTTTTACCATTATAGCACAAATGAAACCATGGTATGTTCCATAATTTATGTGGCTAATTCAGTCATACATTCACTTTTAATTCAGTTCAGACATATTTAATATGCTCCAGGCCCTGTGCCAGGTACAGGGAATACAAGGTGAGCAAACCCTGACTCGGGCCGATTCTTAAGGTGTTTTCATGTACTTTTGACAAATCTGTCACTTTCCTGGCAGTTGCCATATTTTCCCTGCTGCCTGAACCAAGGGAGACACTTGCTTCCTCTCTCCTCATCCTCCCCCACCCTTTCTGACCACAAATACCTTTCTTTCCCCTGATCCCTTATTCCACACTCCCTATGGGTTTCTTCCAAGGGCCCCCTGTCTGTATCCCCCTACCCCAAACTCTCTCCCAGCTCTTCTAGGGAGCCTGATCTGATGAGAGAGCTCCTTTTAGTTCTTGGAGTGTGGGGACATTTGCGTTCTGTGCCTGGGCGAGCCATTCTTCTGGAAGTGTCTGGGCTTTTCAGACTGTATATTTTCTGGTTGCATGATGAGTCAGGATGGATTTGCGATGCCACTGGCCTCCCAACACCCTGTCATTAGCAATGCAAAGCTTGTTGTGGGTCCAGGTGGGAGGGCGGACTGGTCCTTGGGGGAAGGCGAGTCATTATTTCTGCCTCGGTGCATTCTAATCATATTTCCCTCTGTCAAACTGAGCAGCACTTTCCAGCTTACTGCAGCCTCTGCTTTCTTTCAGCTCGGATCAGAAACAAATCAGCATGGTCAAGCCCGGCAGCGGATCATTTAGAGATTTTCATCTCTATTAGCAGCCAAGGGCTGGCAGTATCTTTTGTATTTGTGTGTGAGTCCATGTGTGCATTTTGCTTTTAAATAGTAGATAGCACTGCCTCCCATTTTGAAATGCTGTCTGTTTTGCACTTTAATTTTCAGTAATTATTGAATTCGTGGGGAAGGATGAATCAGCATAGAACAAAGTTCTACCTGTGGCTTCTACCCAGCCTAGTGATTCGGGTATCTGTCCAGGCTTTTATGCTTTTCTTTTAAATTGGAGTATTACATTCATATACCTAAGTACCCAGATATTAAGTATACAACTGTAGATATTTTTACATATGTGGATGCCCAGGTAGCCACTACACAGATCACGATATAGAACATTTCTGATGCCCTAGAAGGTTCTCTTATCCCCCTTCCCAGTCATTCCTGGCGCCTGCCTTACGTAACCACTATTCTAATTTCTATTACCGTAGATTAGCTTTCCTGTTCTTGAACTTCATATAAATGGAATCATACAATCTGTAATCTTTTGTATCTGGCTTCTTTCATCTATTATTTTGTCAGTAAAAATCATTCATGTAGTTATATGTTGCGGTAGTTCTTTTAAAATTTCTGTACGATAGTCCACGTATGAATGTACCTCAATTTATTAATCTATTCTACTCTTAATGGATTGATTCCAATTTTTGGCCACCTTATATTATTAAAACTATTTTAGTGTCTGTAAAGTAATTTAATACCCCTGTCCCACAAGAAGACTGCACAATAGGCAGGAGGGGGATTTGTATCCTTATCTTTGTTTTATTTTATTTTATTATTTTTTTAAATTAGCTGAGCCATCCTGCCACCTGTTGGCAGCTCATCAGCCGCTCAACTCGGGCCCATGTGGGAATCGAACTGGCGACTCTGTTGCTCAGAGCTTGCACTCTTGAGTGAGCTCTTAACCAACTGAGCCACTTGGCCAGCCCCCTTATCTTTGTTTTATATGAGAAATCTTCATAGGGCATTTCAGGAACTCATCCAAGGTCACACAATCACGTATGGACAGAGCTAGGACTAGAGTTTGGGTCTCTTGACTGCTGGTCCAGTCATTCCACCCAGATTCCTTTCAGCACTGTTTCTGAAATCCTTGACACCCAGAGCCCAAGTTAGGGGACCTCTCCTCTTCTGGGGGTGATGGTAAAAACTGCCTTCCTGATTGCTGAGACCCTGCTATTGCATCTTATTTAGCTATAACTTGTTTCATGTTAGAACATGTGCAGTTTCCTCAGTAGCCCTTCAGCATTGAGAGATGCACTTGACATTCAGGTAGCAACAACAATTAAGTCTCTTTCAAAAGGAAGCAGCTGAAACCCCTACTTGACAGTGCCTGGTGACTAAGCAGTTATAGCAAAAAGCTGATGCCTGTTAGCATGGGTCAGGAGGAAGAACATGCAGTGTGGATGTCACCTGGAAGGCCACCTGGGCTTAGATGTTGTCATCGCAATTGTCCCTGCTCAGGGAGATTTGGCAAAATCAACAGGGTGCAGTCCTCACCCCCATTCCTGCTCTCAGGAGCAGACCTTGGTTCTGGGAAGTGTGTCAGTATTTAGGGAGAAGGATGAAAAGGTAGCCTCAGAACAGACGGTGCCCTGAGGCTCGCTTCTGCTGATTTCTGAGCTGAGTGCCCAGAGAAGGCGCTGTCTTCTTTCTGTGGCTCTGCCACATGCCTCCCAAATCATTGCACGCCCATGCTGGATTCCTGCAGGGTTCAAACGGCCCTAATGCTAATGGGCTCTGCTGGGTGTGGTTGCTGCCTCTGCTTCTCTCTTTTCCTCATTATTCCTCCTTTCTCCCACCATCTCTCATTTTCCTGCTCGGTTTTCCCTTTTCACATTATTCATGACTTTTTTTTTTTTAAGCAAAGAAGTGCCTCTTGAAAGGAGTAATAGGATTTACAGTGTTTCTGGCCCAAAGAAGGCTGCCGGTCTTCACAGTCTCCATGCATATTAGGTCCTCTTATTACGTGTTTACAGATGAGCAGATGGAAGTTCAGAGTTTAAGTAGAGTGACAGATGAACTCATCTGGGTTTTCCTAGGTGTTCCTTAGCACTGACAGTCCTACATCCTGGGCAAACAGGGACAGTTGGTCACCTGAAGGTAAAGTGACTTAACCTCAGTTACAAGCCAGGAAGTTCCAGGGCTGAGATTTGAAATCCGGTCTCTCTGGTTCCCAAAGTGGGTTTTTTCTGGCTCTCTGCTGTTGACTTTTCCTAGGTATTAGCCTGAAATGATGTAGAAGGTCCTTCGAGGGATAGGCTTGGCAGCCTAAGACACGCATGCCGGAGCTGCCAACGAGAGGTGCTTAGCTGATGCAGAGATGATAGGAAACAACCTCGAGCTCAGTTTAACTTACAGAGGGCCTCAAATGTGCCCCTAACCTTCAGCCTGTCTGCATGGTGCAGCTGATTCAGGCTGAGAAGAAGGAAAGGCCTATTGATTTAGGTGCTGCCAATGAAAAGGGTGCGATGGAAGAACTTTCCAATCACTGTTGACCCAATCATAGTGACCCTTTGGACGATGGCTTGCAAGCTGCTAGAGTCCTAATTTTTGGCCAGTTTTTGAGGGAGGTTATCTGGGTTAAAATGGGTCTCAAAGTCTTTTTTTTTTTTTTTTTTGCACAAGTTTGCTGTGCAAAACCCTCACCCCTGTTAGGGGCTCAGTCTCCTTAGAGCATGCCCCCAGCCCCTTGGTTCACCAGGGCTAGACCAGCATCCCCATCCTTCTCCCCAGTGTGAATGCATCTCTACAGAGAGCTTCATTTTCTTTGTTCCAGCTCATTTATAGTACTTAATCAAGCAGGATTTGACCAATTACCACTATTAGATTTTACTGTTTGGTACAACATTATGTGATTCATTTTCTATTTTAAGCCAAAGCGTGCTTATTACCCAATCCTTGGACTTCAGTGTGGCCCCAGGGATGCACAATTCTCTGTAAAATGGAATCCCGCCCCCTCCCTCCCCTCTCCCAAGGCTGAGATCTGCTTTTCTTTTCTGCCACCTAAACATGATTAGGTCATTCAAATGGAACTTAGGGAAACACCTTCTCGATACATTTAGGTGCAGAATGAAACAGGATCGAGATAAGAGCTTAAATCGATGGACAAGCAAATCAAGAGGTGTGTCATCTTTGTTTCCAGGTTGCTGGCTCATGGAAGTGATAACATTTCCAGGGAGGGTAACATTATGTGGGAGTAATGGGAAGGCCTGGAAAGGATTAGTGAATGGTCATCTATTGCCAGGCATCATGCTTGTGTCAGCTTATTTCATCCTCCTAACAAACCTTATGAAGTACTAGATAGAAACATGAGTGGGTAAGTGACTTGTCCCATGATTCACGCAGTTATTAAGTGGCAGAGTCAATATCTTAACCAAGTCTGACTCCAAAGCCCACACTGTTCCTAGAAATGACAGGGAGGAGAATGGGGAGTTTAGGACAAATTCCTAGATGATTCCTACTTTTGGGGGACATAACGATGTATTTATATCTCTGTATAATTTTTGTCTCTTTTTAAAGTGAACACTCTTTGAAGTACCCTTTAAACTTGACTTTTAAAAACAAAAGACTTTTAAAAAATTGGTAAATGTCTACTAAACAATGAGTTGGTTTACACAAGCAGTTTTAAACAGAGTGGGGAAAGATAGCTAAACATGCTTCAAACCTATGGTAAGTCAAATTTATTATAGGTAAAAAAGTATATAGAATAATTGAATCAGCCAGATGTGAGTGTGAATTCTGACTGCTACTGATGAATGGATTAGATAATTTCTGGAACCTCTCTGAGGCTGTTTCCTCGTCTGTAAAAAAGGAAATAATAGCTCTCACTTGGAAGAGTTGGCAATTGTTTAGTGCAGTACGCTTTCAACAGATGCTCATTCTTTACTTTCTCAGAATTCCTTGCTTCTCAGAAGCAAGACTTCTAAAGCTGGGGAAGGTGTGAAGAGCCATGTGGTAGAACATCATTGGGGGGCAGAGTGTGAAGCAGCTGTGCTCCCCACAGGGTTTTTTTTCCTAGGGGGTGATTTCTGGACCCCTGAGTCAACAGACACCTAGCTTTCTCTCAGTTTCCCCTCTTCCTGCCCGTCTTTGTGGTCCATTGCACCACCTCCATAGAAGCTGAGCAGAGACGTTATGGAGACAAATTGATAAGCTAGTGTTGCTCCATTTCAGCCACTAGAGGAGAGATTTTGTGGACAGGAGAGTTATATGTTTGCCTGAACACTTTTTTATGGATAAACCACCTTATATGTATGTACTCATCAGGTAATGGACATTTCGGTTGTTTCCACTTTTTAGCTGTTATGGATAATGCTGTTATTAACATTTGTATACATGTGTTTTGCCTTTTTTCCCAGTTTTTTATTTTATTTTATTAAATTTATTGGGGTCACATTGGTTAGTAAAATCACATAGGTTTCAAGTGTACAGTTCTATAATATATCATCTGTATATTGCGTTGTGTGTTTACCACCCACTCAAATCTCCTTCCGTTACCATATATTTGACCTCCTTTACCCTTTTCTATGTCCCCCCCAACCCCTTTTTCTCCGATAACCACCATACTGTTTCTCTATTGTTTCTTTGCCTTTGTGTTTCTGTCTGTTATATTAGTTTGGTGGTATTCTATGATTTTATTCCCTATGTTTTCTCTATTTTTTAATTATGTCTCAGTTCTAGATTTTTGTGTGTGTGTGGTTACCATTAGGTTTATGCAAAAGAAAATTTCATATATGCAGTAGTCCTTTTTCTTCTGAATGCATTTTATCTCCATTCCCCTTTGCAAATTCAGACCTTTATGCCCTCCTCTTTTATGTTTTACTAGTCACAAATTATCCCTATTTATGCCTTGAGTTCTTTCCAAATTGCAGTAGCTACTGTCTTCTCTCTCTTTATTTTATTTTTTTATTGTTTTACCTCCTTTATCCTTTATGTTACATTTAAGAATTTCCTATTCTGAGTAAGGGTTGCAATTTCATGCTTCTTTCTGTCTGTTAGTCATCTTACTCATAGTTTTGTAACCTTTTGTCTTTTTGTTTCAGGTGGAATAACCCCCTTCAGTATTTCCTGTAATGCAGGTCTTGTGGTAGAAAATGTCCTCAGCTTTTGTATGTCTGGAAAAGTCTTTATCTCTCCCTGATATCTAAAGGATAACTTTGGTGGACATATTATTCTTAGGTGGTAATTACTCTTTTTCCATATTTTGAATATTTGATTCCATTCTCTTCCAACTTGCAGAGTTTCTGCTGAAAAATCCAGTGATAATCTAAGGGGATTTCCTTTATAGGTTATGGTCTTCTTTTCCCTGGCTGCCTTGAGAATTCTTTCTTTGTCATTCATTTTTGACAGTTTTAATATAATGTGCCTTGAAAAAGACTTTTTTGATTGAGGTAATTAGGTGTTCTGTTTGTTTCTTAGATTCAAGGATCCAGCTCTTTCCATACATTTGGGAAGTTCTTGTGGACTACGTGTTTGAATAGGCTGTCTGTGCCCTTCCCGTTCCCTTCTCCTTCTGGTATACCCATTACTGCTCTTTTTGATGGAGTCAGGTCGTTCTTGCAGAGTTATTTCATTTTATTCTCTCTCAAGTCTCTTCTCCCATCTGCATCATTTCTAGATTTCTTTTCTATCTTTGATATCACTAACTCTTTCCTCCATCTGGTTAGCTCTATTTCCTAAGCTTGCTATGTCTTTCCTCATCTGTTTTATCGAAGTCTTCAGCTCCAGAATTTCTATTTGGTTCTTTTTAAAAGTTTCAGTCACTTTGGTCAAGCATTCCTTTCATTCATTGACTCTATTTCTGAGTTCATTAAACTGCCTATCTGAGTTTTCTTGCAACGCGTTGAGCTTTTTTCAGAACGGCAGTCTTGAATTCTCTGTCATTAAAATCACTTATTTCCATGTCTTTAAGTTTATTTTCTGGAGATTTTTCATTTTCTTTCTGAGCTGCCTTGTTACCTTGGTTATTCATGGTATTTGATGGATTATTTCTCTGCGTAGCATTTATGGGAATGAGAGAGTGACCCTTTTCTATTTAGCAGGTTGATAAGAAAAGGTCTTCCTTTTGTTTTCCAGTAGGTGGCACTGAGGCGCAAGTTTTTTATTTTCTATTGCACTACTCTGGCTTCTCTGTCTCTGCAGGGTGGTAGAAAATGCCCTGTGGTTTTTTCTCTTTGACCAGATGGCTCTGGTCTCAAGCACCACCCCTGTGGGGGAATGTGATGGGTGATGGGGTTCCGTTCCTGTGAAATCCCAATGCTGCTCCCTGCAGCCACACACTGTCAGCAGGGCTGCACTGCCCAAGGTGTCCCAGGTGACCCCGTTATAGGTGGGGGTGGGATAGGCTGAGAGAGGCTGGCTCATGCATTTGTGGCTTTGTTCTTTTTCCAGTAATAGGTCTGCCAGACCTCAGCTGCCTCATTTGTGAATCTCCATTCCTGTCACTGGGATTAGCCACAGCGTGCATCTGCTGCTCAGGGAGGAATGCTTCTGTCTCCAGTTCTCAGGGCTGCAGATGGTGTGCTCTGTAACCCGACACTCACTGCTACAGCTTCTTCTGGGGCCCACTGCTAGCTCTGAGAGGGTGAAGGGAGGTGAGCCCTGCCTGGGAGGGTGATGGGAGGTGGCCAAGCGCCATGGCTTTGTTTTCTGCCTGGCAGTGGCGGCTGCTAGACCACAGCTACCACACCTCTGTTCTATCTCTACCATGGTGGCTGGGCTCAGCTGCGTATGTGCTGACCACTCACGCAGGCAGGCATGCTCATCCCACCTCCTTGGTTCTCAGGGCTGCGGAGAGGACACACTGCAACCTGATTCCTCCCCTCTCCTGAGACCCGCAGCGAGCTCTGGGCTGTGCCTGTGGCTCCAATCTCTGCTCTTCTCCCTTCGCTCCTCCCCTGTTTGCTCCGATTCACCTACCTTCAGATGTTTCAATCGCGGACCTTTCGGACATGTTTGTGGGTTGTGTAGGGAATCCTTTGTTGATTACTAGCTGTTCAACTTGTTGTAACGTCAAGGGGAGGAACCAGGGGACCTCTCATGTCGCCATGCTTCAGCCTGAACATTTTGGATTGCGTGGGTTTTCCTTTTGGACTGTCGTCCTCACCTCCATCAAGAGCTGTCTGAACTTTCCTGACATCTGCTGACACCTCTGTCCCAACAAACTGGGGGATGGAGCCGGCTCTACTGGCTATATCATTGTCTCTGATGTGGGCAGGATTCAGTACCCCAGCTATGCACACATTTCCACACATAAGGCTGGTGGGGTCTCTTGCGTGTTTCTGGTCTTAGGCTTCTTGGCACTCAGCCTTCAGGGTAAGGCCTCTGCCCAGATAGAGTCCATTGCAGGCTGGGATTCAGGCAGAGCAAGGAGGGTCGGGCAGGTGTTCTGTGGCATGTGCCACATGCCCTCTTTAGGGGTTCCCCACCCTTTGTTCTGTACCCCAACCATCTTGACCACTCATGGATCCTGAGTAGTCGCACCTTGCCCTGCCTGAAACCCCTTTTCGTCGCTCTTGCCAGGCTCTTACTTCTTCTTCGTAGCTCGCCTGGGCGCTACCATCTCTAGGGTGACTTTCTGCCTCCTCCCTGACCCCTATCTGGGTAAGGCAGCTCGCTCTGAGGCTCCTTGGTCTCCAACCTCACCTTTTCTTGGTTTTCATTGCACTATATTATGAGAGTCTATTGATGGCTTCAAGGGAGGGGTTGCAACTTGTCGATCCTAGTTCTCTCTCTGTGTTTCTGCATGAACCTTACTCATTTTTCCCCGGCTATGGTTTTCCCACTGCGATCCTCCTCCCTTTTAGCCTAGACCAAGCAGGGGTCGGCAAACTGTGGCTCGCGAGCCACATGCGGCTCTTTGGGTACATGCATGCGGCTCTGAAGTAAAATTAAAAAAGAAAACAAAACTATCATAGTTTCATGCATAAAAATTTTAAAGGCTATTATTCACATAATGGTGATTTCATTTGTTTTATGGCTCTTGAATAATTTTTAAATTGTTGTGAGGGACAGGATTGGCTCTTCCATCTCAAAAGTTTGCCGACCCCTGGCCTAGACTGTTATCTACTCTGCAAACCAACTCCAGAGCTCCTTCTAGAATGCAAATCTGTGCCACTCCTCTTAGAAGGCTTTCATGGGCTCCCTCAGGCCCCTAGGAGGCTGCTTTAGCCTGAGTCAAGTTGGGCTGCACCAAAAGCAGACCCTAAGACAAAGAGCCAATGCAAGCGGTTTATTTTGGAGATGAAGGGAACATGAGAGCAGGTGCGGACCTGAGATGGGGAAGGGAAGGCAACCAATACAGGGTGTGCTAGTGAGCAGCTTACTGCTGTGGATGATCAGAGCTCAACCCTGCAGGGGGCCTGCGGGACTGTAGAATGTGCCTCAGAGATGTCACCAAAGTGGTTTTCTCCAAAAACTCCCATTGGTCATTGGCTGACTGCTCCCAAGGGTGTTGATTACCTGACACTGGTCTGCCCTGCAGAGGGGTCCAGCAAGCTGCAGTGGCCAGAGAATGCCTTGGAGCAGTGAGGGCAGGAACATGCAGGAAGGAGCAGTGAGTGCTGAGGGGCACTGACAGGATCCCTCTCAGCCGGGCTCATAGGCCTTGCATGACCCGACCATTGCCCAGCTGTCCAGCTCCTCGACCTGCACGAGTCCACATGCTCAAGTAGCCCTGTGCTGCTTGTGGGTCCCAGCATACCCCAAGCTTGTTTTTTTGCCTTTATGCAGTTTCTCATGATAAGCTTTCTGCCTTGGATGCCCTTCTCTCACTTCTCCATTTTTTAACATCTATATATTCTTCAAGATTTGCATCACCTCCTTCAGGAAGCCTTTCTTGATTAACTTTCCTGGTCTGATTTAGATGCCCCCTTTGCAGCATCTTTCACTGATCTGCTTCCCTCACCAGGCCATGGGATCTGTGGCACATGCACCCCGCCTGCTTTTCCTCTTTGAGCCCCTAGTGATGACTGAGCATGTGGCCTGGTGCAGAATAGGCACTTACTGACCATGTGATGGTCACTGAACTGTGGATCTGTGGTTCATTATTTAGTACATGGCTGGGAGTCTAGTCTTGAATTGAACAAACCTTTGCCCCAGCTTCCTGTTTTCATTGGCAGAGGCAGCAAGGGAATAAAATGGAGGCCTCCCCTGTCCCAGGAGACAGAAGCACTTCATTCCTCTGCCCAGAAAGATTAGAGCTGAAATTGGTGAGCAGAGGGAGGCATAGAAGCCATAGGAGACAGAAAGCATCAGGGAAATGCGTGCACACAAGTGCGCATGCACACACACACACACACACACACACACACACACACACACACACACAAAGAGAAATGTGGACAGACAGATCCACATGCAGAAAAGAGAGAGGGAGCTCAACAGAGTGAGAGGGACTGGACCCAGAAGAAAGAGAAAAATGGACTAACAGAGGAATCCCTGGAGGGGAAGAAAAAAAAAGATAGAAAAAGGGAAATATAGAAGGTGGGAGGAAGGAAAGGAGAAAATAAGGACAAATAATATGTTAATTGGGAAAGTAGCTGAAAAAAGATTTACTATCTCTCAGGACAGCAGAAATGGATTTGGACCTGTGATTATGACCTATTTTGTCTATTCTCATATTGCCGGCCCAAAGGCAGAGGAGTATATAGGGGTGTTGCTAGGTGAGGAGGCAGAGGGGCTGCTGCTGACTGTCCTGAGCCACAGTCACTGCCATTATCTGGTGGCGCCTCCTGTGGGGGTGAGTGGTGTGTGGTATTTGCTAGGCCCTCTCTAAGCCCTCTTTTAGAGGTTCAGCTCTGCCAGGAATGGAGCAGAGTGCTGCCGCAGCTCCTGTGTGCGTGCCTTTGGCCTTTTGCTGTTGGATTTGTGACCCACATAGTGACCCACATCCAACTTGATGGTTTCCTAATGCTCCTCTCAGCCCGGCTATCTAACAGTTTGCAAAGCAGGCAACATTGCTCCCTGGGAGAAAGCCACAGACACGTCTGAGTGTCAGGCCTGCCACTGTGACAGCTAGTGCCATAGACTGTTCCTTGGTGGGTGTCACAGTGCTGGGAGGGGAAAGAAATTGTTGGACCATCACTTGGGTCAGAAGGCAGGAACTGAGAGAACAGCACTTCGCAGGAATTCCCTTCTTCCTGAGTTCCTAAGTAGACTGGACTCAGGAGCTTGGGAAGCACTTTGAAAAAGGCAAGTTCTTTGATTAATCTTTTACCACACAGTATTTTCTTACATACATATGTTTGATAGCCGCTGTGCTAGTTATTAAGTGGTTATCTCTCAGCTCCAAACCTAACGTTCTATCCTTTGCTCAGTGATGCTGGGCTGGGACTCTGCAAACTAGTACATTTCTGCTTTGCCAGTTGGGTCCCTGCTAAGCTTTGCCAGCAGGAGGCACAAGAGGGAGAGGGATTTGCTCTTTCCTGTTTCCTTCCTGTTCTTGTGAGCAGCACCCCAGCAATGCTCCCTCAGCCCAGCAATGCCAGCCCATTCCCCAACCAGCAGATGAATGTGTTAAGTCGTTTTTCCAGCACTCACAGAGCCAGTTTCATTGAACTTCCTTGGAGATGCCAACACCAGCCAGGTGGCACCCCTCCTCAGAGGTCTGGGTGCCATCTCTGAGCGGCTCCTCCCAAACTCCTTAGTTTTAACAATTCCATTATCTTCCCAATGTTCTCCCAACCCTAAGGGTTGTATAGGGTGACCACCTTGTCCTGGTTTTCTGAAGTTTTGGAGTGCTGAAAGTCCCCTATTCCTGCAACCCACTCAGTCCCAGGCCAGTCAGGAAGGTGGATCACCTTAGGGTGGTAGCTGCTTCCGGCACTTGCTACCTCGGTTACCTTGTTGACAATTTTATATCAAGAGGACAATTCTTTATAATAAAATTTCTCTGTTAAAACACTGGTGTGATTTCTGCCCTCTGACTGAAACACGACACATCCTCATATTGAATTCTCAGGAAGTGCTGTTAAATAAGAGAACATCCGTTATTTGTGGGGAAAACCCACAGCATTCCATTAAGGAGTATTACCTTGTTTTATTGCTGCTATTTTGATCACCATGGCTATAGCAGCAGCTGCTGCTCTGGTGATAACAATACCTCACATATATAGAGCTTCTCACAGTTCACAAAACATGCCGGCCGCCATGTCTCACTTGTTTGTCACAACAACTCCGTGGCGTAAGTACTGTTCTCGCCACTGAGTTCAGAGAGGGAGTGTGACTTGCCCACAGGCATAGCTAGTCACGGATTGCTGCACTTCAAACCAATTTAAAAACTCCCAGTTCTTCCCCTCTTTACCTTGCAGCCTTTCTTGCATTGAATTCAATTGCAGGCAAGCAGTAGCTCCCTTCCATTTTCTCTTTTGCTTCCCACCCTACCTCCCCTGCGCTGTGCCCCGAAGCTTTTGTACTTTATCGAGCTCTGCGGGATAAAATGGACCACAGGGATGCATGACTAGGAGAACTAGGCTCGGGATCCTACGCGCTCTGCTGGACAGCTCCTTAATGATGGCATGGCTCACATTTCCAGTGGGTTTGCATTTAAACTAAAAGCTTTCTAGAACCTTGGACTTGGACCTGGTTTGCTTAAAAGGCCTTTCCCAGAACACTCCATCTTATTAAGACCATAAAACAATCGAAATAGCTGGATCATTTCATATTCTGAAGTGATCTGAATTGCTTTATGTGGACAGTGACTGAAGTGCTCCTGTAAATAATGTTGCCAGGTGGCATTGGAGAGATCTGCCTAGAAGGTGGTGATCATGGGAATAGTGAAGGCAGCTGTGGGCATCTGCTGTGGCCGCAGCCAGCGCTGCCTGTGTGGTGTCATGGAGAACAGAAATACGTTGGAGGTGGTCCCTCCTCTCAGACTGCTAACAGGGCAGATTCCAGGTTAGGGCAGACAGATTCTGCCTCTCAGTGGGAGGACTGGCTTGTGTATTCTGGGATAGGCAGTGCTGGCATTGTAGACAGTCTACCACAGCTGCACACTTACCCTGGTGTTTGGTGTAAAAAGCAAGATTTAGTTCAACCAGGCAGTCATAGCTGAGGTCATTCAAGCAAACAGAAGGGTTCCCTAGAAGGTGTGAAGGCTCTGCCAGCTCTCAGGGGCCTATATTCCCACTGAAAGGCATGACCTTTTGGCCAGAGAATCTTCAAGTCCCGGCTCAAGGAAGAGGACGTAGAAGCTGTTTGCTTGGTTCTGGAGAGAACATTTTATTTTTCTCTGAGAAGTAAGCCAGAAATAGAATGCCGTCGGGATTTGAAAACACTTCTTTCAATTTGATGCACTTAAATCCAAAGGCAGGTAATGAATTTTGCTTCACCCATAAAGCTTCAATCTCCTTGATGAGCATATGCAATGACAACTGAAAACAAAAGGCATAAAATTACCATGGCGATGGCTAATTGTGGTGACTCTGCATATATTAGTTCACAGTAACACAAATAACACTTGGGTAGGCTAACGTGCTAAGGTACAGAAAACATTGTTCTGCTTAAAATGTGAAAATCACAGTCTGTTGTGATTAAACTAACATTACAAATATTAGCAAATTAAATATTGTTTAATGGTGAATAGGAAAAGAAAGTCATTTTCCCCAAAGCTATTTGAGACTCTGTCTTATGGAGCAAGGGCCTGGAATGTGGTTGGAGTGCTCGGTGCCCGAGAAATTTGAAATAGAGTATCAAGCTTTTGGGTCGCCCTTCTCCCTCTCAGCAGCCTTTTTCACATTGGCATCTTCTTTCCCAGATGCCCAGACATCTCCTGAGTAACTGGCATTGTGGGAGAGAGTACAGGGAAGACAAAGAGACAGGCTCTGTCTTTAAGGAGAAATAATAATAGGCTGAGCTTTGCCGTCATACCCAGGAGGCCTCAACGCCTGCCAACTTTGGGCCATTTCCCTTTAGCGAGACTTAATTGTCTTTTATGTAAAATGGGGAGAGTGTGAACCTTGAATAAGATAATGGGTATAATGTATAGGGAACATAACAGCTGTTTAATGTCAGTGATATTGGTTAGAGATAAAAGGCCAGTGCACGTGAAATAATGGCAGCATCAGGGAGAACTATGGGGATGTGCTAACCAGTGCGTGGGACTTGAAGTTCTGGAGTAATTCAGCAAAAAACGGTCAGGCTTCCTGAGTAAAGCAAGGCTTGAGCTGGGCATGGCTTGGGCAGGCAGAAGGTCCTGAGAGGCTGCTCTTGGAAGGCAGCTCATGACGAAAGGGGTGCAGGCAGAAATAGGCACATTGGTGGGCAACGGGAGACTGAAATGATCCGCATGGTGACTAGTGTTAGGGTCGCACTGTGGAGGGCTATGAAACCCAGGCACAGAGTGTACTTAGCAAGGAAGCGTAGCTCTGAATTCAGTGCCCTTAGGAAATTACATATAGCCCCAATTATTTTAAGTTTCTGTGATGTACCTCCCCTCCCCACCACCAAATCCATTTCAGTTTCCTTTTTTCTCTTTTTTTCAAAATGATACTCTCATCTTCACTCTATAGTGTGCTGTTTATTTCCAAGTGCAATTAGAGGACTGGGCCAAAAAGCAAATGGAGCACGTCTTGCCAACTCTACCTGCAAATGCATTCCATTTGCTTAACTGTGACTCATATTTGGAACGACCTGAAAAGGACAGGGCAATAGTGTTTGGGGTGGTGACAGCACCATCCATTACCTTGCTGAGAGCCAAGGAAGGGAGCCAGTGGCTCTCTTTGAGAGAAGATGAACCATGAAGCAAACAGTGATTCCGATTAATAATAATTCCTCAAGCCTGTGTTGTGATTTACAAGTGTTTCCAATGCTCTCCAAGCCAGTAACTCATGCAAATTTTAGGACAACTCTATGAGATTATTAAAGAAAATGTTGTCCTTGTTTGCCATAGGAGGGAGCTGAAATTGAAAGAAAAAGAGGGCTTGCCCAGAGTTGCACAGCAAGGAAATAATGACAGTAAATAGAGACATAGGTTGTCTGTTTTTAATACATTACCCATCAAGCATCTGTTCTGTATTTATAGCTCTTGACTCTCCTGCTCCCCTCATCCCTGAAGACTGGAAGATGCTGGATTGGGGGTTAAGTAGTTGAAAACCAGTCAGAGGGTATTTTGTTGAACCAGACACGAGGTGAGAAGGGACTGTAAGATTCGAAACCTTCACTTTCTTTCACAATCTCTCTGGGTCTTGTTTCTCAGTCTCCCAAGTAGCTCCCTTTGTTTTGTCCGGTCCTTAAGCACTGATGTCTTCCCACGTTTGGCCAGGGTCTCTGTTCTCTCTCTCCATGCTCACGTGGATGATGCCTTCCATTCCCCACCCCTGGCTTTTATTGTCAATTCTGAAATCACATCTCCAGCCAGACTCATCTCCTCAGATCAAGATCCATGTAAGGACTCTCTTAACTCACAAATCTCACCCTTTCCAGCATCTACTGATGCTTTCCGTACTCACCAGATGCATGTTCTCTGCAGAAATCAACACAGTGGACCCCTCTTTGATCTTGGGACATGCCTACCTTGGCTTCTGTGACATGGCACTCCTGGTTTGCCTTCTACCTTTTTCGATGCTCTTTCTCTTTTCCTTTGCTCATCCGCCAATGAAAAATGATTAAATGGTTTCTCCCCATGCCTTCTCACTCCATACAGATGAATAATCACCTACATCCTAGCCTTCAGCGACCACCTGTATAGAGGCAACTCTCGTATTTACACATCTAACTTAAGGCATTTCTTCTGATTCTCAGGTCTGATCCACACAGTCTCCTTATTAACAAACTTTTCTTTTTGGATGGCTTCAAAGGCCCTCAAACATAACAAGTCCAAAGGTGAACTCATAATTTTTCATTTCAAATGTGGCACTCCTTTAATGTTCCTCATTCCAGTGAATGATGCTCAGTAAATTTAAATCAGGGCCTCTCCAGTGTCTTCCTTGACAACTGTCTCCACACCATAACCCATCCCAGCCACCACCATTATCTTCCAGGTAGCTGTGGAATCCACCCACTGGGCCCTATTTCCGCTGCCACCACCAAGTCATTGTTGTGTCTTGCATGATTGTGAAAAAAAATCTCCTAATTGCTGTTTTCTGGTTCACTTTTGTCTCCCTCAGTTCATTTTTACACTGAATTGAAGTGACCTTTTCTCACCTCATTCTCTGCTAAAAAGCCTTTCAGTATTTCGGAGTGCTCTTTGAATAAATCAGTCCTTCGCGTGGCTCCACTCCATTGTACCTCTCTTGCCTCCTCGGCAGCCTCATTTTGCTCTGTTCTCTTTCTTCTTTAGCTCCTTCCCACCTCAGGTTTCTGCACGCCTTCCCTTTAGCATAGAATTCTCATCCACGCCTCACTTGTTCAGCTTTCCATTGTTTTTGCACACCCAACTCACAGGTTGTTTTCACAGAGGTGCTTCCCTTCCCTACCATACGTGGTCCCCTATTCATGCCTTCGTAGTTCTGGCTTTGTTCCCTTTATTCTGTAGCCTTTTTCAGTTTGCAATTCTATATTTATGTGATTGTTTGATTAATAATGGTCCTCCACATTTAACTGTATGCTCCATGAGAGTAATAACCGGTTACTGCTTTTACTTAAATTGGATCCCAGGACCTAGATGAGTGCCTGATGCACAGTAGGCACTCAACAAATTTGTTGAGTGCTAAATATAACTGGATATTGGCCATCTTCACATAAATGCATATCTTGAAGGCATGCTTCAAACGGAACTCATCCTTTCTCTTTAACCTGTACCCTTCCCCTTGTCCCCCTGGAATTCTCCATTTAAGTAAGTGCCCTAGCCCTCCACCCAATCGCTCCACTAGAATTCTGGGTAGCATTCTTGATTCTTCCGTTTCCAACCATATGTAGTCACTAAGTCCTATAGATTCTGTCTCCTCACCATCTCGTGTAGGTATGTCTTTCTCTTGATCCCCACCTTGCCTGTCTTAGTAAAAAAGATTCTTTTGCTTGAAATAATTGTAACAGATTCTAATTTGTGTTTCGGACTCCAACCTTGTCTCCTAATTTCCTTTCCCTTTCAGTGTTGGGAATCATCTTTCTAAAATACTGATATGCATATTGTTTCCTTCTCAAAGTTTCAATCGTCTCCTATTTGCGTAAAAGATAAAAATCCCACCTCGGTAGCATTCCTTTCATGCTGATCGTGGCTGCCAAGTCCAGAGTCCCCGCTTCGCCTTTTTCTCTCCTTACTCTCTTTGTTCCTGACACATTGGTGCCCTTTCTATCCTCAAATGTTGCCAGGCTTGCTTTTGCCAATGTTTTTGTTCATGCACTTTAATCTTCTTTTTTTTTTTTTTTTAAAGATTTTTATTGGGGAATTGGGGGAAGGGGAACAGACAAGTTGCTGTCGTTTTGTTCTTCAGTCTAGTTGTGGAGGACGTTGCTTCACTGGCCCAAGTTGGCACCATCATTGCGCTCTTCCTGGGCGAGGCAGATCAGTCGCCGGCTTCTGGACGGCCGCTCACAGCGGCTGCTGGCCGCTCATGCTGGCTGCTGGCCGCTCATGCTGGCTGCTGGCTACACACGGTAGCCCATGGCAACCCCCTGTCATCGCCAGCGACTCATGGCAGCCCAGCTCCAGGTCGAGCTGTTGTTCAGCATCTTAGCTGTGGAGGGCAGTGTTACTGGCCCTCATATGTGGGATCCGAACCGGGGCCCTCTGGCGTCCCAAGCCAGCTCTTAACCAATGTGCCACTCAGCCAGCCCTCTTTAATCTTCTCAGGATGACCTCCTTGCCCACCCAGAAAATGTTTCCCTATTCTTCTAGCCCAGCCGCCCAATATCATCTCTTTCTTTTGGGAAATCTTTCTTGCTCCCCTTAGGCAGATTGCACACTGCTTCCCCAAACACCTGTTCTAAAGTAAGTACCTATTTCTGAGTTTGGGTTCCCAGTAAAAGAATGTCTGCAGCGTTTAGCCCATCATGTCTGGCTCGCACTCAATGAATGCTTTTTAAATATATGGACATGTTTTCATCAAATGAGGCGATTAGTTGTCAGGCACAGGGACCCACCCACTTAGGCGAATTTATAAACAGGACTTATGGCTCCCAGGAAGTCTCATGAAATCCAGTTACAGGCAATATAGCTAAGAGTTTCAGAGTATCAGAACGTTGTTAGGCAGCTGCTTGCTTTATTTCTCTTTCTCTGGAGCTTCATTCTTTCTTGTCTGCTCCTGCCTGAACATCTTCTCCATTCTCCTCTTGCAGACCAGCCTACTCTGCAAGGCTTTCGTTTCTGGATCTCCACAACTTTGGCTTTTACCCAGCTTTGGGTCATACGTCTGCCATTGACACATGCTGCACTGCCAACATCTGACTTTCAACAGTCCCTATGTCTCAGTTCAAATTATCGAGGAAATTGACTGGTTCTTGGCCAGCCATTGGGGTGGCTGGCTTTGAGTTGGTTCTATTCATGTCGCTGTTCTTGGTTCCATCCTCTGTTGTTAGCGGGGAAAGGTGTTCAGCCTGGAGCTGTTAGTTACAGTGGAGTCTCTGAGAAGGGATGTGGGAGGGGCAGGCAAATTGATTGATTGCTAGAAAAGGAACAAAATCTTAGTTTGGTAATTTGCTTATCAGGACCACTGCAGCTGGGAGGGATATGAATAACTAAAGCCATGCACAGTCACTTCTCCACACTTTCAGTGCCCCAGGGAGTCTGATGTCCGGCCTGGCCCTATACCAACTCCCAGTCCTTCATCTCATCTCTAGCCTTAGTGTCTTTCAACCCAACAAAACAGCCTCACACATAAGATAGCAAATAGAAACCAACTGGTAACTCAACAAAGGTATGGCTCAGCTTTTAGGTATTTGTTTGAACCAGGTTTACTTGTACTAAAGTGATCCTGGGCAAATAGTGTGCTTTGTCCTGAACAGGAATTTCTGCAGGGAGTAGCTCTAACTAGAGGTACACTCTGGCTGGGCCTTCCATTCCCCAGCTCTTCTCCAGGGAATGACTTGCATGGGTTTGGAAGTATCAAGTGGTATGGAGTATAAAGACCACAAGTGTGGAACCAGACAGGGTTCTGTTTCATTTATATCTATGATCTTTGAATGCTTCTGTTTTTCTTTCTCTGATTATGCAAATTAATTTCCTAGGGAGCACATTTTATACAGCTAAGTTTTCTAGGCCCATTTTGGGCTTATGATGCAAACAAGTCCTGTAAACTAGGGTGTCTTTTAACTCGGCATCCTGGCAGAGATCAATTCCTGGCAAGAGAATTGAGCTATCAGCCGCCAATACATCAGGCTTTGGGGGAAAGGAGTGTGTCAGCCATGAAGAGGATAACTGGACAGAGCACCACAGCATCCTTACAGTCAACCAACGTGGTCCTGCCTGAACCTTCTTACTCGTTATTTCAGAAGGAGAGGGACTTTCTTTTCAGGTGATGTTCATGAAAAGGGAATTTCATTATCCAGCTGGGGTTCCCTACTGACCCTGTGATGGAGGAGGGGGAGATCACGTGGTTAATAATTCTATCCTATGTGGCAGGGGCAGTCCTCAAAAGGAATACATGCTGCACAGACAAAAAAAATGAAAGCAATGTCAACCGTAGCCTTCATAATCTTATTGCACCAGAGAATGAGAAAGCATATCCACAAATGATGAGTACTAATACAAAAGAGTTTATAGGAAATATTCCTAAAAAATATGACCTGAGGCCACTTAGTCTCCTTATTTTATAGGGTCAGAGAAGGATGCCTTGTTTCTAATTAACATTTGCACTTACTACTAAACCTATATTCTACAACATTTTAATTCTGACGATAATGCTACTTCTACCATAGTGTGGGCTAGTCCGTATTGATTAAGGGAAGAAAGAAATGGTAGAAATTGGAATAATTTTGAACCTAATGTGTACAGAAGTACTTGTTTGTGGATATTGTTCTTCAACATTATTCGTTGTTCATCTGAAGATTTATACTGCTTCATTAACACTGTAGTCCTCCCCTTACCTGAGAAGGGCATGTTCCAAGACCCCAGTGGATGCTTCAGACTGCTGACAGTACTAAATCTTTTATTTTATTATTAGTTTTAGATGTACAGAACAACATAGTGATCAGACATTTACATAACTCACAAAGTGATAACCCAACAAGTCTACTACCCACCTGACACTGTACATAGTTATTAGAACATTGTTGACTATATTCCCCATGCTGCACTACACATCCCCATGACTATTTTTTAATTACAGTTGACATTCAATATTATTCTGTAATAGTTTCAGGTATACAATGTAGTGGTTAGACATTAATATAATTTATGAAGTGATCCCCCCCAATAAGTCTACTACCAATCTGATGCTATACATAGTTTTTACAGTACTATTGACTATATTCTCCATACTGAACGTTACATCCCCGTGACTCTAACTGCTAATTTGTACTTCTTAATCCCTTCACCTTTCTTAACCAGCCCCCCAGCCCTCTTCCCTTCTAGTTACCTTCAGTTTGTTCTCTGTATCTATGGATCTGTTTTTGTTTTGTTTGTTGATTTATTTTTTTCTTCAGATTCCACATATAAGCGAGATTACATGGTATTTGTCTTTCTCAGTCTGACTTATTTCACTTGGCATAATGCCCTTTGGTCCATCTATTATTGTTGCAAATGGTAAGATTGTATTCTTTTTTATTGCAGAGTAATATTACATAGTATATATGTACACAATTTCTTTATCCAATTTTCTATTGATGGGCATTTTGGCTGTTTTCATATCTTGGCTATTGTTAATAGTTGTGCAGTGAACATAGGGGTGCATATATCTTTTCCAATTAATGTTTTGGATTTCTTTAGATAAATACCCAGGAGTAGAATTACTGGATAATAAGGTAGTTCTATTTTTAATATTTTGAGGAACCTCTTTACTGTTTTCCATGGTGGCTGCACCAATTTGCAATCCCACCAACAGAGTACAAGGGTTCCCTTTTACATTCTCGCCAATTCTTGTTTGTTGATTTGTTGATAGCCATTCTTACAGGAGTGAGGTGGTATCTCATTGTGGTTTTAATTTGTGTTTCTCTGATGACTAATGACGCTGAGCATTTTTTCATATGTCTATTGGCCACCTGAATGTCCTCTTTGGAGAAAAGTCTATTCAGGTATGTGCCCATTTTTTAAATTGGATAGTTTTTTTTTTGGTGTTGAGCCATATGAGTTTTTCATAAATTTTAGATATTAACTCCTTATCAGGTGTACCATTGGTGAATATCTTCTCCATTCAATAGGATGTCTTCATTTTGATGATGGTTTCCTTTGCTGTGCAAAAACTTTTTAGCTTGATATAGTCCCATTTGCTTATTTTTTCCTTTTTTTCCCTTGCCTGAAGAGCTATATCTGTAAAAAATATTAGTAATGGTAATGTCTGAGAGTGTACTATGTTTTCTTCTAGGAATTTTATGGGTTTGGGTCTTACATGTAAGTCTTTAATTCATTTTGAGTTTATTCTTATATATAGAGTAAGAAGATGGTCTAGTTTCATTTATTCGCATGTATCAGTCCACTTTTCCCAGCACCATTTATTGAATAGACTGTTTTTACCCCAATGTATATTTTTGCTTCCTTTGTCATAGATTTAGTGACCATATAGGCATGGATTTGTTTCACTATTCTATTACACTGATCTATGTGTCTGTTTTTATGTCAATAGCATGCTATTTTGATTACTATGGCCTTGAAGTATAGTTTGGTATCAGGTAGCATGATATAGCATTGTTCTTTCTCAGGATTGCCTTGGGTATCCAGGGTCTTTAATGGTTCCATATACATTTTAGGATTGTTTGTTCTAGTTCTGTGAAAAATGCCATTGGTATTTTGATAGGGATTGCGTTGAATCTGTAGATTGCTTTGGGTAGTATTAACATTTTAACTATATCAATTCTTCCTATTCATGAGCATGGTATATGCTTCCAGTTATTTGTATCTTCTTTAGTTTCTCTCATCAATGTCATAAGTCTTCTACTCCCTTGGTTAAATATATTCCTAGGTATTTTATTTTTCTTGATGCAATTGTAAATGGTACTGTTTTTCTGATTTCTATTTCTGGTAGTTTATTATTGGTGTTTAAAAATGCAACTGATTTCTAAATATTAATTTTGTATCTGACTACTTTTCTAAATTCATTTATCTGTTCTAATAATTTTCTGGTGGAATCTTTGGGGTTCTGTCTATATAGTATCATGTACAAATAATGACAGTTTTATTTACCATATTTTCCCATGTATAAGACACACCGTTTTTGAAAAATTTGGGGTCTAAAAACTGGGTGCGTCTTATACAGTGGTTGTAGGTTTTTTTACTTGCATTTCCTGCAAGTGATGAGGAGTTCTATGAATTTTATGATGAATAAAACTTCAGTTCAATAACTTCATGTAATATATTTTTTTCAAATTTTGGGCCCCAAAATTAAGGGGCATCTTATACATGGGAGCTTCTTATACATGGGGAAATACAGTATTCCTATCCAATTTGGATGCCTTTTTTTTCTTTTTCTTGTCTGATAGCTGTGGCTAGGAGTTCCAGTACTATGTTGAAGAAAAATGGTAAAAGTGAACATCCTTGTCTTGTTCCTGATCTAAGGAGAAAGCTTCTAACTTTTCCCTGTTGAATATGATATTAGCTGTGGTTTTGTCATATATGGCCTTTATTATGTTGAGATATGTTCCCACTTTGTTGATAGTTTTGAATATAAACGGATGCTGGATTTTGTCAAATGCTTTTTCTGCTTCAAATGATCTGATCATGATTTTTATTTTTCATTTTGTTTATGTGGTGTATCACATTAATTGATTTGCACATATTGAACCAACCTTGCATACCAGGCATAAATCCCACTTGATCATGCTGTATGATCTTTTTAATGTATTGCTGAATTTTATTTGCTAATATCTTTTTGAGGATTTTTGCATCTATGTTCATCATGGATATTGGTCCATAACTTTCTTTTTGTAATGTCTTTGTCTGGTTTTGGAATCAGGGTAATGGTGATCTCGTAAAATGAGCTTGGGAGTCTCCTCTCCTCTTGAGTTTCTTGGAATAGTTTGAGAATAGGTGTCAATTCATGCCAAGTCTTATATATACTCTTTTTTCCTATATATACATACCTATGATAAAGTTTAATTTATAAATTAGGCCCAATAAAAGATTAACAACAATAACTAATAATAAAAGAGAACAATTATAACAACATACTGTGATAAAAGTTATGTGAATGGCTTTGGGGCCATTATTAAGTGAAATAAGGATTACTTGGACATTAGCACTGCAATACCATGACAGGCAGTCTAATAACGCAGACTAACTGGCAGATGACATATACAGAGGATACGCTGGGCAAAGGGATGATTCATGTTCTTGGCTGGATGGAGCAAGATGGGGTGAGATTTCATCACTATACTCAGAATGGTATGAAATTTAAAACTCATGAATTGTTTATTTCTGGAATTTTCCATATAACATTTTTGAACCATGGTTGACCCCTGATAACACTGAAACTGCAGAAAGCAAAACCTTGGATAAAGAGGGGCTACTGTAAATATAATAGTTTCTTATATTTGTTGGGTACTTATTCAGACACTTAAATAAACAGGTGGTGTTCATTCAATCATTCCTTACGACCACCCTGACACAAATATCATTAGTGTCCCCATTTAACAGCCAAGAACACTGAGGCTAAATGAGGTAATTTTTTCAATGTCTTATAAGTAATAAACGGGATTTGACTCTATAAAACCTGGTGCTTAACCTCCTTGGTATGTTGCCTTATTACTAAAGTTGACATTTTTTTATTATATATTTTCAAAACAAACTCTTACTCTAGTTGAAAACTTAACTCCTTAATTCTTGCATGGTGAATTAAAGAATTCTGTTGAAATAGGAAGATAAATGAAATTGTATCCTTTAACTTATTTCATGAGATACCTTTATCTGTGTAGCAATCATGTCTTTAATTTTTTAACATTAAAATTTATTTTACAAATAATATTTAACAGAATGAAAAATAGGAGATTAAAAGTTAGTCCTCACTACTACTACTACCATCCCTTCAACTGTTTTTCTCTTTGTATTTCCTTGTAGGTCTGGTCCCCAGAAGATATTTTTACTACCTGTATCCATGGCAGAACTATTAGGTTGAACCATGTGGAATTTTCAATATTTTGCCATTTTCCTACAAAAATGGTAATTGATATGGTTCAACCTAATTTTTTTCAGCTTTAATTCAATACTTTGTATTAGCATTTTCCATGTTGCTATGCAGCCTTCACACTTGTCATTTCAATGAATATCTAATGTTCCATTAAGTAAAAGCTCACTTAACCATTTTTTGTCTGTTGTCCTTAGGTTTTCACTATCGTAAATGTGTATCTTCATATATAGATATTTCTCTCTCTTTTAGGTTAACTCCTTAGGATAAATTCTTAGTGATGGGATTACTGGATCCAAGAAAATTAATATTTTATGTCTTTTGATCTATATAAATAAGTTTACAAACAATCTATTTAAATTGCAATCAACAGTGTATAAATATTAATTTCATCAGAACCTGGTTAGCCTTGAGTATTACCATTATTTTTTATAATATAATAGGTGTAAAATGGTACTTAATGAATATTTTAATTTGTTTTTCTTTGATCACAGCAAGGTGTGATCATTTTTGCATGCTTGTTTACTGATTTAAATTCCTCCTGCATAGATGATCAGATCATATTGTTTGCTCATTCATCTAATGGGCATCTTATTTGTATATGATCATTGTGCATCTTATATAATATAGATGTCAACCTTTTATATTTTAAAAGCATTTTAATACATTTTTCTCTTAATTTTTATTATATTATTTTAGAAGTTACAAAATAAATCTTTTATAGCATTAAATCTGAATTTTCTCATCAATTAAAGCTTAGAAAGTTTTAAGTCCTGCACATCTTTAAACATATTTGATTTTTATTCTTTGCCACACCTTAATAAGACTAAATGATATTTACATTTTAGTGATGCAAAATTTATTTTGATTTATGGTATAAGCTAAGGATGTAAACTAATTTTGTTTTAAATTTTCTAAGTAGACATTCCCAAACTGTTTTTTAAATAAGTTCTCTTTCCCTGTTGTTTAGAGATGTTTTCTCCAAGGATATAAAACATTTGATGTGATAGAGTCTCCTTCTGCAACATTTATTTGGTTCCACATTTTTTTTAATGGTGCCAGATGTATTATAATACCTAAAAGGATGGTCTCCTCTAATTATTTTCAAATTGAAAACATTTTAATATTTACTTCCTAGTTTTTTCTTCATAGGCTAATTTGATAATATCTCACAATTTTATAACTCAGTCAGGTTTAAAAATAGTGTATGGGTTTCCTTTTGCTTTTGTAAAATAACACCGTAGACTTAATGGCTTATAAACATCTGTTACCTTACAGTCCTGTAGGTTAGAAGTCTGACACCAGCTCCACTTGGCTAAAATCAAGGTGTTAGCAAGGCTGTGTTTTCTTTTGTGGAGGCTCTTAGTGGAGAATTCATTTACTTGCTCTTTCCAGCTTCTCGGGGCTGCCCGTATTCCATAGCGCATAGGCCCTTGTTTCCATCTTCCAAGGCAACAATGCTTCATCTCTCTGTTTTAGGGCAGAGCCAGAAAATATTTTCCAATTTTAATGATTTATGTGATCAGACCAGGCTCTGGATAATCCAGGATAATCTTCCCCAGTTACAAGGTCTTCACCCTTAATCACATCTGCAAAGTCTGTTTTGCCACGTAAGGTATTCATAGGTACCAGGGATTAGAATGTGGACATATTTTGGGTGGGACATTCATTTGCCTACAACAAAAAGCATCAGAGTTTTGTTTGGGATTCTGTTAAGTATATGTTAAGTAACTGACAGAATTGGCATTTGTGCAATATTTTACTTTCTCATCCATCAGTAAGGCGTAGTTCAGTCTTCCTGGCAATCACTTGGTGGTGACATTTTGAGGACTGAGTAGCTTTAAAGACCCTACCTCCTTAATTGCACTCCTTAAACTTCTATTTTGTGTATTGCTGTTGTGAATAGGACATTCGTTTGCCCATATTCATTTCTAGTACATTTCTGTAAAAACATATTGCTTGATGTTCTTAATTCTTCATGAAAATTTATTCCCTAATGGGATCTTAATTTGGCATCCGCTCTACAAGGAGAAACATATGCTGGCAGTACGTGGTGCAGTGTGAATGCAGTTCCCAGGGAACCAGTCCAGCTATGCCATATTGAGAAATCTCCATTTTCATTCTTTATTTGAAAAGATGCAAAAATGCTGAGCATTGAGATGACCTTCAATGCTTAAGGAAGGTTGCTGAATACTATGTTTGACCTAGTTTTCTCAATGTCCTGAGCAGAAGGACACCCAGCAGTCCAGGAACTGTCCTGGCAAAGGGAAGTGGCATATGGGCCTGGGGTGTAGAGGCAAAGCTTTGCTTGGGGACCCTGAGCAGCCCCTCTCTCCAAATGATTGATTAATTTCTACTTCAGCAGGTTGCAGTTTGCCATCCACTTCCTTCTACGTTTGATACTCAGGTTGAAAGCAGGCTCAAGATGCAGAGGAACAATTTTGGGATTGAAAACAAGAGGCCTGATTCCAGACTTAACCTGAGAGTTTGGTTCACCCATATGGTGGTGAGGAGGTAATCTGATTCCTCAGGGGACCGTTTGTCTTATTTGTAATATAGGGGGTCTATAAACTGGTGGAGATTTCAAAGAAAGCAAAATCCGTTTGATGAAGGAACAAAGCACCAATCATTTCAGTTGCCACTTTCTTCTCATTACACTGATTCTGGGGCAACACGTAGGAGTAGCAATTCTTTTTGACCCTCTTACCCTAGAAATATCCCTGACCTTTTCGGCTAATTCTCATCTCAGCCTACGAGCACTTGAGAAGTCTCAGAATTCTTTAAGTGGTGATGGTGGACTTGACATCCCTTCTAAGTGAGAGCATATAGGATTGAAAACACTGGTGTCCTGACACTGGGTGCTCCAGCCTGTGTTCCATAGGAAGTCTTTGCCGTATCCGCCGAGAGGAGGAAGCTTATAGACCAAATAAAGTCTGAATGGGTTTGGCTTGCCCAGGAAATCCTTCCTTATGGCTCTGTTGTCATTCTCCCCTCCCACTCTGTTTGTGCCTTGATGTGTCTTCATCATTTGTCTCTTCATCAGTTACTGTTTCCTTCCTCTGTGGATCAGGGGCTCTGATGTCTGAAGAGCAGTGGGATTCAAAGAATGGCTTGGAGAAGCCATGATCTCACCCCAAACTTATCCGATCCCAGTACTTTGCACTGAACTTCTACTTGTAGCCCGTCTTCTACTTAGTATCAGTGCTCCCTGCACAGACCCTGGTAGGTGAGGTCCAAGCCCACATGGAGGGCTAGCAAAACACTGGAGAGCTTCTTCAAATCCAAGTTTTCCTCCCTCGCTCATATCTGAGACTGTTTTTGTCTCCTATCATAGGAAGCATCCAGACAGCTCTTGGAGGTGAAGGCTGACTTCTCTGGTCAAGGTTAGAACTTGCCGTTGTACGAGACCTCCAGGTTGTCCCTGATCCTTTCCTGGGTTCAGCAAGGAAGTGAACCACAAACCTTCCAAGTCCCAGGAATCATGTCAGAGCATCGCATCACAAAATTTGCTGTTTCGGCAACAACAACACACCTGAGTTGAGAGCCTTTATAAACCAGTCCCCATGGATATGATTTTTCTTGAAGAATGCAGAATCTTGTTTGGAATTTATACATAGAAACAGCTACTTCCAGGATGGTGTGACATAAATTAAAACAATTGGCCACATATCTTGCTGTTGACTATTGGGTTGAGAAATTAATTCCTGGGAGGTTAGTTAGCCTAGTGATAAAGAGAGGCTCCAAGAATTAGAAAAACAAAATATACGTGGCATTCTCGGTATTTTTTTTTTGAGGGTTTAGTGGAGAGCAAGGAAAAAGCTGTGTGTGTGTGTGTGTGTGTGTGTGTGTGTGTGTGTTTTAACATGATATAACTACATTATTTATATTTAAAAATTTGGAGTCAGACACATTTGATTTAGAATTACATCTCTCTCACTTCCTAGCTTTTCAGTCTTGGAAAAGCTTCTTAGTCTCTCTGAACCTCATTTTCTTTGTGAAGTTTCGCTGAGATGATGCACATGATGATAGTTGCTACTTGTCTGGCACTTAAGTGTTAGCACTCATTATTGCTATTGTTATTGCTTGAAAATTGGAATCATGTAACAAATGGAACTATTTCATAACAAACGGTACTCAATCTGATCAATTGCGTTGAGCTATTCAGTGGGGGTAAAAGGGGTGGGAACCATTATGGAAACCTATCCTAGTATTCCAGAAAGTCAAAATACTGTAAGCTGGCATGGCACAGAGGAACCCTCTACTTCAGAAGGAGAACTCAGAGCCTCAGACCACAAGCTGGCAGGGTGCCCTGGCCTGCAGCCCTGAGTGCAATGAGCCCTGGAGGGAGAGGGAAGCCCTCAGAACTGCGCTTCAGAGGAGGAAATCCCCTGAGACTCCCGTGAAGAAAAGGAAAAAATTGGTGCTGTTGTACAACCTCGGCTTTTGAAAAGAGACTACATTATACCATGTTGGAGCAGGAAGAGACCTTAGTCTGAGGACCACAGGGTCAGAGAGAGTGTCCCAGGCTGGGCTGAGCCTGGGCCTCCGCTGCCAGGCCAGATTGGAATTCAAGGGTACCAGATGTGGCAGATGGCAGTGTCAGCAGCTGCCTATCTTCCTTCCAAGCTGTGAACATGGGTGGGATCAAGCTCTATGCCTCCTTACATAGCTGCATTAGAGTGAACGTAGGAATATGGGCATTAGTAAGGATTGTTTAAAAGCATGTTTTAAAAGAAGATGGTGAAGATGGAAATGAGGATTGAAAGATCTGTGCGTAACAACACAACTTAGTGGAAGTTAGAAGAGGAGAAGAGCCTCTGAGGATAGGAGTTGGGAGCAGGTATCTTTCATCATAAATTTATTTTAGCATGTTTTTCAATTCCTTGACGTTTCGCAGATGACTTTATCTCTCCTTGGAAATTACCTTGCTTGTTCTTCCTCTGTTTCGGAATAACCCTCCCGAGTTAGAAGGAACATGCGTACCTTTGTCCTAGAGTTTTTTCATACCTGTCCCTAACCTCGCCTGTGACCAAGAACATAGCTTACATACTTTGTTCCTGGAATTATTGAGAGTCTTCAGGCAGACTTAAGTAGACTGCTGTCTTAGTCAGCATGGGCTGCTGTAACAAAATACCCTACACCGGCTGGTTAAAACAATAGACATTTATCTTTCACAGTTCTGGAGGCTGGAAGTTTGAGAGCAGGGTGCCAGCAGGGCCTGGCTTTGGTGAGAACTTGCTTCCTGGTTTGCAGATAGGTGCCTTCTCGCTGTGTGCTCACGTGGCTGAGAGAGTTCGAGCTATAGTCTCTTACTCTTCTTACGGCACTAATCCCATCATGGGGACTCCACCCTCATGACGTCTTCTGAACCTAATCACCTTAGGAAGACTGCACCTCTTTTTTTTTAATATTTTTTAAATTTTCATTTATTTTTTAAAAGATTTTATTGGGGAATTGGGGGGAGGGAACAGCGTTGGGGAATCGGGGAAGGGGAACAGAAAAAGTTGCTGTCCTTTTGTTCCTCAGTCTAGTTGTGGAGGATGTTGCTTCACTGGCCCATGTTGGTATTATCATTGCGCTCTTCCTGGGTGAGGCAGATGGGCCACTGGCCACTCACGGTAGCTCATGGCAGCCCACTGCAGCCTACGCCATCGCCAGCAACTCACAGCAGCCCCAACTCCTGGTTGAGCTGTTGTGCACCATCTTAGCTATAGAGGGCGCAGTGTTATTGGCCCATGTGGGATCTGAACTGGTGGCCCTGCTGCTCAGAGCTCGTACTCCCAAGCCAACTCTTAACCAACGAGCCACTCGGCTGGCCCGATCCCACCTCTTAATACCATCCCATTGGGTGTCAAGGTTGGAACATGAATTTTGGGGGGCCACATACATGCAGCCCATAACAGCATCTAAGCCCTGGTTTAACGGGTAGAAACAGGTCTGAACCAATGACTACCATATTCACTGCCTGGAATTGAGGGATTGGGCTGGGCCATCAACAGAAGGCATGCTCTGCCTCCCACACCTGAGTATAAATTGGCATATTATTTAGCCTCTCTGAGTCTCAATTTCCCTATCTGTACTTGCTGGGATGAAATATTCTATACTACATAGGATTAGTGGGAGGAATCACGGGGATAAATTATATAAAGCACTTCATTTATAGTAAGTGATCAATAAATGTTAATTCTTTTTCATCCATGTCCCAAATAAATTATTCATCCTTATATTTATTCCTTTGCAAATAGACCTAGAAACTGTCAGAGAAGATAATTGACTTTCACAGATAGAAAGCATTTGAGTAACCTCTGGTTGGTTGGGTAAAACTTTCTGTTCATGTTTATTTGCCAGGCTATCATCCAAGTTGCATGACTGGCCATCAGAGAGGCATCTTGACATAAAAGTTTTCAAGGGCTGATGGAGATCATGACACCTTGTGGAGCTGGGCAGAGTAGATGGAGGTGGAGGGATTTGATGATGAGATACTCCGCAGAGAGAGCCACCTGTATTTTGTGCTCTTTCAAAGATGGATCCACGTCGTCATGAGATCCCCTGAGCCTCTGGCCATATTTATTAAATGAGCAAAAAAGGAGGCCTCAGTGATTGTGGACTAAAGCACCCTAGGTGTGTCCTAATGTGTGTGTGTGTATGTGTGTGTATGTGAAGCCTTTGTCATAAGCACACTTCATCTGAGCTGTGAAATAAACCATGGAGGAGAAGAGTTGATTGGCCATTCCATTACTTCTCATTCTTCTCTGATGCCCAACTGGCATTGTTATGATCCAAGACAAAATAGGGTTCATTTCTTCATTCAGCAGGAGAGCTCCCAGGACATGTTTTGAGGATAATAGCGATGACAAGCAGCCACTCTGTACTGACCAGGTGCTACTTGTCAGGTGATGTACTAGACACTTCCTATTCATTATGTCTAACGCAGACAACAGCCCTCTAAATACCCCCATCTTATGTCATCTCTCTCTGCCTGGAAACATATGATAAAACTGAGGCCCAGAGCTTGACTTACTCAAGCTCACAAAGTTTATACGTGGCAGAGTTGCAGCTCAAACACTTGTGGTATGAATCCAAAATCTGTTTTCTGTCCCTCATAACTGCTGACCCCTCAAAACCCCTAAATAACAAACAGACTATAGAACCTTGCCTCCAGCATCTGTCTGGCTCTGACCTGAATTTATATTGACACTGGAGTGTGGTGGTCACTAGCTGGATGAAGCATTCTGGGAAGGGCCATGGTGTTCCCACTCGTATTGGACAGTGCCTGGAAATGGCCCAGGCTACAGGTAAACTGGTGGTATGTGTCCATGGGGTTAAGAAGCTACTGTTGCCAGACAGAGTAGCAGCAGGCGAAAGGGTGGAGGGCACATGCCCCTGCTGGCGATTCTGTAACCCCATTTCTCTTTGCCTGGATACTCAGAAGTGGGCTTCAGATGTCTGCCGCCAGCCATCTTCCAGACCCAACTCTTTAGTCCATTCTAAGTCTGCGAAGATTCGTTCTCAAAGCTTTTGGTTTGAACCAACTAAGCCCCTGCAAAAATGTGCCTTTTTATGTTTTATCTTTTAGAGTATAGTGTTTAGTATATCAGTTAGTCCTATGATTAATTTGTATATTTAGCTTTTTATATCCTACATATGTATGCATACATATGAATATATACATATGAATATATATATATATGAATATATATATATAATTTTCTTTTCAATTTAAGTTATGGGTTGAGAGAAGTATATTAAAGTGTCCTACTAATGTGCTTCTCTTTATTTTTCTTTGGTTTTGGTGCTTCATTCTGTGGCCTAAATAGTTCTTTTCTCTCTGAATTCAACCCTCTATGAATGTGATTCAGAGCCTCTACTTTCTTTTTATTTGTATTTGCCTGCTTGCTTTTGTGCAGCTTTTAATTTTCAACCTTTCTGAGTTAAAATGTCTTAGGTATGTCTCTCATATACATATACTTGGTTTTTGCTTCATGGCCAATATAAGAATATGGTCTTTTAATAGATGTTCAGATTCCCTATATTTATTGTTAAAACAAATGTTGGATATTAGTTCTACCATCATATTTGATGTTATATCTTCTGTTTGCTTTCTTATGATTTTTTTATGATGTGACCAGTTTCCTTGGTTTATGTGTGTGGGTGTGGGGTAGTGTGTGTGTCTACTTTCTGGTGATTTGGAAAGTTTGTAGTCTGTTTTAATTTCTTCTAATGTTTACATTCATAATTTCAATTTTCTGTTCATTTAGACTCTATTAACTTTGATTTAATCATCTTTGCTTCCATCTCCTCTCTCTCTTCTTTTCCTCTCCTGTACCCAATTTTTGCTGGTTCTCTTTTTTCAAAATCAAATTTCCAGGGTTCATATTTATACCTTTCAATATAGTTATCTTACTCCTATTTGCTTTATGAGATTTAAATGGTGTATTTTGACCTCAGCCTAGAAAAGATGACAAAATCAGCAACCTTATATCACCTTCCTTCTTTGTGTCATCCTTGTCCCCAAATTTGTTAATAATATTATGAGGTTTGACAATAAGTTTGCAAACTTACTCTAGAAAAAGTGCTACAAATCTCATTGCTGAATATCACTATGGTTACCTTCAAAGCACTCCCCTTGGGAAGCTATGCACTGATGCCAGCACCTAGTCTACACTTCAAAGCAATTTTGGAACTCTTTCTGGAATGGCCATCAGAGCTGTTGTCGTATTACCTTTGATGTCCTCCATGTCATCAAAATGTCTTCAATATTTCCTTTATCTTCAGGTAAAGAAAGAAGTCATTGGGGGCCAGATCAGGTGAGTAGAGATGGTGTTCTAATACACTTATTTGTTTACTGGCTAAAAACTCCCTCACAGACAGTGCCATCTGAGCTGGTGCATTATCATGATACAAGAGCCATGAATTGTTGGCGAAAAGTTCAGGTCGTTTTTGCCTGACTTTTTCATGCAGCCTTTTCAACACTTTCAAATAGTGAACTTGGTTAACTGTTTGTCCAGTTGGTACAAATTCATAATGAATAATCCCCCGATATCAAAAAATGGTTAGCAACATCATTGCAACAAGTTCCTGAACGTAATTGTCAGACCTTCGTATTCCTACATTATCGTGTATGAAATGTACACTCTATTCCCTAGATGTAATCCCCATGGTTTTTAGTCTTAGTCCTTCAGCGAAATGGATCAGTGCCCATTTTCAGTCCTTTTAAAAAAGTTTCTCTTGTTATTTCTTGGATGGTTGAAGTTTGACTTCTAGCAGTTTCTCCAAGAAAGTCTCATGGAAATTCATTCCTTGAATTCTTCTTGTACATTTGAAAAATATTTGCCTTTTGCCTCTATCCTTAAATGACAGTAGAACTGGATATAAAATTCTTTGGTCATTCTTTATCTGAGGACTTTATTATAATAGTATTTTCCCATCATCTTTGATTTAGTGTTGCTAAGGTGGTTTGAAGCAACATAATTTTTTTTTAACTTTAAGGTGACTGGAACTTTGGCCTTGATACCTCCAAGTTCCCTTTATTTTTGAAGTGTAATATCTATACTAGGAAATGTCTTGGTCCTGGCAATTCTGTATCAAATCTCTCTATAGATATACTAGGCCTTTTCCATCTTTAGATTCATTCATTAATTCTTTTTTTTATTGATGGAAATTTTTCTAAAGCTAGATCTTCAGTATTTTGGTTTCCAGTTACTTGGTTCTCTCCTTCAGAGTAAATATTGCAATTATGCATATGCTGGCTTGCCATTATCTGTATTCCATAACATTTTTTCTCGAATCTATTAAAATTGTGTATTGTTGGCCATTTTTGCCATCTTTCTGTGTTTCACTGTCTTCACTCCTTTGTGCCCTATTCAATGTGGACTTCATATTTGTGATGACGTATTATATTTTCCATGTATTTCCTGAGTTCTGTCGCTGCATGTTTTGTCTCCTGTTATCATCTATTACATATCTTGGTGGATATTTTGTAACTCTGCTTTGAGCTATTTTATTTCTCTTTGCGATTTAGACATCTTTTAGAAAATTAAATTATTTGTAGTTGTGGTAAAATACATAAAACACAAAATTTACCATTTCAATCATTTCTAAGTATTAAGTATATTCACATTGTTGTGCAACTAATCTCTAGAACTCTTTATCTTGCAAAACTGAATCTCTACAGCCATTTAAACAACACTCCATTTCTCCCCTTCTCTTCCCCTTCCTCAGCCCCTGGCAAACAGCATTCTACTTTCTGTCTCTGAATTTGATTACTTTAGGTAACATATAAATGGAATCATACAGAATTTGTCCTTTTGTGTCTGATTTATTTCACTCAGTATTATGTCCTCAAGAGTCACTCATGTTTTAGTATATGCAAGAGTTTCCTTCCTTTTTAAGGATGAATATTATTCCATTGCATGTATGTACCACATTTTGTTTATCCATTCATCCATTGATAGACACTTGGGCTACTTCCAGCTTTTGGCTATTGTGAATAATGCTGCTGTGAACATGAGTATACAAATATCTTTTAATTAATTAATTAATGTTGTTTTATTTTACAAATATCTTTTTGAGACGCTGCTTTCATTTCTTTGGGTGTATACCCAGAAATGGAATTGCTGGATCATATGGTAATTCTATTTTTAATTTTTTGAGGAACCACCATATTGTTTTCCATACCTACTGCACCATTTTACATTTGTACCAGTAGTACACAGGGTTCCATTTTTTTCCACATTCTTGCCAACACTTGTTATTTTATGTATTTGTTTTTTAGTTATAGCTGTTCTAATGGATATAAAATGCTATCTCTTTGTGGTTTTTAGTTGCATTTTCTTTGCAATTAGTGCTGTTAAGCATCTTTCATGTTTATTGGCCATTTGTATATCTTCTTTGGAAAAATGTGTATTCAAGTTCTTTACACATTTTTTTTTAAAGATTTTATTGGGGAATTGGGGAAGGGGAACAGACAAGTTGCTGTCCTTTTGTTCTTCATTCTAGTTGTGGAGGACGTTGCTTCACTTCACTTCACTATTATCATTGTGCTCTTTCTGGGTGAGGCAGATTGGTCACCGGCCATTGGATGGCCGCTCATGCTTTGCACATTTTTAAATTGTTTTTGTTGTATTGAGTTGTAGGAGTTCTTTATATATTCTGGATATTAACATGTAATCAGAGAGGTGATTTGAAAATATTTTCTCCAATTCTATGGGTTTCCTTTTGACTGTTGATTGTATTCTTTGATGTATAGAAATTTTAAATTTTGATGTAGTCCAATTTATTGACATTTCCTTTGTTGCTTATGCCTTTGATGTCATATTTAAGAAATCCTTGCCAAATCCAATGTCATGAAGATTTCCCCCTTCTTTTCTTTTACTTTCAGGTGTGTGTTTTTTAAGCCTTTTAAATGCTTAATGATATTACTAATTTTTTTCCTGTTCTTTGAAAGTAATTTTTATGTTTTTTTCTGGTTAATGTTCTCATTTCCTGTTTGTTTTTCTATTTCTATCTTCCTTTTATTTTCATATGGTCTTTGATGTAAATCTGTGTTGATTTTTTTTTATTAGGTCATCTTTAAATGACAGAAGTTCCTCATGGGTCTACTTTTTCCATTAGGTTTGGGTGAGGAAGGGCCTTATAATACAGGGTTATATGTACCTGAGAGTGAATGAGTTATTTTAGCTTTTAGTTATCCCCAGACAGAAGAAGAAATGCATGTTTTTTTGTGATTGAGAATGTATCCTCTATCTATATCAGTAATACTCTGCTTCCTGCAAAGTCTTTGTATTTCTTCATTGAGCTTCTTTCTACTGTAACACTTAGTGCTAAATAGGGTCCTAGAGAACTTCCTCTGATAGATCACTGATCCCCTCATGTTGCTCCAAATGAGAGATTGTTTTTCTCCCTAGAGTGCACCATCTTGTTTGGACAATTTTGCTCTGACATTTTATCTGGGACCTATACCTGCTGATGTCCTCGTGAGCTACTTTACTGGAGTTCATATGCCTTTCTCTTTTAGCATGGTTTAAAGTTTCAAAAGTCTATCTAGTTTGTTGAAGGAGGAATTTGAGTTTCTGTTTCCCTTTATTTGATATTGGGTTGACTTCCTAGAGAAAATGGAGGCAAGGCCTTACAATAGGAGTCCAGTTGGCTGTATTTACTTCAATTCTCTATCCCTTTTCCTTTTTAAGCAGTTTGGCAGCCTCCCAGTTTCCTAAGATACAGAGTGGAGCACTGAGAGAGCAAGAACTACGTGGAAGTTATAGAACAGAATGGTTATATGGTGGACGTCTGCCTCTATCACTTACTAGCTATGTGACCCTGGGCAAGTATCTTAACTCCTCTGTATCTTAGTTTTCTTCATTTCTAAAATGGCAGTAATAATAATAGCCAAGGTTTGATTGCGTGCCCATCCTATGAGAGGCACTGTTCTACGATTATTGGATGGATTAACTCATGTCAGTCTCCCCTATTATCATCCCCATTTTACAAGATGAGGAAACTGAAGCAAAAGGTTGTGAAATAAATGGTGAGCTGGAATTCAAACCTAGCCCATTTGGTTCCAGAGTCTGTGCGTGTCTCCTATTCAGTAATTCCTCTGGTATTCCATGCCCACCCCATAGAGCTGTTGAGGATTTAAATGGTAGCATGCAGCACGCGCCAATAACAGTACACAAGGTATGAAGAAGTTTTACCTCTTCCTCTTCACCCATTCTTATTTCTCATTCTCGTCCCCACCTTCTTCCTCTATTCATACCCTTAGTGATAAAGTCGGGGAAAATGTTGGTTTGACATCATTTTGTTTGTCATAAATGTCCAAAGGAACCCTAAACATTCAAAAACACTTCTTTCATCAGAAGACAAGTTTAAAATGCTGATCTTTGTATTAGAGATAAATTAGAAAATGAAAAGGGAATTTGATCTTTCAATCTGTACTGGTTTTCAAAAATATCTTAATATCTTCAGGAGCTAAAGATGAGGTAGGAGGGTAGGAACCTATCACTGGTGACTTTTGGAAGCAGCCACCGAAACTCTGGGAAGCTGGACCTTTGATCCCCTTGAGCCAGTTTGTAAGTGCAAGGAAGGCGGAGAAGAGTGGTGCTGGCCACCCAGGCTCTCCTCTAAAATAGTGAGAATTGTCTGGTTACCTCGTAGTGGTCCTGCTCTGCCTCTGGGTGCCAAGTATTAGAATAGGCCATAAAGTGAGGAGGTAGTAGCCAATGTTTATACATTGTTCTCCCATCCTTCATGTTTGTCTTCATGTGTTTGCTTCACTTTCACTCTGCAGGGTTTTTCCTTAGAGGAGAGGAAGGCACAGGCTGAAAAATGGACTCATTGGTCTGCTTTTCTACTGACTTTCTTTTCAAACATTGAGAAAGAGAGAGAGGAGAGAGGTGAGGAAGGGAGAGATAGCTAGGTAGATAAGTAGAGGGAGACCAACTTTTCTCTGAACCCTAATTGCACATTTCCTGCTGGGGAATCTGATTGGTTTGGCTTTGGTCAGGTGTTCACATGGGTAAAATCAAAGGTCACCAGGTTGATAACATATCTGCTGAGGGTACAGCCCTTCTGAGAATGGGGGGCTTGGACAGAGGAGGCAATAATTTATGGAGAGAATGATTGGCATCTCTTGGCCACTAAATTGTATTTCAGGTCCCACTGGTAACTGGGACTCGCCTGTTGCAATGCGCTTTGCACTCCGGATTCCCAGTGACTGGGGAAACCAGAACCTATAGTCCTGCTTTCACTTCCAAGCCCAGTCCCCGAGCTTGTCTGCATGCTGGCCTGGCTTCTCAATGTTGAGTCTGTGTGCTGCCAGCCACTTAGTTCCTTTTGGTGGTCTGATGTGGACTGTTTGCCTTTGGCAGTTGGTCCCTCTTGTTGTGTCCTATGCCCTTTTTAAAGCAGATGTTTGCCTGGCAAGTTGACTTTTGTCCTCTTGCTGCCAGTTGGTTTCTCCCTTGAGTACCTTGCCATAGCAGCAGGGCACTCTTATTGTACTTCAGCTAAAGTCACTCAAAAATTCTCTTCTGGAAACAGGGTTGGGGCTATTGTCCTCTCTGCCATTTCCATCCACCTATCTCCAGATCATCCAATCTATTTTAAAGAGGGAACTGAACAATCTCAGGGGACATTTCATCCTTAAAAAGTTCTCCAAGGAAAGTTTAAAGATGGGCTGTTGTTTAGAGATCAATGAAAAACGAGATAGAATTTAAATATTAAGAAGAAAGCTCTTGCCTTCAGGTAAAGCTGACATTTGCATAATAATGAGAATGACTAGCCAGATGGAATTGAGAATCTGACTGGAATCTCAAATCCTGGCGAGGGAAGATTCATTTACCTGAAATGGCAATGGGAAATATGCTAATCAGAGGTTTGCTGCTGTCCATCACGTTCCACAGATTCGGGGACAAAGAAATGAAGAGTTCACAAATAGTAGGTGATACAACTTGACATTAAACTTAATTTGGGTTGTTTTCCCATCAGCCCCTGAAAGATGTGCAATTGTGGAAGTCTTTAAAGGGGGTGGGGAGGAGAATGATTCCCTTCTGTCAGAACTGTCTGACATTGTCATCACCAGTGCTGTCATTGCCATTATTGTCATTGTGTTAGAAACAAGAGGGAGTGAGAGGAAATCTGATGTATGACTGGAATCATTATTGAGAAATAATGGGAACATCTAAGAAAAAAAGTAAAAGGAGAAGAAAATAAGGACTCCAAATAAACATTTTTGTGTTTTGATGGTTAAGATAGGGAGGATTCGGATCTGGGTGATAGAATCAATAATTTAGAAGACACTTTATCTTGGAAATTGAATTCCCTGCGTGAGAGAAGTTTGTTCGCCTGTCCCAGACTGGAGCCTGAATTCTTTTATTTTGAGGCAACAGAAACTGCTATTTGGGGAGGATGGAGGAAAGTAGTGGTACATAAAATTCTAAGATGGCTGCTATGAACGCCTCCCCCTAGTGTTATGTTCTATAATTCCTTCCTTTTGAGTGTAAGCAGAACTTGTGGCTTGCTTCTAATAGAATCACTCCCATGATTATGCTACATTATATGACAAAAGTGAAGGGATTTCGCAGAGGTAATTAAGGTTCCTCATCAGTTGACTGAATTGATCATATAGGAAATTAGAGTGAATAGTCCTGACCTAATTGGGTGAAGGGCTCAGCCCTTCTTTGTAGTCAAAGACTCTAAGCAACAGAGATGCTCTTTGTTTATTGCTGACTTTGAAGAAGCTGCCATGAAAGCCCCAAAGAAATCACTTCTGTCAACAACCCAAGGGAGCCTGTAAGTAGATTCTTCCCTTGTTGAGCTCCTAGATGAAGCCACAGCCCTGGCCAACATCTTGATTTCAGCCTCGTGGCAACTTGATCAGAGAAACCAGCTAAGCCATATGTGGACTCTTGACCCACGGAAACTACGAGATAATAAAATGGGTGGTATTTAAAGCCACTGAGCTTGTGACAATTTGGTACATAGCAACAGAAAACTAGCACAGAAGTTTATTATTAAATAAGTCAATTGGAGCAATATTATATCTTTCTTCTGGAAGGGCAGGGTCATGGGGATCAGCAACACATGGGTCACAGGTACATTTCTGCAGCCAGTGAAATGCCAATCTAGGCTCTTCTTGTCTGTTTGAGGATGTCTCCATAGGACTGGATGGCTGGTAATGGGTCACTGATCCCACGATTACCACTTGTCAGCCAGTCTTCTTTATCTCTTTTCGATGGAACAACTGAAACCATGTGATCCACCCAAGACCACATTTTCAAAGCAATCACTAAGCTTATTTAGGGTTGTATCCATTTCTTTATCCTTAAGCATCCTGCCTCTTGTTACTCAACTAGTTCAGTTCAAGTAAAAACAACATTTGTTGAGCATTTACTATATTACAGACTTCCTTGGGGTGGGGACAGGAAGTGGTGGTGTTGTTGATGATTAGTAGAATGGAGGGCACAACTAAAGTCAAAGGCATACAGTCCTATATAAAGTTCAACAGCCACACTCTAATAGCTATTACACATGACAAATCGTCAGGCGTTGTAACAGGTAACAAAGGGTTGTGTCTCCACTCTTTTCTGATTTTGTAACCTTTGGAAAATTACCTATCTGACCTTCATCTGAAAAATAAGGTTAATGATAATGACAAATAGTATAATAAATAAGGATAATGCTAATGCTAATATTGATAATATGTTTTTGAGAATTAAATATGCAAAAATACACACCGTACTGGCATTTCAGTAAACTCAATTTATGTTACCATTAGAATAGTATTGGTTATGAGGGAAATAAATAAGGGAAGTCTTCCTCTAGGAAACAACCTTTTAATTAAACCTAAAACTATTGTTAAGTATTTGATAGGGAAGATTCAAAGCAGAAAGACCATCAGTGATCGAAGACCCAGAGGCGGAAAGTGAATGAGGAACTGGGTGGGCAGTGGCTTCCTGTAGTCTTTTTATCGTAGGTACCTTCTTTCCCTCTGAAGAACTTGACAGTTTATTTCTTTCAGACTACAGTTTGGATTTTAGAATGGCATAGATGCCGGCCTACAAGTCCCCACTAAATTTATTTTTCTCCCTGATGTTACTGGGATTTGAACCCTGACACCGAGTAGAATAAGGGCAGTATGTTCACACTTTTCAGAGTGGCACAGCCTTAGCTCAGGGCAGGGCCTGTTTAGCTAGCCAGCTGAAGAGTAGGTGGGCTCCCCCTGCCCTCGCCTTTGGGGAAGGGGAGGATGCAGTCTCAGGTGTGGAAGGGCCCATTAGTAATTAATTTCAGTTAAAAAAAAAAGTCTTTGGAAGCTCTGCAAAACCAAGTGAGGCAGGGTAGGTTTCTTTCCCTGTCCTCCACTTTTCTTTTTTCTCCTCGCTCTTGGCGAAGAGTCAGAGACTCATAGTAACACATCCAAGTTATACTAAAGAAGGGTCAGTGTTATCCTGAGAAAGAGCTTGTAGCTGCTCCCCTGTGAAGGCTCTACAACCTTTCTCTTCCTCTTACAAATGGCAGTAGACACTTCCCTGTGGCATAGCAGGGTTGGCCCTGGACCCTGAGGTAAGGATAGAGGGCTGGAGGATAGAAATGGAAACAGGAAGGAGTTGGAAGAGTAGAGAGAGGAGGACATCTTGGATGCTCATGTAAGGTGGCTTGTATGTGGGCTGAACAGCAGATTGGTGGCACAGTAGAGCAATGCTCTGCCCATCTTGTGAACCCTGGGGTTATCTGGGACAGTCTGTTCACGCCCCATTGTGGACTCTACTTGAGTGCCCCGCCTGCACTGTTGCCAAAGCTCTGGGGTTAATTTGGGGGTGGGTGGGTATTGAAATTGCATGAGGCTGTTGCATGTGGCACACTTTTAGGCCCCCTTATGAGCATAAGAAGATTCTTGGGTAAATGGGAACTATTACAGCCCCCTGTTTCCTCAGCCCAGTGCTGCCCTGAGTCTTAGTGCTGGAGAGCCTGATGAGCTGGCAAATTCACCACGAAGCCCAAGATGTTAGGGTCCGCTGGGTGCTCACTGTGGCTGATACTAGTGTTGGTTTTGCTTGTTGAGCATTATCTGGTATTTGCTTCAAAAATGATACTTGGGGGACTTGCTATTTGGAAACAATACACACAGGACTCAGAGTGCTGAGGTCAAATGTCTATCACCATTGTACAGTGGAGCTGGACTAGTTAAACTCCCAGCACTCAGGTTGCTTGTCGTTCTCCAATGTTGGGGCTCAATCTCTTCCCTCAAGACACTTGTCACAATTTATAACTTGTTTATTTATTGCCTGTCTTCTCTAGGCTGTGTGTTTTTTGAGGGCTGGGCTGTGTGTCTTATTTACTGCTTTATCCCCATAGTCTAGCACAGCGCTCAGTAATGTCAATGCATGTTTGTTGAAGGCATGAATGAAGTTCACTGGCACTTCTCTGAGTCCATGAATCTGTATTGTTTAATGTCCGTGTACCTCCAGAGTTTGTAAGGTTACTTGTTTGTATTCAGTATGTCCCAGACACAGGGATAAGGGCTCTTTGTGTGTTTCTGTTGACGTGCCTTCTCTTCTCTAGACATGACTGCCATTTTTTCTCTCCCCACCCTTTGCTCCTCTGTCCTTTTACATATGGTTTTACTGTTCTTTCTGGTGCCTACTTTTTTTTGGTGACTATCATTGGGGAGCTAGCATCTGATAGTTATTTTAATGCTTAAACCTGTTCTGTCTCTTTGGTGGGAGGATAGGGCAGGTGGCTGTTTAGCCAAGGGGAAGGAAGGAGCTCCCAGCAGCAGAAGTGGGGCAGCTATGGAGTGGGGCAGGAAGAGAGGGGATGCCCACATTTCATGAGTGCTGAGTGCTGGGAGCTCATCAGCTAGAGCTCTGTGGTCTCAGTGTTGCTCAGATTGGACAATTTATGTAGCACCTGCCCGCAGAAGCAGCACTATTTTCCTCTCCCCCTGGTGACCTGTGAACTTCTATTGTGAGGTTCAGGTATGACTCAGTGAAAATACTTAAGCCTTAACTACCATTTTCTGGGCCTTAATATATTTGGACACAACTCAGTCAGATGTGGATTGAAACCTAAAGTGTCTCTTCCTTTGGGTATCTAAGATAGTCTAGGTACATTGGTCAGAATTCTCCAGAGAAACAGAACCAATAGTGTGTGTGTGTGTGTGTGTGTGTGTGTTTGTGTGTGTGTGTGTGTGTGTGTACGTACATGTACACATACAGTTTTTTATCAGCTATCTGGGCATTCGTCCTTAGTCTGGTCAAATTGATACTTGACCATGAAAACTAAAAATTAACTGTCAAACTGAGGTTTGCCACAATTCTGGATGAAAGTAGAATAGCACGTTGGTTGTCCCAGGAACCAGACCCAATGGAAGAGCAGGGGCCTCAGACACAGGACTCCCTCCTGCAGAGCTTTTTGATGGATGCACTGTGGTGCCTGCTTAGAGGTTGGACTGATGGTTATGGCTGTGTATGTATTTGCATTATCAGTTGTGCTAGAGGACAGGGAGGCACTGTCCCAGTGATGTTTTGGTGGCCTGAGCTGTCTTATGTAGCGTAATGCCACTTGTCACTTATAATTAAACCATCACTTCACAACTAACAAAATTATTCTGACTGGCAAGTGACTATCGGAGGGGTACTCTTCCCTGAGCACACCAAACTGGCACTGAGCTGTTTGTGACACTGTCACAAACAAAGATGAAGACTGTCATCACCGTCTTCCTGTGGTTATGATTGTCATTAATAATGATGATCATGATCATTAGGTCCAGGAAGAAAACAATGATAAAATGGCTCTAATTAGGCATTATAAATACATCATGTTCTTATCATTATGCTGTCTAGTATTAATTGTAATCACTATCGCAATATGAGCGTCTGCTTGCGTTTACCTTCTAGATGATCAAAGCAGTGAAAGACATGATCTTGTTAGCCTTTGTGACATCCCGCCAAAAGGGGTGCAGGTTTCTGAGTGAGGCCGTATGTGTTGGACTAAACATGAACTGAAAGGGATGTAGTAAAGAATTCCAGAAACCAAAACCAAAGTGCAGCAAAATAGACAGTGGATAGATACATGGCGGGGAGGTATGTCTGATGTTATACAAAGTCGAAAATGAAAGAGATTTCAGGAAGTTCAACTCTAATTTCAATTTGAATTTTGCCTCTGCCATTTCCCAGCTGTGTGACCTTGAGACAGTTTCTTTGCCTCTCTGAACATAGCAATTAATAGTGCGTTATTCTCCTGTTGCAATTAGAGGCAGCACACATTTTTCTGTCTCACTCCCCTTTTAGTTTAAGCAAATAACACAGGTCAGCCTGTCCTAGGGTCCCAGGCTGTGAACTCTTGGAAGAAACCAAGTGAATATTTACTCCAGCACCTGGCACAGGGCATGGCACACAGTTGGTTTGTGCTCAATGAATGTTGGGTGAATGAGTAAAGATGTGCTGATAAAAGTAAGCTCTGTTTTGTCTCAGTTATTGGAAATCCCTCATTAGTAGGGAACAAATGAATAAAGTCTTAGTTGTCCTTTCAAAGTACTGATCACACAGACTCAGCACACTGCTATCTGGCTGTGGGGACCTGACCTCATTTCCTTGTATCAAGGCCAGCAACTTCCTCGGGCTGTCACAGCCAAAGGACAGCACCAGGCCTGGCTATACATCGCTGTGTGCAGCTGTCCGTGCTCCCGCTTTCTCCTTCCACGGTGTTCTCACAGGCCAGGTATTTGAGGTAGAAGGAGCCTGGGTCTGCTTGGAAGAGAAACACCCAGGAGAGCTGACTACCACTTGAGACTGTGTCATGAGAGAGGAATAAACCTCTGTTACTTGAAGCCACTGAGATTTGGGCTGTTTCTGACAGCAGCTAGTGTGTCACCCTGACTACGGTGGACACCAACAGAGATTTCTGAAAAGTGGGATGTTGATGAGATGGGAATTCAAGTGAGAAGACATTGCACACTCGGTGGGGCCAACTTCTGCTGTCTCTGTGTTTGGTCTTCCATTATTCTCTTTCAGAATCCCAAGTATCCGTCTAGAAGTTAGCAGCTTGTGTTGACGTCCTTACACGACTCCCGCAGATGAAAAGTGGAGAATGATGTCACAGTGGGGCCCGACTCAGGCGCAGCACACTCTTACCAACCTTCCCATTGTGCCCCCGTCCTGCCCATATGCTTGCCTTTGGGCTTCTCCATAAGCTGCGTCGCCATTGGTCATGTACCTGATCTCTGCCTATGGCAGAGGGATGGAGGCGCAGACTCGCCGAGCAAAAGTGCGAGAGGGCCATAATTTCAGGCTAACGAACACTCCACAGGCTTTTTTTGCTGGTTGCCAGCTCGCGGCTTTGTGTGCTGGAAACATCTTGAACAAAATGTCACGGAGAGCATCTCGGCAGTGTCCCGCTGACCGAGGACACGGGGCTGCCGAGTTTGCCATCTGCCTGCAGCCTCTCTGAGGTAATTATATCAGAGTTTCTCAAGTCCTGGAACAAGGGGGATGTCAAATGCACTTTCCTTCCCCCTGGAAGGTAATTTTCATGTCCTCTGTTCTTTTGGAGCTGCATAGCTTTACGATCTCCAGGTGTGAGAGACGCAGGGAGAGAAGGTGAGGGAGCATGCAGATGAAGACAGGAAAGGGGCACAGTGGGAGGATGTGATGTGGGGGGAAAGAGTGAGGGACAGGCTCAACCGCTACTGAGCCCAGAGAGGGGCACATATGCTGATTTTTGGCAACTTTTAGTTAAAGGATAGGCTGGAAAAGTTCCATTATTATTACTGCTCAGCTTTCTGACTGTAGTGGCTTAATGTCTTCTTTATTAGTGTAGTATCTGAAAGCATTTTCTTTTTTTCCCCCGATTGCTAATCCGCGTTAGACAAAGGAAATGTGTCTGATAGCCCTTGGAAGGAAAATATTTTCAAAATTTGCTGAACCCGGAGCTTGACGCTTTCCCCCTCTGCCCCTCCCCCTACCGCTTTTTGTTTGGAGTGAGAGGAAAAGCAAGTTTAGTTCTCAAATGAAGGATGGTTAATGAGACTCTCATTTGGCAAGAGAAACACAAAGCAAGTCCTCAGGGGAGACATTTTTTAAAAATGTGGGTCTCCTCCAAGTCACCTTTCCTGGGATCTGAGTCTTCTGGGTTCCACCAACTAGGCAGCACCCAGGGTCCTTCCGGCAAAGAAGGAACGGCAGCATCTTTCTCGTACTTACAGAATCACTTACGGAATTCTTATAACAGAAGGCTGGTGACCAAGACCACAAGCTCACTAAAGGGTTGGGCAGCTGTCCAGGTGCCCTTGGGTCAAGTAACAAAAGGCCTGTAGACATTAAAAAGTCTGCTTTGAAACATTATTTCCCTTGTTCTCACAGCAAGCATACAAATTCATTTTTAAAAAAAAAAATCATTTTACAGTGGAAAAATGGAGTATGCTAAAGGAAAAGTGATTTACCCAAGGTTTCCTCGTAAGTAGGCTGATGAAATATCACTATTTTCTTGGGAATGAGGGAGTTCCTGGGACATGGGACTTTCAGTTTTAAAATGAGTGCAGTCCTGGGCAAAATGGGACGAGTTAGTCACCATACTAATAAGTTCAGTTCTGGGTCTTCAGATCCAAGGACAGGAGTTTTTCTTGTTTCTCACAGCAGCCCCTGGTATACGCACTCTTTTAATTGTCTTTACTTAGGCTTTTGTGATTTTGCACATAGATACTGACTACCCACCCATGAAGCAATATGGTGGATTTAGAGCTATTATACAAGAGAATAAACACACCAAATGTTAACAATATGGCTTGTACCTTTTGAGCAATTGCCTTTCAGAGGTTGCATACTTAGTCCATTGCTCAAAACACATTTGGAAATCCCAAATCTTGTAATTTGTCGTTAGACCCATTGTTAGGACCATTCTCTTGATTTTTTGTTGTTATATTTTGCCGTTATATTTTATGGCAAAATTACCTTTTAGTAGTTTGCCTCTCATTTCATCTCTTTTGCTCTTTTAGTTTTGGCCACAAAATATTTTCTTGCTTATCTCTCTCATGTTATTTGTTATTATGTACTAAGTTGTTTCAGTGGTCTTTTATCTATAACAGTAGAAAACCTGGTTGATTATAAGTACAGATGGTGTTTAATGACCACAAATATGGTTTAACAAATAACTAGAAGAAGTAACCCACTGAATACTGAGGATATTATATACTAGTATTGTATGCATGTACATTTGTATGTATGTATATATGTATGTAACATTTGGTACAATATTATTCAACTATAATATAAAATTGGCAAGGATCCAGAATTTGGTTAATAAAATTAAACATTGTTATAGTGCAATAAATGAAACCCCAAGAAGATTTTAGAAAAGATGCTTAGCAGGATGTATTAGAATAGAACCATAATCATAAGACATACACTCTGGCAATAGACTAGACATTTATTATTTAGTTGAAAAGTACTGTGGGAAGCCAGCAGGGAGCATCAATTTCTCTTTAAATTTAGTAGAAATATTACAAAAGCCTATGCAAGAAAGCTCAAAAAAGAAGAAGCATTAAATCCTTTCCTGCCTAAGAATATTTTATCTTTTATCACTTTTTAGTCTTACATTTCTCTGAAACATTAGGTCAAGTATTATTGGAACGAATTGCAATTTTTTTAGGTTAGAAATGGTGGAGTATTGGCAATTTTATATGGTTCAACCTAACATCAGTATTTCTGTCTTACTGAGGGAGAAATGGAATTTATAATTGAGACAGTGAGTTACTGGAGAAACAGAGCCCAGAGCTACCTGCCCCTCCTGATCCCCAGTACAGTGCTCCTTCTGTTTTTTCTTCTTTCTAGCTCTACCTCCAGTGGCTGTCAAGAATAGGAACTTGATCAATGTGTGTGGTGGTTTTCAAAACGGGCCATGCATTTGTTGACATTCTCACATCAAGAGGTGGAGTCTAGGGCCGGCCGAGCGGCGCGATGGTTAAGAGCTGGCTTGGGACGCCAGAGGGCCCCGGTTCGGATCCCACATATGAGGGCCAGTGACACTGCCCTCTACAGCTAAGATGCTGAACAACAGCTCAACCTGGAGCTGGGCTGCCGTGAGTCGCCGGCGACGGCGTAGGCTGCAGCCCCTGTGGCAGTGGGTTGCCATGGGCTACCGTGTGTAGCCAGCAGCCAGCAGCCAGCGTGAGCGGCCAGCAGCCGCAGTGAGCGGCCGTCCAGAAGCCGGCGACTGATCTGCCTCACCCGGGAAGAGCGCAATGATGGTGCCAACTTGGGCCAGTGAAGCAACGTCCTCCACAACTAGACTGAAGAACAAAACGACAGCAACTTGTCTGTTCCCCTTCCCCCAATTCCCCAGCACTTTTCCCATCCCCCCACTTCCCCCAATAAAAATCTTAAAAAAAAAAAAGAGGTGGAGTCTATATCCTCACCTCTTGAACCTAGGCAGTCTTATGATTATTCTGAGCAATGGAGTATGGTAGTAGGGTGGAAGTGACACAGTGTGAGACCCAAGGCTATGTCATCAAAAGCCATGCAGTTTTTGCCTGGTTCTCATGGAATGCACATTCTTGCGACATTCCCCTGTACAACCCAGCTGCCATGCTGTGAGGAGCCCAAGTTACATGGAGAGGCCACACATAGGTGCACCTGTGGAGCCCAGACTTCTAGTCATTCCAGCCTAGGCAGCAGACATGAGTGAAGGCGCCTCCAGCTGTGTCAGCTGCCTGATGTTGAGTCTTTCCAGCTGAGATTCTTGACACTGTGAAGCAGAGACAAGCCATCGTTGTTATGTTCTGATCAAATTCTTGACTCACAGTACCTGTGAGCATAAGAAAATGACAGTTGTTTTAGGCCACTAAATTTGTAGTGGTTTGTTATTCAGCAATAGATAACTGGGACAATGTGGAAAGAGCACGTTCTTGTCGGGCTTCCTTCTCAGTTACAAAACAGACGGGTGCCCCAAGTCATCTGAGTTCAAGCCTGCTGCTCTCCTGGCCACTGAAGCGCATGCTTCCTGTTGGCTGTGCAGAAGCATCAAACATGCTCCGAATTGGCTTCCGGATCTGAGAAGCCTGAGGAAGGCTTCTGCCTACAGTGGGAAGAAGCTCAGCCTATAGACACTTGGGTTTGCCAGAAACATCCCCCGAAGAAGGTGCTCTCGATGGGGTTCTGGATGACGGAATGTCAGAGAATTCCTCACATGTGCAAATCTTTTAATTTAAAAATAAATTTAAGAATATTTTTAAAGGAGTGATGCATATTTATTATTGCCTGAACTAAAAATACAGACATGTCGAAAGAAGAAAACAAAAGACATTTATGGTCCCATTCAAAGACACATGCTATTAACACCTTTCAAACCCTTTTTGGGGACATAAATCACATGACCCAGTTGCATATAATATAATATAATGCATGGCTATTATAATAAAATTTATAAACATATACATTTTAACATACGGGATCATACTATCCACATTGTTTTTTTAACCAAACTTTTTTTAATCAAAATATTGTTCCATGCCTGCATGTAAAACTTATATTTATTTGTACTGATTGTACAAGATTCACAGCATGATTACACTACAATTTGTTGCTTTATCTGTTGATGGATGTTTACACTTTTTCCATATTTCTATTGTATAAATCATGCTGTTATTGCCTTCTAAAGATAGTGCTTAAATGTTTCAGGCTGGCTGTTGGTTGATGCTATTTCTTATCTTTTGTATATCCCAGGCACATTCCTAATAGGAAATGTTTTTCCTTACCCCTTAGGTCTGTTCCCCCTCCCTCAAAAACCTCTCTTTCTTGCCCTCAAAATCTCTCTTTCTCCTCTCCCCTCTCTCTTCTCCTCTCTTCTCTGTCTCTCTCTCTCTCTCTCTCTCTCTCTCTCTCTCTCTCTCTCTCTCTGTCTGTCTCTCTCACACACAAACACACACACACACACTCACAATCACATTCACACTCACATGGGAACTCAGTGGGACAACGTGCATAAACACACAGGGAAATCCCACAGAAGATGGCTATGGGATCTTGAGATTAGATGATTTGAAAAGGGAGTAAGCATTTTCTTTCTCAGACTTTGCACAGGGTTGAAACAAACATCTGCTCCTCCAAAGACAGAAATGTTTAAAGATGCCATGGGAATTAGGTTAGGCCAAATACGAGAGGTTTTTCCTTCCCTCACTCTTATGTTTGTAAATGTGTCCTCTTTGCAATTGGGAAATGTCAGACTAAATGTGAAATAAAAATGGGCTGGTCTCCTGGTTGGTTTAGATTTTCTAAAATGGAGGAAATAAAATGGAGATTTAAAATGGTATCTACATGGAGGAATTATTATTATTATTATTATTATTATTATTATTATTATTATTATTATATCATTATCATTATTATCCAAGCAAAAGGTCCCAAAAGACTCCTGTGCTTTTTGTTAACTGCAAATCAGTAGAGTACAGGTTTTTCTTGACATTCCTTGCTGGAGTAACCTGCAAACTTTTTACACAACAATAGCAATGTTGCTCTGTGGAAGCATTTGGAATTTGGGATTTCACTATAATGAGATTAAAGAAGGTTGAGAGGATCTCCCAAGATTGGTTTGGACTTCTTCTGTTACCTTTCCAGCTCTTTAGTGTATGCCACAGCTCGAGGCATTAACTTTGAACTGGCTGAGTGGCTGGTTTTTAATAAGAGGATAAGTGTAGAGGCTAAGTATGGAGGCAGTTGCTGTCAATATGAGTTGAGTTTGACCCCAGTTCCATCCTTTACTTGCTTTGATATCTGGAGTGCAATTGAATCTTTTTAAGCCCCAGTTTCCTATTTTATATGACACCAACTGCCCAGGGTTGGCTTTGTGAGGGATGTATGAGGTAAACATAAAGCGATTAGCACATAATTAAAACAGATGTTGGTTTCTATCTCTAAGACCGTCATTTTGAATGTCATAGTGTAATGAGCTGGAGAAAATGAAATTCACTGAAATTCTTCTGAGATAGTGGAAGGTATCTTTGAGGGAAAGGATTTTTATAAGAGCATAGGGTAGCACTAGTTACCCTCCCCTCCTCTGCTCCAAGGGGCCAGAGTATATTCTAAATATATTTCGTGTGCTTAATGGAAGAAGTTGTTTCACTGTTTGTTCCAGAGCTGTCCAGAGAGAAACCAGGAGATTCTAGGAAGATGTGAACTCTGTGAGGTAATGCATCTCCTTGGGTCACCCCAAGTCTTCAGGAAGCCTCTTCAACTCATGAAATACTTGATTTGAGTGGTAGCTTTCTTTTAGAAACTGGTAAAGAAACTGAGGGTGCTATGGAATTAAAGACAGCCAGGGATTCAGAGGCAAAGAAGCAGGAGGAAGTGAACTTTTGAACTTGGAGATGTGGTGGTGAGGGCAATGGGGTTGTGAGCCAGGATGAGTGGAGTCTCCCAGTGGCAGGCTGACTTCTGGGTTAGCTTTTCTCTTTAAGGGTGTTCATCATTTGTGATTAATGTTTCTAATTGCATCTCTTTTGGATACTGGAACAAGACTGATTTAGCCAAATCACTGGGAAATAAAACTTTTGAGTCTGATTCTTCTGTCTGTCAGATAGGTTAAAGAATTCTTTGGTCTGCTAACATTTTTATTACCTTATAAAATATTTAGGGGCTTTACACATAAATCCTGGTGCTCTACTCAGAAATAATATTGCTGGCAGCAGGGATAGGTCAGGGCTGAATGAAATGTAAAATACATGCAAGACATGTATTGTTAATTTTCCCAGACTATAATTTCTTTCCATTCTGACCTATTCCCATCCCCCACCCCCACCCCAGATCTTGGGCTTGTGCTTATCTGCAAGTCTGTATTACTATGCATTTTACATTCTACAGTCTTTTCAAGGACACAGGCTATAAGTCAAGAGCTAGAGTTGGATTCCAAAGCTTGGGAATAGAGCCTCTAGGATCAGAGACAGAGAACAGATTTCCAGTGGAGCCAACTAGTCGGGGAAATATTCTAATAAATATAGATAGATGATCAAATTCTTTGTTTCCTCTTGGACTTAAATACACACACACACACACACACACACTGCAACCTTTCTTGACATTAACCACTTCGTTATGGTAATTACTGGAAAAAAGAAAGGTTCTCTTTGTGCCAGGTCCTGCATTAGATGTCTAAACATAGACTATGCATGTAATAAAGCCAAGTGCCCCTGAAAGGATTGTAAGGAAAAGTTTTCATTATAAGTAGCAATAAACCCCAAGCATTTGGAGTTACAGCTGATAATAAGGATATAGCATAATACTGGACATAGGACAATAAACTTATGGCCTGTAATTTCAGAAAAAGCTGCAAGAGTAGTCATTGGAATGACTCCTTTAAGTAAGATATTACACATCCTGCAAATGCTGCTGAATGCCAAAGCTATTAGCCAGAACAGATTACTGAGGAAAAGGAAATGAATACTTTTAAATACCGATTAAGTGTCAGATACTGAAATATATATTGTCTTCTTGAATACTTGTAATAATCTTGTGATATAAGTATTATTATTATTTTTTTAGATAAGGATAGGGTAAAACAGGGTGAGGATTTGATTAATCTCATGTGGCAAGTGAATGCAAATGATAGGTCTAGAATTCAAACTGTCTGTTTAGCCCCTAACTGTATTCACTTTTCATCAGTTAAGTCTGTGGAGTTAATGCATTTGATTCGGAAGATGTTTTGCTTCAAAGCCAAATTTCAAGGGTAGAACAGTTACCCACAAAGTCAAGAGAGAACCTTCAACTTCACATTTATTAGTGATTGGCCAATGTCCACCTTCCATTACTTCTGTAGCATTCAGAGAGGAAAGAGTATGTTTGCAAACGTGGTGAAAAGCATGAGACTTGTCAAAGTGTTTTCAGACAGAATGTTGAGATTAAAGATAATGAGTTGAAGATATTAAAGAAAGGTTGGCTGACTTCTTAGAGAGGGTTTGCAGTGTCAGATCTGTGGTTGGGCAATCCCCAAAACTGAACTTGTCAGTGCCCCAGATTCCATGAGGCTCAGGGAACTGACTTGTGTTTAGAGTTGATTAATTTACAAAGTAAGATTTTGTTTTCTGTGACCATATAATGGTACTCACCCCAAGAAAAATTTTTTTGGTACTAAGACAATCAGTGTATAGACTTTGTAACCTGTAGTGAGTAGACTCAGAAGGAATGGAATTGGATGTCTACCTGGGTATTTTCTCCAGGCCACAGATGAGAGTATGCTATGTTGAGTGACCAGAACATTCTCATCTGTTAGATAATGACTATAACATTCTTGCTTTTTAGTGCCACTTCTCCTAGGATCCATATAGATCTTCCTTTTTTTTAGACTCATTAATTCAATTGTTTAAACAAGTGTTATAAAAATATACATGCTAGTCATCTTAATTAGATCCCTACAAAGTTCTGCATTATACTGCTTTCAATGTGAGAAACCCAAGGTCAATCCCCTCCATTAATATAAATCTCAGACATCACACTTTTCTAAGGTTTGATGTTAACTTTCTGAAGCCACTCTCCATACCAACTACAAGGACATGAAACCCAGAGTAGAGCTGATTTAGTCTGACCTGACATTCAGCAATGAAATAGAATTAGGAAAACCATTAGCTAGAGATTAGAGTGTAGGTGAATTTTTTTTTTAAGTGTGTTTTTGCAGGACCCATCAGCTCCAAGTCAAATAGCTGTTTCAATCTAGTTGTGGTGGGCGCAGCTCACAGCGGCCTATGCAGGGATCGAACCAGCAACCTTGGTGTTATGAGCACCACGCTCTAACTAACTGAGCTAACCGGCCACCCCATAAAGAAAATTAATATAAGATGAATGTGGGGAAAGATTTCTGTAAATAAGAATTAAAGAATAAATGAAGTATATGGAAAGAAATGTACATCACATTTCTATTTTAGGCAAGAGAAAGAACTAGAAGGAATATTTCCCAGAGAAAAGCTATGGTCCTGATTTATCATTTTCATTAAGGATGGCAATAATTTGAAGGACTCGTGTAAATTAAGCATGACTTTTTTTTTTTTTTTTAGCTGAGCCTTCCTTCCCCTGTTGGGCAGCTTAGTGGCTGCTCAGCTCAGGCCGGAACTCGAACTGCTGTTGCTCAGAGCTCAAACTCTTGAGCGAGCTCTTAACCAACTGAGCCACTCGGCCGGCCCAAGCATGACTATTTTTAAACATGTTTGAAAAGTTTTCTCAAATCATTCAGAGTAACATGGTATGGTTGGAGTTCTACTTATTCCAGTTATGGTTTTTTTCTCTGTATGTAATTGACAGACATCTAATGGCGCACTCACTGTGTATGAGGTGACTGCTAGGCACTATGAATGAACAGAATAAGATGGTGTCTTCCTTCAAGGAGCATTTGCTTGAAATCTTATGATAAAATAGTCATACAGGTAAAGGTTATTTACAACCCAGGGCCACATAAGCACGGTACCCAGTGTGGGCACATCCCACCATTGAGAAGAATTGTTGTAACATTTTGGAGGTCAGAAGCAGTGGAAGGTAGCACTAACTCAAGTTGGGGAAGTTAATCAGTGCTATTTATCTCCTAGAAGAGGAAAGATGTTCCCTTCAGGCAGGAGTCCTCTGCAGGGTACTTATTCGTAAGTTTCCCAAGAGGTTATTGTTCTTATTTCCAACTTGACAACCAGCGCAGGGTCACAGCTCTGCACATAAATGGAAGCATAGATGTCCCTGTTCAAGTACTTTCCAGGAGCCATTCTGGAGTTTGCAGCTGTCCAATGATAATTAAAATCATAGCTGAGAAAAAACAACCTTAAGGACGCATTGCATAAAGGATATGCAGTTAGTGCCTTCTTTTGAAATGCAAATATTTCCTTCCAGACCCAAGTGAGCTGTGAACCTGGATTGAATAATAATGGTCCACAGAGCTTTGTACTTTGGGGTGAGTCTGGATCTTATGTGGAAGAACATTATATGAAACCACCTTAGGAAATACCTTGTGGAGGCTGTGGAGAGAATGCGGCAGAGAATATTTTTTATCACATAGTGCGAAGCATGGAGAGACATTTAAATGGGCAAGCTACCTAGTCAAGAGTCTAGGCTTGCTAATTGATAACAATTCCATTTTGGCCATTTCAGTGTTATTTGTCCCTAGGGTAGTATGAACAGGAGCAGAGAGAGCACTGGAAACAGAGATCTGCCACTATTATGAGTTGGTCACTATCAGGAAAGTGGACATCATCATCATTAATGAGAAGATACTTGTTAAAATGGAGAAAATGAGTCTAAATGAAATTATTTCCACTGACTTGATTATATGACTTAATTAGTCCAGATCTGTGCATACCAATGTGGTAGTCACTAGCCACATGTGGCTACTTACATTTACATCTAAATTAACCAAAATTAAAGAAAATTAAAAACCCAGCTCTTCAGTTATGCTAGTAACATTTCTGGTGCTCAAAAACCACATGTGGCTGTTTGGCTACCATAGTGGGTAGCGCAGATATAGAACATTTCCTTTATTGCAGAATGATCTGTTGGGCAGCACTGATCTAGAGCATAACAAGGAGAGAAGGACACAAGCTATGAAGTCAACAGTCCATTTTCCAGAGCAATGTATCAGGAGGTTTTCTATCCCCTTCTTGTTTTACTCACCCCATTACATTATTAGTATGTTACATGATCTTTGATTAAGCTGGTATGAATAAATCATGTTTAATCAATTCTTTTAGAGTAAGGGAGATCTTCCCCATTAATCAAATGTATGGGCTCACATTTGTATATGTATGTATACTTTGTATATATACTTTGTGCTATTATATTACACACACACATGCGCGTGTGCGACGTATGACAATTAAGTTTACAAATTGGTTGCGGTGATGTTGATAACCGTTTTTCATATCAGAGGGATTATTCATTATGAATTTGTACCAACTGGACAAACAGTTAACCAAGTTTACTATTCGGAAGTGCTGAAAAGGCTGCGTGAAAAAGTCAGACGACCTGAACTTTTTGCCAAGAATTCATGGCTCTTGCATCACGACAATGCACCAGCTCACATGGCAGTGTCTGTGAGGGAGTTTTTAGCCAGCAAACAAATAACTATATTGGAACACCCTCCTTAGTCACCTGATCTGGCCCCCAATGACTTCTTTCTTTACCTGAAGATAAGGAAATATTGAAAGGAAGACATTTTGATGATATTCAGGACATCATGTGTAATATGATGACAGCTCTGATGGCCATTCCAGAAAAAGAGTTCCAAAATTGCTTTCAAGGGTAGACTAGGGGCTGGCGTCAGTGCATAGCTTCCCAAGGGGAGTACTTTGAAAGTGACCATAGTGATATTCAGCAATGAGGTATATATAGCATTTTCTAGGATGAGTTTGCGAGCTTAATTGTCAGATCTTTGTGTGTGTATACACACACACATATATACATATAGAAAGAGGGACAAACAAATAAAGGAAGGGACAAATAGAGATGAACAGATGGATAACTGGAGAGAGATTCATTGAGTGTGTCCTGTAAGCCTATTAGTAGGCCAGGCTATTCCCTTGTTAAATTCTTATAATAACCTAGTGAAGTAAATTTTGTCGTGATTTGATAGATGAGGAAACAGGCTCAGAGATGGATTTCTCTTATTTAGAGTTCACACAGCTAGTAGATGGTAGTGCTGAGATCCAAACTCAAATCATCTTACTACAGGATCTTGAGTTTTCCATTGCATCAAGTGGAAAGTCATTATGTCTTTATTTCCTGAGAGCTGACAGCTAAACTCTCCATCTCTTTCTGTTGTCTTTAATTTTCTTTTATCTCTTAGCTCTTCTTTAAAAAGTTTTCAGGGAATTTTCGTTCTGTTTATTTGTAAATAAACAGCAACATGTCTGAAAAATATTTTCCCCCTTGCTTTCTAGAGTAATTCTTTTTCTGACTTGTATTATACCTGCCTTTTTCTCTTGTAGGTCTTCCAATTTTTATTATAATATTAAGCAATGGCCCATGCTGTTTTATTTTTAGTGATTGCTCATCTTTCAATGGAGGTGATTTTGTTTGGGTATTTGATTTTCTGACTTAAAATATGGGGAATGGAGTGAGAAGAGTGAACTAAGGCAGCAAGTTCCCTCAGTTGGGTTATATTGTCTCTAAACTCACTAAATCTTCTCCATTCGCTCTTCTCATGGGCACATCTTATTTCAAATTTTGGCATTCTGCTTTTCAATGTGAAGAGAAGTTTAGTGTGAATCTCAGTGAAGCTCCACATATCACCGTTATCTACTGATTTAATGTGAACAACATACACATGTACACTTAAATGGATAATGTCATGAAAATAAAATGCCATTACCCAGTTAAAGTAGCTCGGTTGATCAAATTCCACGGAGTGGGGAGAGCTGTACTGTTGGCTATCTTTTCAGATGGTGTTTAGATAAAGGAAGAAGAATAAGCTGCAAGAACAGTTGCAGCTATGTTTATTGATGGACTCTAGGTACAGGTACTTTCTAGGTATTTGCATGGAGTGTCTCATTCTCTTCTTCCCTCTGGCAGCAGGCTTTGCTGCAAGCATTTTACAGTTGAGGAAACAGAGGTTCAGAGAGATCAATAACTTGTCCAAGATCATTTAGCCAGTAAGTGGCAGAGCTAGAACCTGATTCCAGTTCTTCATCTACCTTAGTGAGGGGTTTGGGGAAAGATCTTCACACATTAGAATCTCACTCTTCTTATAACAGTTTATAAACCTGGATCAGGAGTGCTGTGGAAACACTGTTGAAGTTATATGTAATTACATAACAGGGTAGGAATAATTACTCAGATAATAACAGAGAAAGACTCTGGCTAAAAGCATTAAGAATTTAAGCAGGGCTACATTTCCTAAATGCAAACTCCTCTCTTGAGGCAGAGGACTCGGGTACAGAGGGGCTAGATGTTCTTATGATGAAAAGGGACCAGAAAAGGGAGTCGATAGTGAGCTGTAGGCTGTCACTCAGTAAGCCAATTGAGTGAAAAAGATACTGCAGATACCTCCATGGAATACTTTCATTTTAAAATTCTGTGGGAATTCCTTTACTGTCCATTAGACTTCCCATGAGATGCTCAGAGCTTCCCCATGACCCACAGAGGGTTCTTCTACTCTTAAGGCACTGGTTCTAAACCAGTTGTCTCGCAGGGGACATTTGACAGTATCTTTGTCAAGTATCTTTGATTGTCACAACTGGAGAGGGTGCTACTGGCATTGAGGGGTTAAAAGCCAGGCATGCTTGTAAACTCTACAATGCACAGGACAGCTGCCCACAGCAAAGGACTATCAGACTCACAATGTCAGTAGTGACGAGGTTGAGAAATCTCGCTTTATGTTAAATAAGCCAAGAGACAGTGGCCCTGTGTGAGAGGGTGAGGCGTGGCTGGAGGGAGGAATAATGAAGACTCTAAAGTCTAAAGCTTCAGTATCTGAGTTCACTTAGGTTGGCTTAAAGAGAAGTTAAGGGACTTATATTGACCTTTGAAATTCAAGTCCATACTTTCTGATTCCATATCCAGTGATTTCCATACTTCCACCATCTTAACTTAGCAAGTGTTCTGCACAATTTCATAAAAGCTTTCTTTGTCAGAGAATGTTTTGTTAGAGAATAACTCAAAGTAGAGTTTTAAAACACAAACAAGTGTGTTATTGACAAATACTTTTAAAAATGAAAAGTTTTCAGTGAAGATGAATTAAGGTTAAAGTACCAAATCTCAACTTCTATAATTTTTGGAAAAAAAATTACCTATGAATAAATGATGCACATGTGTGAATGTCTAACAGTCCCCAATACAATTTACCTCACTCAGTTGGTGGAAAAATTGCTCTGTGTTTTAGAACAAATATTGGTTTATGATGTGATGCTATAAAGAAAACCTAGATTTACATAATATGGGCTAAGTTTTGCTACTTTTTTTGTTTTTCTTACAGTAAGTTTATGTCAATATTTTACCTGTATCTTTTTATTTTTCATATTTTAACCAATTTTATTTTCCTTGATGAGTTGTTATGACTGCTCATTGGTGATGGATGGTGGGAGGGGGCACAAGATATCCAGGTGAGTCTTCCAGACATCACAGTCTGAGGGCTTTCTGTGTCTTCTCTTTGCTGCCACCCTGAAAACATAGCTCATCTCTGCATCTGTTTGTTTGTTTGTTGTGTTTTTTTTTTTAGTGTAGTCTCATTTTCTGTCTTTCCAAATTGAATCGAGTCCTGGAGGGCTTTTTCCTCCTTCTTTGTTGACCCCAGTTTCTGCACTCACTGTGGCAAACTAGAGGTATAGTTTACATCAGTATGAATCCTCGTCTTTAGGAAGCATCCTTTTTTACTGACACTTCTGTGAAATCTGTCACTGCTGGGCCTTTTCACCCCATGCTTCTTTTTATTTCTTCTTTGTGCAGCGTCTGCCTTACCTTGGCTGCCTTGAGGAGCCCTTAGATGAATTCTGGAGTCTACAGACTATCTGTGTCCTGATTTTACTGAAAATAGAATTGGTGCAATTTAATGAATTTTCGCTTTCATAAGATTTTCAGAAGGAGAAGAAGTATTTATAGTGGAATTCTCCAATTGTAAAGTATGGCGGGCACACTATTTCATAAGCATAGGTCAGGGGTGAAGTGAAATATATCTGCAATTTTTAAAATACACTGTTTCACCCACACACTTATGAACAATTGTAAACATGGGGAGGACATAAGGGACACCGTATGTAATCTTCACCTTTATTTAGTTTTTAAATCTGGCTTTTTCTCTCTCATCTCTGGGCATCTCTGTCAGACAGCTATGGTTATGTTCCTAATCCCTTTAAGACCGTTGCATTGCTCAAATTGTGCAATCACATTAGGGACAATGAGGCAGGTGCTTTGACAGACTATGTGGCATGACATTCATGCATTGTTGGTCCCCCACAGTTTCACACCATCTTGATACTCCCACCTGCTTATTCGCAGACACAGCTGCAGAGTACTGGGGAATAACTGTGGGTAATAGACTGGCCTTTTTAAAACCACAAGTCATGATATAGAGTCCATCAGCATTTCAGAGAATGGCTGAGTCATCGCATGGAGAGCAGCCTTTCTTTCAGGGTAACCTGGAAGGTACAAGAGTTCCATGAGATCTGATATTTTCACTCACATGACATTATTCCATCCATACCACCATCTTTGAATGTTAAAGAGAGGTTATCCATGTATTCCTTTTATTATTGTCTTTCAGAGTCACTTAGCTGCTTACAAGGGTCTAGTTACATTTTCTCGGTTATTGTCTGTTATGTTGAAGGCAGAAATGGTTGGGGGATAGATTTAGTAGTGATGGCAATATGAAATATGAAAATATGAAAAATATTTTTTAAAAATAAAGAGCATTTTACAATATATTAGGTTTTGTACAGTTGATGATACAAAGATGAAGAAATCATCTGACTCACACTCAAATGGAAGGCAGTAGACTAGCACTTGTTAAACACCTATTATGTGGCAAATATTGGGATAGGCATTTTACTTAGCCTTCTTAACAACTCCAGTGTGTGGGCATTATTAGCCCTGTCTTAAGGAGACTTCTGGAGCTCAGAGGGAATGGGTAGAGCCCAGGCTTGAATCGATGACTTCAAATCTCACACTCCTCCTGCTGCACCACACTGCTCACACTTCAGTGGAGGGGACAGACATGGCTAATTCCCTGACCTATGAGGGATTTCTAGCTGGGATGAGAAATTAAACCAGGCTTCCTCGGGGTTTCCAATTTATGTACCTGTGTTCAGGTGCCATCTAAACCTGCGTCCTACAATTATGGAGACTGTTTGAAATTCCATCTGTGTGTGGAGGCTGGAGAGGGCTGGAAGGGGAGCAGGGATTGAGGCATTAAGCACTTTTGAGATGTTTAATGCCAGGGTGATAAAAAACTAAACACAAATATTGCTGAGAATGCATTGCTTCTCACTTGGAAAAATATGTCAGCCAGCAGGTCTCTTACCTATTCTCCAAGGGAAAGCTTATACAAGCATGTTCTGTCCTTCCTACACCTCAGTGGCTGGTCTCACACTTTCTGGCTTGGCATCTGTGTGCGAAATCTGATGCTTTTCTGTGCCACTCTGGTGAAGAATTCAACACTTGTCACTTGGGTTGGCTCATTCCTACCACCTCCATTCTCAAGGACCCACCAAGTCAGTTACCTCACCTCTTGACCCTCATGGGCTTTCGTGTTGAGTCCACTACAGTGCCTTCCTCTCATGCATGTGCTTTCAGCACAGCCTATTTGAAGTAGAAGTTTGCAGTGCGCCATTTCCTGTGTCACATGAAGATAATATGGCTGTGTAATTAGAAAGTTTAGCAACACTGACATTTCTGTGTTTGCGCTAGAATTATCTTGATATCACCAGGGACTGGAGAATGCTGCCACCTGCTAGGAACATATGCATATGTTTGAGTAAAGGTTAATGAGTCTGCTCAGTAAAATGATTCAGGTGTGGGCTCAAGAGCTACTTGGTGCATTCTCAAGTAACAGAGCCCAGTGTTCTGAGAACTAGGTCATTTTGGGGTAAGGCAATTTGAAGGTTCCCTTTTAGGGAGATAGTGGGTAGAATAGTGGTGTGATTGATTATTTCAGTCTTAACTATCAGACCCATTATCTAAGGCTTGACTACATGCTCCTCGTTGCAGGCGTGTGCGCAGATATCATTAATTCTGTGTCAGACTAGTTGTGCCTGCTGTAGGGGAGCAAATGTCCCTTTCTCTTAATCTCTGTGTATCTGTCTTTAAAAATAGATTTTTATTAAAATATAGCTAACATACAATATTATATCAGTTTCAGGAGTACACCATAGTTATTCAACATTTATTTACCTAAAAAAGTGATCACTATGACAAGTCTAGCAACCATCTGACACTGTACCACGCTATCACAATATTATTGACTATATTCCCCATGCTGTACATTACATCCCCAAGACTTATTTGTTTTATACCTTGAAATTTGGACCTCTTAAGCCCCTACCACTCCCCCCCCCACTTTTTCATTTTTCAATTATAGTTGACATTCAATATTATATTAATTTCAGGTGTACAGAATAGTGGTTAGATGTTTATGTAATTTGTGAAGTGATTCCCCTGACTAGTACCCACCTGACACTATACATAGTTATTACCATATTATTGACTATATTCATTATACTTTACATCCCCATGAATATTTCATAACTATCAATTTGTGCTTTTTCACCCTGGCCCCCAACCCCCTTCCATCTGTCACCCAGATAAATCTAGTACCCATCTGACACCATACATAGTTACTATAATATTTTTTACTATATTTCTTACACTATACCTTACATCCCCATGACTATTGTCTAAAAACCAATTTGTACTTCTTAATCCCTTTCCCCTTTTCACCCACCCGTCTATCCCCTCTTCCATCTGGCAACCATCTCTGTATCTATCTGTTTGTACCTGTTTTGCTTGTTTGTTTATTTTGTTCTTTAGATTCCACATATAAGCAAAATCACATTGCATCTGCCTTTTTTGGTCTGACATATTTCACTTAGCACAATACTCTCCAGGTCCCTCAATGCCACCGCAAAAGGCAAGAACCCATTCCCTTCCATGGCCATGCAATATTCCATTGTATATGAGTATGTACCACCCACTCTATATTCTCTCATCTATCAGTGGACACCCAGGCTGCCTCCACATCTTGGACATTGTAAACAACGCTGCAATGAACATATGGAAGCACACATCCCCTAAAAGTAGCATCTTTGGTTTGGATAAATACCCAGAAGTGTGATTACGGGATTCTTCTTTATTCCTTGTTATATCTTTTGTTCTAAAATCTATTTTGTGTGGTATAAGTATTGCTGCTCCAGTTTTTTTTTTATTTCCATTTCCATGAAATATCTTTTTCCACTTCCTTTACTTTCAGTCTGTGTGTCTTTTGATCTGAGGTATGTGTCTTATAGGCAGCATATGTGAGGGTCTTGATTTCTTATCCATTCAGCCACCCTATGTCTTTTGATTATAGCATTTAATCCATTTACATTTAAAGTAATTGTTGATATATATGTAGTTGTTGCCATTTTGTTATTCATATTTTTTATCTTTCTTTTTTTTCTTTCTTAAAGAAGTCCCTCTAAGATTTCCTGTAATACTGGTTTGATGGTGATGAACTCCTTTAGATTTTTGTTGTCTGGGAAGCTCTTTACATGACTTTTGATTCTAAATGATGGCTTTGCTGAGATGGAGTAATCTTGGTTGTAGTCACTTGGTTTTCATCACTTTAAGTATTTTGTGTCAATCCCTTCTAATCTGCAAAGCTTCTGTTGAGAAATCAGCTGGTATTTTGATGGGAGCTTCCTTGTAGGCAACTAGCTGCTTTTCTCTTGCAGTTTTTAAGATTCTTTCTTTGTCTTTAAACTTTGGCATTTTAATTATGATGTGTCTTGGTGTGGGCCTCTTTAAGTTCATCTTTTTTAGGACTCTCTGCTTCCTGGGCCTTTATGTCTGTTTCCTTCTCCAGGTTAGGAAAGTTTTCAGTCATTATTTCTTCAAATGGGTTTTCAATTCCTTGCTCTCTTCTCCTTCTGGTGCCTCTAGGATGTGAATGTTGATGCACTTGATGTGGTCCCAGAGGTCCCTTAAACTATCCTAATTTTCATTGGATTCTTTTTTCTTTTTGCTGTTCTGTTGGGCTATTTTCTGCTACCTTATCATTCATATAGTTGATTCGATCCTCTCCTTTATCTCATCTACTGTTGATGCCCTTTAGTGTATTTTTTAAAAAGATTTTATTGGGAATTGGGGGAGGGGAACAGACAAGTTGCTGTCCTTTTGTTCTTCAGTCTAGTTGTGGAGGACATCACTTCATTGGCTTATGTTGGTATTATCATTGCGCTCTTCCCGGGTGAGGCAGTTGCTTGCCGGACATTAGATGGCCACTCACGGCAGCTCACGAAAGCTCACACCAGCTGCCGGCCAGCTCCACTGTAGCCTACGAGGCTGCTGGTGACTCACAGCAGCCCAGCTCCAGGTTGAGCTGTTGTTCAGCATCTTAACTGTAGAGGGCACAGCATCACTGGCCCTCATGTGGGATCCAAACCGGGGCCCTGCTGCTCAGAGCTGGTGTCCCAAGCCAACTCCTACCAACGCGCCACTCAGCCGGCCCCTAATGTATTCTTTATTTCAGTTATTGTATTCTTTATTTCTGACTGGCTCTTTTTTATGTTTTTTATCTTCATTTTTTTAAAATGTTTTCTATCTCTTTGTTGAAATTCTCCCTGAGATCATTGGACATCCTTATAACCAGTGTTTGGAACTGCATCTGGTAGATTGCTTGTCTCCATTTTGTTTTTTCTGGAGCTTTGTTGTTTTCTTTTATTTGGGCATGTCTCTTTGTCTTTAGCAGGGCTCGGGGGCCTTCCCAATGTGCCCTTTGTGTGTATCATCCTTGGATGCAGCCGGGTGATGCTCTGGCTGGGTCTGAAACTGGCCACCAGATGTGCCAGCCCTGGGGCCTCATGGGAGGGGTCCCACCACAGACCAAGCTCAGCTTCAGCCTATGCCCTGCCCAGGGCCACCTGGGTCTGCAAGTGCCTTGAGAAGCCAAGTCATGAATCAAAGCTGGCTGCTGCTAGTGCCAGAATTAGGGCTTCCCATCCAGAGGTACGGGACTCGCCAAAGCCAGATACCGCTTGTTTGGTTTTTGTGAACCTTTGAGAACTTTTAGGAAAGTCCACAGCATGAACCAAGACAGGCCATTTGTATGGAAAAGCCACTAGAAGCAGCTTGGGTGTGCCCAAAAGTTGGATGGGGTGGAGGTCTCAGGGAATCACTAGGGTGATGCAAACAAGTGGTGCTAGGTTGATGGAGACTCAGATATGGTGCCCGCCCATGTCTGCACTCTGGGTTGGGGGAGGGCTCAACAAAGAAACAGTGGCTTCTCTTAGCTCCTCCATCTGGGAGAAAGCTGCCCTCCAGCCTCTGCGCTGAAGCCAGACAATTCAGTTCCTCCCTGTATGTCCTTGGTGCCTTTCGAGCTGCTGCCCCAGGACTGGAGCTCAGAGCAAGTGAGTCCATCAGCAAGTAAGACCATGCATGAACCCTTCAAGAGGAATGCCTGGAACTGCAGCAGCCCTCCATCTCCCCCTGCCACAATCTCCACTGGTTTTTGCAGCCAGAAGTAATGGGGACTTCTCTTTCTGGCGCTGGAGTCCTGAACTGGGGTGCCTGGTGTGGGGATGGGACCCCCCTCACTCCTCCAGGGTGGATATCCACAGCTAAGATATCCCTCCCAATTTTTAATGGTCACATGTGGGTGTGGGACCAGTCCATTCTGTGTCTATGCCCCTCCTACCAATCTTGAAGTAGCTTCTTTTGTATCTCCTTAGTTATGGGACTTTGGATCAGCTAGACTTCAGGTGATTCTGAATTTTTTGTAGTTTAGTTGTAATATTGATGTAGCCATGAGAGGAGGCAAGCCCACATTTACCTACTCTGCCTCTGCGTATTTGTCTTTATGTAGCATAATATTGTGCATCAAAATGGCAGCTATTGTGAAAGTATATACACAATGACCTGGATTATATTTACTCAATGTAAATATAGGTTTATAAATTTGATACCATTTAATCACTCTCCCCCTGCATATCAATTCTCCATTCTCTGAAGGCCTTAATTAGTTAAATTTGATGGCCAAGGTTTTAAGAATCTTCTAAATCTTCTAAAGCCTTTGGGGGAAAATGTTGTTTTCAGATACCTATTTATTGAGCCCTTTTTATCTTTGATTTACAAAGAGCAGTATAACATTGAAAATTGCTCTCTGGTGGGCCGGCCAAGTGGCGCGATGGTTAAGAACTGCCTTGGGACGCCAGAGGGCCCCGGTTTGGATCCCACATATGAGGGCCAGTGACACTGCCCTCCACAACTAAGATGCTGAACAACAGCTCAACCTGGAGCTGGGCTGCCCTGAGTCGCTGGTGACGGCATAGGCTGCAGCCCCTGTGGCAGTGGGTTGCCATGGGCTACCGTATGTAGCCAGCAGCCAGCAGCCAGCATGAGCGGCCAGCAGCCGCAGTGAGCGGCCGTCCAGAAGCTGGCGACTGATCTGCCTCACCCGGGAAGAGCACAATGATGGTGCCAACTTGGGCCAGTGAAGCAACGTCCTCCACAACTAGACTGAAGAACAAAACGACAGCAACTTGTCTGTTCCCCTTCCCCCAATTCTCTAGCACTGTTCCCATCCCCCCAATTCCCCAATAAAAATCTTAAAAAAAAATTGCTCTCTGGACAAACAAGACATTCTTCTCAAATCAAGATGGTGGCTTGATCTGAATGAGCCCTTTCACCTCCCAGAGAAGCAGAGCAGTGAAACTCCTCTCTCTCTTACTCAACTTGCCTCACTTTAAGAAAAGACCACTTAGTTTAAAAATAGTCATCTTTTATTCCTTGCCTGTCAGGGCCTCTCTGCCTTCTCTTAAAAGCCAGCATTTACTGATGTTTTTTGATTGACACCCTCCTCAGTACTAAAAGGGAACAGAGAATGGGAGAATGTTCCATTTTATTGACAGGCACTGAGACCTTGTCAGGGACAATTGCTTAACAACCTCTCTGGTGCCACTTTTGGGAAAGGGGGAAGAAAAGGGCAGAATTACATATAAATGAAAGGAAAGCATATGTGACAAAGTCCAACTATCATAAAACACTGAGTAGTTTTTGAAAACTAGGTCTTTAAGTTAGCAATGTAACTCGTAAAATCTGCACAAATTTTCTTTTTCTTCCCTTGGTTGTTGGACTGAAGAGTTGCGATAGTATTAGTTTTCTGGAAAGTGCACATTGATGTAGGGACATGAGAGGTAGCTGTGTTCAGGGAAAGAAGACCTGAGTTCCTGTCTCAACTCTCATCCCGACTGTTTGACTCCATGCGTGTCACTTCACATGCCTGTCTTCACTGATGAATTGAGAAATCCACCCATGTAAGGATAAGACAAGAGGTAAGTGGGGAAAGTCACTGGTGGGTTTTGAACAGATTGTTATTTCTGGAAAATCCATCATGTAGTGCTGGAGAGGATGGATTAGAGGTAGGAGATGGTGAAACCGAGGTCAGCATGGCCTACTGTGAGGTTGATACATGGGAAGGAATACAAACACTTGAAAAAGTGGTTGTGGAATGGAGAAGGAAATGGATACAAGAGAAATTTCAGATGTAAAATAGAGCATAAGAACTGGTTCAATGTGGGATATTACTATTGGGTTGTCGGAAAAGTCATGATGTATTTTTTCTATGTTTTTCATTGCAAAAATGCGTCATGACTTTTCCAACAACCCAATAGTAAGAGATTCAGGAAAAGAAACACATTTGAAAAGAATAAGAATGAGTTTGGCTTCAGTTCTACTGCTTTTGAGGGGCTGGTGTTGGTTTAGGTGGTGTTTTCCTCAGACAGAGATATGGGGTGTCAAAAAACTCAGGAGTGTGCATTCACCAAGTTGGTCCCTTGAAGAGTATCACTCAGAAAGATATATCCAAGTCCTAACCCCTGGTTCTTGTGAATGTGGCTTTATTTGGAAATAGGATCTTTGAATTTGGCATTGAATGAAGGATCTCCAGTGGAGATCATCCTAGGATGTAGGGTGACTAATTCTTTAGAAGTATCCTTATACGAGAAAGGAAAGGGAGGTTTGACACCCAGATACTCAGAGATGGCTATGTGAAGACAGAGACTGGAGTTATGTTACAGGCCAACGGGTTCTAGGAGCCACCAGAAGTTGGAAGAGGCCATGGAAGAAACCCGCTGGAGCCTTCAGTTGGAATGTAGCCCTGCTTATACCTTGATGTCAGATTCCTGGGACCCTGAAGAGTGAGAGAATAAACTTCCATTGTTTTAAGCCACTCACTTTATGGTAATTTGTTATAGCAGCTCTGGGAAACTAATGTGGCACCACTTTTGAGAGCTCACTATATATATTTTTGAATGATGTTGCTCTTGTGTTGTAAAGTAGGGGAAAATGAAGCTACTTATTCATCTTTATTAGCGTCTTGTTCTTGGGTGTTTTGAAAGGTGGCTTTTCTTGTGAATCAGCAGAAGTGGAAATGAAGTAGTCCAGAAGGATGAAGTTTAGGACACTTTAGCAAGTGTAAAAGGGATTGAGTTACAGATTGATCTGCCCCCTCCCTCATTTCATTCATGTATTTCCTTACTACTATCCTCCCCACTCTCCTTCCTTCTCATTCTTCTCCCAATTTCTTTATATTGGATGATTTCCTGCCATTAAAAAACACAATTAGCTTCAAATATGTTTTTCCACTTCTAATTTCCAATCAGAACTCATCACCTTGGAATAAACAGTGTTACCACATTCAAAAATAACTAGAGTCACGTAACCCGGTTAAAGATATGATTTTTTTCCCCTCTTGGGCCTTTGAAAGTATTGACAAATAACATGCAGACCCCTCTGATGTCACTGCTACTGTCAATGTTTGGTAAGATGTCACTGCCTGGAGAGCAGGGACTCTGTTTTGACCACTGCCTGACGCAGGTTATGGCACTGAATAGGTTTCCACACGTGTTTGCTGACCTCATCTGTTGCCCGAAGGATTGGACTTACTGGCCTCATTCTGCACAGTTCTTAAAGTGAATTTCCCTCAGAAGATCGGAAACATTTCAGTGTGTCAGGCTTCCATGAATTTGGGAAACCACCCTATGTTTGCAGATCCATAAATGTGCTCTTCCTTGCAAGTATCAAAGAATGCAAGTCCAGCAGGCTTACACACAGGGCACGCATTGGCCTGTGAAACAGAAGTTCCAGAAGAGCTGGCTTCAGGTCAGGGCTGACCAAGCAGCTCAATGATTCCAAGGAAGAACCAGTTTCTTTCTGGTTTCTTGTTTGTTTGTTTGTTCTCCCTTCCATGGTATCAGCTTTATCCTAAGGTAGGATCGCTGCGCAGCCCTAGGAAGGCAGACACTATGAAATGCAACTACCTGCTTGTTTGTTGATGTCCCTGGGAAAGAATATCTTAAGCTGTCAAACAAAAAACCTGAGCATTCCGTGGATAGGACCCATTTGGGCACATGTCTGTCTTTGAAATAATCACTGCGGCCATGAGTTAGAATTACACTACAAGAAAGAACCATAACTGGTTTAATGGCATCTTGGCCTAACCCCTAAGGATAGGGTAACCGAGCCCCGTTTTGGTTTAGCAGTCTTTAGTTCATAGATTCCCTAGACCAGGCTATGTCAGCCTGGGAAGGTTGAGAATAATAAATAGGTCTATATCTGTGTCCAAGTGTATTGCATTCAGTCATACTCTTTAGTAATATATTATATAACCTCAAAAGTGATTGTTTGCTAGTAATCCAAATGAGGGAGTCCCAAGACTTATTCAGACTAGCTAACCTGCAAAGCACTTCCAGCCTTATTTATGGAGGGAGGCAGTTGAAGATCTAGCAGTCGGACGTGACTTTACTTTCTCAAACTTATCATCTGTAACTGGGGGTTAATTGCGTAGAAATTTTGTAACCTGAAAGCTTATAACTCCTTTGGAGAATGTTGTCGACCGCTCTGCTGTATATACATTTTTTTTCCACCACCTTTTATATCCTTCCATTAGTAAACCTTGTTTGCTTTGCCAAGGTCAATGTTTGTTCTTCTCAGTGGATCCGAGTCTGAGACTGATGTTTGCCAATTCAGCCTATAGATTAACTGGAGCTGGGACTGGGCTTGGTGCCACCTAAACCCCATAGCTTTCTACAGTGGACCAGGACTAGAACTGATGCTGGGAGAGACAATCACCATGTGTCCCCTTTTCCATTTTCTTCTCAACTTATAACAAATATTTCACTTGCTGTCACAGAGACCATTAACATCTTCCTTTTGCAAATGAGAAGATGGGGCAATCACACCCCTCTAATTTATTTATCAGTCTAATATAGATTATTTGTTTATGTAAGGAATATTTGGAGGTACAGGAAATGTTACTGGAACCCACATGCCATAGGAAGGCGGTTTTGATTTGTTTCATAGAGACTCGGGGCTGAGATGGACAAGGAGGGGTGGAGTCTGGGTTCCAGCCCTGTTTCATTCATGGTGCTGCTTTCTCAGATGTTTCATGCATGTTGTAGTTGTTATGTGCAGGATTCCATTGAAGTCCTGATGCTGCTAACATGCAGGTTGTGAACCACTACTCCACCCTGTGACCTTGAAAAATAAATCCCTTCCCCTCTTTTGTCCTCAGTTTCCTTTACCTGCAAAATGAAGGGACTGGACAAGAAGCCCTTCAAGTTCCCTTCTGTTCTTGAGAGTCTATGATTTTGAGACTTTTACCTTTGGCCAAAGTGGCACTTTTTAGGTGCATGAAAACTGACTAAATGACTACCTTAGAAGTTATTAAATCGGCACAGTGTCCCCATCTTCGTGAGTTTTCAACTGGCTAATGCCACATGACAGCCATAAAATGCCAGCATGGCTGGTGTGGGGTGGAGTTAACAGTATGAGACTTGCTAAGTGTTTCTGTGCTATCAGTGTGAAAGCAATCACATCTCCAGAGTGAGAAAGGTCAGTGCCCTGTAGCTGCCAAACCTCACCACACTAAGAGGACGTGAAGGGGCTACCACCCACTGAACACAAATCAGGCTAAAGAATGAATCCCCTCTGCTGTTGCAGCCTAATAGCTCCGAATGTCAAGTGATATTACTTTGGGAGACTGTTAAGCCCCCTTCTCAGGGCACAGCAGTGTATAAATCCCCTCATCTCATTTGATTAATCTGAGAGATGATAGGCTATGTTATTAGCCATGGAAAACAGGACTGCTTTGTAATAGCCTGTAGTATTACTGAGCATGAAATTAAGCCTCTCTCTCTTTTTTTTCCCCTGGTTCCAGGTTGCTTGAAAGGGGTGGGGGGAGGGGGGGAGCAGGGTGGATAAAACCTCATTGATCTTAGTTAATTAATGTCCTATATTAATTAATGTTAGTGACTATACACATAAATAAAAAATGGATTATACAGTGGATCACACCCGGTTAGGATCAGGACTTGTTGTCTCCTAACGAGAGGCCTCTTTCTTTCTCTGCCTTTCACCACCCACATTTTAAACTCTGAAACACACACCTGCACTTGGCAGGAAGGAGACTGTAATATTAGCAGTGGCTATCTCTGGCTGGTAAGATTTCAAATGATTTTTGTATTCTTTATGTTTTTATATCTTACACATTTTTAGAGTGGTTGCATAGTATAACAAGAAAATATATGTGTGTTGTTTCAAAACTACGTTTTCCTTTGGTAATTCTTTTCCCCAGAAAGGCCCCTGAGAATGCTGTCTTTTTTTTCCCGCCCTGCTAACATGGAGGAAGCTACCTGAAATGCTGTGTGAAATAGATGAACCGAGCCCTGCCTAGGAAGCATCCTGCTTGTTCCTTTTCAAGACTCGGAGCCACTGGCCTGACAAGCGCTAAGAAATGTGATAATAAAGACGATGAGCCACTCCAGGGCTGGATTTCATTTCCAGCTTAATTAAATCCCAGAAACACACCTGACCTCTAGCTTTGAAGAGCGGCTGCAAAAGCCAGGTGCCCTCATCAGCTTGGGCTCGCCCCGCAGTGATTGTGGGAAGGCAGTTTGAAAGGAGACGGTAGAGGGAGGCAGGAGCCGGTGGAGATGAAACAGTGGAATCAGGAAGCAATATTTCAGAGAAAGCCGTTCTAGCCAGTGGGCAATCTGTTTGCCCTTCTGCTTAAAAGGTGAACAGCGAAGCTAACCTACAAATGTACTGAATAGAAACTCTTCCAATGGCACCCCGCTGCCCTGCCACCTGTCCCCCTCCACCAGGTCCTCGACCAGCTCCCTGCCCCCACCTGTTGTGCAAATTGGGTACAAAATGCACTTGGTTGGCACAGGTCCCTACTGACCCGTCGGTGAGGCTGACTGGCTCCTCCTGCACTTATAAACTCATGGCTGCTTCCAGCCCTTCAGTCAATGCTGCCGCCAGTGCTGCTGTCCGGAGTCTCTCTGTTCTTTATCGCAGAGACCAGAGCTCCTCTGGAAATGTAAATAAAGGAGAGAGGTCCTTGCCCCTAGGAAGCAGAGCCTGATACAGGGGTTTGGGTACCTGGCATTTATGAAGGGGGTGCTCTTAGGAGACAGCAGGAGGCACATGGGGCAGGAGAGAAACGGGAAAGGCTGAGCAAGCATGTGGCCTCAGGAAACCTGACCTTGGCCTGGCCCCCAGGGGGCTCTGCAGCATAAACCACAGCATGGGGTGCTCTTCACCATGAGGCCAAGAGGCCAGCTGAACCCCTATCAGTCATTTGCTGTGGGACATTCCTGGGTTGAGGACATGACCCCTCAGGCCAGGAGGCTGTCATCAGTCAAGGGCACTTCTCTGAAGGAAGGGGCCAGTTAGAGTTCATACTAGTCAGTATTCACAGCGCTGGGGGACAATTGTACCACCCTATAAAGGGGCTCTGGCAGGGCACCACCAGCACCCACTAATCCAGTAAATCCACACTGCTTCCCTTCAGAACCAAAGATGACTCTGGGGGTTGGAGGGTTGGAGTCACTTCCATTCATAGTATTGTGAAGATTGTCGCAAATATACGTAATGCATAGGAGCTACTTGATAACCATGGAGATGATAAAAGAGTCCCGTGACCCCAAGTTGTGAATATTTCCTTCTCCCCTTTGATTTTTGAGCATTTGGTACCTTCACAAGAGCTGCCATTATATTCAGAAAATAAGAACGTATTTATCTCTTTGATTCAAGTGCGAGTTTCTCAAGGGAAGAAATCGTGCCTTATCTCATGTGTACCCCCCCCCACCGTACACATGCCCTGTCCATAGTGGGCTACTAATCAACACCCATTAAGTACTCCTTCAATTTTGGGGGCCCTGCTTGGTGTTATTATTTCAGCCAGTCCCTCAACATTAATTCAATGTCTATTAGTTGTGGATAGCTCAAGGGGCATCGTGCTGGTGGTGGTCTGTTTTTCCTCCTACCCATCTGCCCAAGCGTCTCAGAGTCCACACAGCAGCAAGAAGAGGTGAGCAATGAGGCAGTTCCACTCTCAGCAGAGAGTTCTTGACTGGACCAGGAAGAAAGGCAGCCATAGAGGGGGTCATGTAGGAGGAAGAGTGGGTCTCTTGGAATGAGGAGACTTGGACCACCACTCATGAGTTAGTTTTTGCATCTGTAAAATGGGACAGAGATTCTATCTGACTGGACTTACAGGCTGTTATGGGAAATCAAAGGAGACAATACAGGTGAAACCCATAGACATATTTAAGGACAGATGATGGCTCAAAGGTAAAGAGGTAGGCAAAATGGCTTGGAATCCCTCCCTGAAGTTCAGACAGCGTCTTCTACCTTCACCTCCTATGAGCTTAGAATTCAGTGCCTCAGGGGGAAAAAAGAGAAAAAGGAAAATCAGTGTTCTTTCCTTTTCACCAACAGATTTTAGGTACCTGTGTATGCTATAATTAGGGTCTCCGCTTACACCTCCAATTTCCAAAAGTTTTCCATTTAATTTTACAAGGACTTATACACTTTACAATGTCTGACACCTGTTCTAGCAGGCAAATAATTGTTTTGACACTGTGACAGTTGTAGAGAGTATATTTTTTAAAATTCTGAAACCTGCCAATGGGATAATAAGAGCCTAATTCTCATTTGCCAGGACAATGAGCTGCCCTGGCCAAATGACTCCCCAGTGTCCTGCAAGCCACATTTTCCAGCTCCTTATTGGCTGGTGGAGGTTTAGTTCCATGTAACTGTTCCATTCCTCCCTGGTGACTGAGTTTTGACCTTTAATGATAATACCAGCTATGTATCGAGTGCATCACTTGTGGGTGTCTTTGCATGAGAATTTTACTATTCTCATTGCTTGAAAAAAAGCTTTAATTTAATTTAGTTTAATTTAATCATTGGGCTATTCAGGACTTTACTTCCCTTGTGGAGTGACCCTGCAGGTGGCCTGGGGCTGTGGGGCATGGGGCAGAGGAGAGCTGGCACTCCTGGTCTGGGTAAAGGGTGGCCAAGACAGGAGGGATGGCCTGAGGAATAGAGTCCAAGGAAGCAGGTAAAGAGAATATCTGGACATGAGGTGAAAACAGTGAAAACTGGCCGGAAGTACATCTTGTGTTTTAGGGTCAGATTTAGAAGGATCTGGGAAATGCTGGGGATGGAGGCAGTAATATGGTTTGTGCCTGGACCACAGGGGCTGTACCGCTGGATTATGAACTTGGGAGCTATTAGGATGGAAGCCAGGCCAGGTCATCTTCCAGAATCCTAGCTGTGGTCAGGGTCTTCAAATAACATCTATTTCATTTCTACCACGAAGTGGATGTGGAAACTGAGGCCCGGATTAGCGAAGTGAGCTGTCCTAGGTCACATAGCTTGAAGATGTTCAGTTCAGGCAAAATTTATTCTGCTGGGCTTTCCAGGAGACACAGAGGAATGAATGCTCAGGTATCTCTAAGTAGCTGCCAATACTTTTTTAAAAATTTATTTATTTACACAATTTTACTCTGATTCATGAATAGCTGAATAATGAACTGTCTTTAAGATCTAGTGTTTCTTTTCCAAGGGGCGTGTCTTGAATCTGGTCTATTCACATACACCAAATTGACCACTGGCTCTCAGAATTTTGGAGCTTAAATTTGTTCATTTTACAGATGAAGAAACTGAGAGCTCAAGAGGTGGAGTGGCCTGGTCAAGGTCACATTGCTGGTAACTGGCTCAGTACAATCAAGAAGTATGAACTGATCATGCATGTATGATTATGCTGGGCTTTCTAGGTACACAGAGGAAGTTAATTAAAGCACGTGTAAGCCTGTTGGGAAGATAAGATGCTAGCTACTCCCCTTTCATCAGGCATAGGCCAGTGCCCAGGATGGGTGTGGTCGAGGATGGGACCACCTTATTCCTGAGTCCTGGGGCTCTGCTGAGTGGAACAGGCAGACATGAAGGAGAACCAATGTTCTGAAGGTGAGGAAAATATCAGACTTAGGATAGACTGTCATAAATGGGGGCTGATCGAAGGCGCAGAGGGAGAGCAGAGGCCAGGTGAAATGTTTATGCATGTGGAAAATTAAATTCAAACAGTGCGGGAGGGCATACAATGAAAGTTAACAGTTCCTCATCCCATCCCTTCTTTCCTCTGATTCGCTTCCCACAGAGAAGCCTTCTCTGCTTTTGATTCTTCCAGTGGTTATTGCCAGAATTCTAAATAGCACGTGAAACCTTTATTTCCCCAATTATTAATTTTAAACACTAGCTATAGACTGTCTGCTATGCATGATCTAATAAAGGATTTTCTCACTTCTCTAACCTTCCGTCCTCACATCCTACTTTTCACAGTAATATTATTAGTTTGGGTTCTTCTATTGGTACAGTAATAATTTTAAAAAGTACATTTTGAATATTACTTCTTGATGCATCAAATTTAGACAAATTTGACTTGCTGCTATGAACGATATACGAGTCTGATGAATATAGAAGCCCCAAACTTCCTTCCACTTCTCCTCCTTCTAATTCTCATAATCTCCCAACTACATCATTAAACATTGTTAAGATTTATTGCTTGAATTAAAAAAAATCAAGCACCAATATGGGTCCCTAGCAATGTGATGATTACACGTTATTCACCCTACGATCAAGTAGAGTAACTGGCCCTTCTGAGAGTAGCAAACACACAATAAAAAATGTGTGTACGAGTAGATTAAGGCCATCATCTTTTCAAAGTAAAATTTAAAAATATTAAAATAAGAGCTTACTTCAGTTTAATTCAGCTTCTCAAAATCATGACATTTTAATTTGCTTCATATATGTACTCTTTAATAGATTTTGTTTTGTCTAATGTTTCTAATTTTCTTTCATTGAAAAGAAACATGATTTCCTCACCATTTTACAAAGATTTTCCCACTTTATCACATTACCTATCAAATGAGAATCTATGAGTCTTTTCATGAAGACTTTTGTCCTGGAACTCTCCTTAACTTAAAATTTCAGTTGGGGCTTTGTATTTCATGGCCTGGTTCACAGTTCTATCACTGGTTTTCATCTTTAATGCACTTATGACTTTGGCCTACTGTTTTCATGATTTCCATTTTCTTGGGTTTTTTTTGTTTTGTTTTGTTTGCATAAGTATATCCTCAACTAATATTGGGTTGTCAGAAAAGTCATGACGCATTTTTGCAACAAAAAACATAGAAAAAATACATCATGACTTTTCTAACAACTCAATAGCTCTCTCCAGAAAGAGTACATAAGGAGGCAAATCTGCGAGTCTTGCATACTTTAAATTCAGCCTTCACATTTCTGTGACAATTTGGACCTAAGATTATAGACTCAAGCTTATTTTCCTGCAGAACTTTGAAGCCATTTGTTGCAGGTTAGTTCTCCAGAGGCAGGGATGGATTTTGGGGAGCAAGATATTTATTACCTGTGAGGGCAGGATTGGGCCGCCTGAGAAGTGGACCTGGGATGCAGGTTTGACAGAGCCTCAGCCAACATGGCAGGTGCCCTGGAGAGGGTATTACCCAAGAATGTCCTTGTCGAGCCGAAATGCCTGGGCCTTTATTCCTTCCTCTCAGTCATCAGATGCAGGCTGCCCTGAGAAGAGCATGGCTCCAGGCAAGGCAGCTCTCTGTAGCTGAGGCTCACCCTGCAGGGGCTGGCAGCTGGATGCTTTGTGCTGACTGTACTCCCTGCGTCTGAGCAGCAAGTCATGCTTGAAGGGGGACTTGGGGAGTTGGGGGATGCATCTCTATGTCCATCACAGTTGATCCATGGCATTCTTGAACAAAAAAAAAACTATTGTTTTTTCTCTATATATATGCTTTAGGGTACTTTCTTTTCCCTTGATACTATTGTCACTCTTGGGGTATCTGGATGTGGACTCCCAAAAGTGCCCTTCCTCTACATGGGTGCAACCGTGTACGAAAGTTTGGCTTGATGTGATAAGCTTGGATAGGATTTAACCTCCATCACTGCCCTGGCTGGGCGCCTTTGAGGAGAGCACAGCCTGTCCACCCAGGGGTGTGGCCCTCCTTGGTGTGCTTATCGCTCAGGAGGATGTGTCCTGATCATTTTGCTCAGCATTTGGAGATGAATTTTGTCCAGGAGCTTGCAATTTACTTTAGCTCTGGGAGTGCTTCTTCCTTACTTCTTGCTGGCTACAAGTTCTGTGGGGCATGGCGACGAGCAGGCTTCACTTGAAGACATGGGACAGAGTATGTACATGGGTGAGGTTCCTCTCTCGGTGCATCCTGTTTTATGTATCAATGTGATTCCATATGTTCTCTCTGTTTCAGAGCTTTGGTAAAATTTCATATCTGCTGGTGCTTCATCTGCCCCCTCTTTTCAGTGTTAATAAGGATTTGCTTTTCAACTTTTCTATTACAATCATTGGGATTTTAAAGGGACTTTGTATGGGATGTTGAGGGGATAAGTCCCTGCACTCAATCCTTTGTTTTAAACAGGATGCTTCTATGGTATTTTGAATTGCAGTTGACTGGAAATGGTGGTGGCCTGAGATTGTCTGTGCCTTAGTCTTTAGAGGTGGCATCCTAATTGGAAGGAGATGAGAGGAAATGTGTTTTGAAATTGTTTGCTTATCTCAAGTACACTGATTTTACTTAGAATATATGATTTGACATGAGGTTGTTGGAGAATATGGAGGGTCAAAGGTCAGTTACCCCAAGGCACCACTGTTGTTTAGAAGGTGTTTTGCTGATCAGCTATTGTTAGATGGATGCCAGCCATCTTAGAGATGGGGTTAGAGAAAAATGAAGAGACTTCAATAAATTCCTTTATTTTACTTAACTGTTTTCACAGATGCAACCCTGTACAGACACTAAAATCTGTTTTACGCAAAATTTTTCCAAGCATGGTGCTCTGGTAAAAATATATAAATTATCTCTAGCAATGTCCTCAAATTAGACCCGAAAATGGCGCTTTCTCACTTCCTTTCTCAAATACACCTGTTTGGACTTAATTGTGTCCTGCCAAATTCAAATGTTGGAGCCTTACCCCCATTGTGACTTATTTGGAAATGGGGCCTTTTAAGGGGTAGTTAAGTTGAAATGAGGTCATAGACATGGGGCCTTTGTACTCCCCTCACAGTTACCTAAGAAGGACATGACCTTACGGGACTAGTGTCCTTAGAAGAAAATAAAGACGTAGTGGTGGTGCCTGTGCACACAAAGAAATGGCCATGTGAAGACACAGTGACAGGGTGGCCACCTGCAAGTAAGGAGAGGGGCCTCGTAAGAAAACAGACTTGCCATTACCTTGATCTTGAACTTCTATCCTCCAGGACTGCAAGAAAATAAGTTGACATCACCCAGTCTGTGGTATTTTGTTATGGCAGCCCTGACTAACATAGCACCCTAAGTTTTTCTGGGAGAAATTTTTGTGACACCCTTCTTTACAGTCTATTCAACCAAATGTGATTTCCCAATATTTCTGATCTTTATGAAGGTCCAATGTTAAATAGTTTCAAAAAACATGTTTTAATTATTTTTATGCTGGTTGTGCCCTGAGCTTCACAGCAGACTCCCCACATAATGTTGTCTACTCACCACCTCCATCTTCTACTTCTCCAAAGAGATTTATTCTTGTGTTTCCAAAATGTTTCTTAACCTTTGTAGGTTTGCATCAGCTCAGTCGCCTATGTCCATCCTTAAATCATGACTCCTTAGTCCTAGGAATCAATGAATAAAGGGGAGTAAGACTAAAGAAAATCCACGTAAGTAATGGTTGGTTTTCAATCCAACTAAATAGAGCAGTGGTTCTCAACCTTCCTAATGCTGCAACCCCTTAATACAGTTCCTTATGTTGTGGTGACCCCCAACCATAAAATTATTTTCGTTGCTACTCTATAACTGTAATTTTGCTACTGTTATGAATCGTAATGTAATATCTTTTTATTTTCTGATGGTCTTAGGCGACCCCTGTGAAAGGGTCGTTTGACCCCCAAAGGGGTCGCAACCCACAGGTTGAGAACCGCTGAAATAGAGTTTGATTTTCTTCTTTGCCATTGGGACTCTTTTTAGAAAAGAGCAAATTGTCTAACATCATAACCTAGTTCTTCCACATCCTAATTCCAGCCCTTGAATTTAATGTTTGATTTTCTTGATTTGGCTTAATAATTTTTCACAGTGACTATTTTCTTGGATGTCAGATATGGAGTTGAATTCTAACAGCAAAGTGTTGGCCAACAAGTTCATCAATTAAGTTTTGTTTCTATGTTTTGCTTTTCTGTCTCTGGGTGTGGTGCTCAGGGTATAGACAGCTATAAAACATGGTCTCTCTTCCTGAAGATTGTTTCCTGTAGGCTGACCTGCATTCAATGATGTGGACATGTCTACTTTGGCTATTGGAAGGTCTGAGAGAGACCACAGGGATGGGAGATGTTAGCTCAGTAGAAACAGAAACAGGTTGAATTGTTTCAAAAGAGCTGAAATGTTTACTGAATTTTTGCTCCATTTTTTTCAAGAGACCAGGACCCATGCGACATTCAGCACTGCTTCCCAGCTGAGTGTGTTTTTTCATGCTCTGCTCCTCCTTTCTTGCTGTTTATGGTGTGGCCTGGACAATGCTCCTAGTCTCTTCTTTTACCTACGTCTGCTCTTAAGCCTGTGGTGGGCTGTAGTGACTGTCTCAGTGTCACCCCATACTAGATGTGACTTCAAAAGCAAGTTACACATCTTCTCTAAGTCTCTGAGTGAGGATAATTATGGTTTCTTTCCGGCACGCATAAAGCACTTAGCATAGTTTCAGACATGTGTAAATACTCATTAAGTATCAGGTACATCTGGAAAGAGCCTCCTCATCTTCAAAGAGCAATTGAAGGGCCATCCTCTCCAGGAGCGTTCCCAGCCCATGCTCAGCTATATTTGGTCTTTCTCCCTCTGTGCTCCTATAGCATTGGTACTTATCTCTGTGATTTCACATCTCCTATTACATGATTTGTTTAGCCTCCTACATTTGTCTCTAAAGCATGAGAATCCTATTTTATATTTTACTGTAATTGCAGCTGTATTTTACTGTAATTATATTAATAAAAGTGCCCGGCACCTAGTAGGCATTCAAAGACTGTTACAGATTAAATAATGAAGACAAATTACTCTTTGGGGATGAGATCTATAGGAAAGTCAGAGAGAGAGAAAGATGGAGTTAAATTAGACAGCATGGGTGAGGAAGACATTTAAGGATTTCATGGTATTCAATTAGTCGGCTGGCTGGGAATTGATGATTATAAAATATCTGATGTGATCTGACCCAGTGAAAATTGGGCAGGTGAACGACATTCTGTTTGAGGAGACTGGCTTGCTTGAGAATTGACAGAGGCCGTATATCCCATCAGCATTAGCATTATTTTGGTTCTGCTCACAAGTGGTTATTAATGCGTGATCCCAACTACTGCAGAACCTAATATCCTCCCAAATGCCATCCTCCACAAACAGCTAAAGTAGTTTTTTTAGACTAAATCCCTGAATTTCTAACAGTCTGCTGGGATGAATTTGCAATTATTTTTTCGGCCCAGAAGACATACTTTTAAGACACAATTTTGAAAAAAAAATTCAAAATACCATTATGAAATGTGTAGGAGAAATCTTTATTTTGGAGCTTATTCGCCTATGATCTGAATCTTTAAAATTGCTTGGTTTATGTGGGGTTTATGATATGTGCTAGGGATTTTTGTCCTTCATGGAGGAGACGGTTCAGCCAGCTACTCAAAGGGACTTTGCTTTAAATATCATTATTAGGAAACTGAACTGGTTCAGGAGATCCTGAGACTCAAAACAGTTGTTCTGCTGAAGTCGCCAGGGACAAAGCAAGGGAACTGAGCCTTGTCTAAGACTCTGGGAAGGTGTCAGTTTGAACGAGACTGGAGATAGTGAAACATTTGGAAACAGTGTTTAAATAAGGATTATTTTTAAAGAACTGTGGTGTGAATCACAGTAATTTCAATCATATCCGGTCTCATTGGTGAGCTGACAAATTTGCATACATTATTAGCATGATAGCTGGGTAGTTACAATTTTTTTCTTAAAAAATGGTGGCAGAAAGGTCCGGGCCCTAGCTTTTGTCTCTGTAAGGGTTAGCTAGCAGAGTTCACTTCCCTAGTGCTGACGGCCCCTTAAGCTTATCATTCCTTTAGATACAGCGTTTCACTGGACCCTCATGACTGTCCTTTGTGGACAGCGGTTCCCTTTTCAGAGATGTTGAAATTCAGACTCGAAGAAGCTAATAACTGGCTCATGATCACAAAATAATATGTGACTGCAATGGTCAGTTTTGGGTGTCCACCTGTCTAGGCTGTAGGCCCCCAGCTGTTCAGACAAATCTGGTGTCACTATAAAGGTGTTTCATGCATGTAATTCATGTCCACAATCAGTTGACTTTAAGAGAGATTACTCTGGATAAATTGGATGACCCGATTCAGCTAGTTGAATGTCATTAAGAGCAGAAATGAGGCTTCCCAGAAGAAATTCCACCTGTGGGCTGTTCCAGCTCATGCCTGAGGGTTCAGCCTACCCTTCCTATGGCCTAATTGGTGGACAGGACTTGCCAGTCCCCACAGTTTCATAAACCAATTTCTTGCAATAAATCTCTTAACATGTATTTCCTACTGGTTCTATTTCTCTCATTGAGTCCTGGCTGATACAGTGACTGACTGACTCCTTCTCAATTACAAAAGCAATGCCTCACATTTGTATTGAATTTTATAGATTAAAAGATGCCCTCACACATAGGATCTTTATTAAATCCTGAGGCTGTGAACAGGTAAGTCAACCAATCATCAGTCTTGTCATCACCACCAGTATCATCACCGTTGTCAGACATCACCATCACTGCCATCCTTGTTGCCATTTTACAGCTGAGAAAAAGAGTTATGCAGCTTTTAAGAGGTAGATCTGGGGCCAAGAACCAGTCCTTCTAACTCCAAATGTGTGCAGCATCAGTAGCGCCTGCACAACCTTCAAATACCTTATCCTCTGGTTTCTGGATGTCTTCCAGCCTCATTTCCTCACTGCAGCTTATCACCATACATATTTCTAGCCACCACATCCATGGCAACTTTGGACCTTGTCAGCATCCATAACCACATCATTTCTAAAATCTCTATTTTAAACCTCCATTAAAAATACCTCCAGGCAGGACTTCTGGTGGGTTCTTTTTTAAAGTTCTGATCATTTTGATATCCACATTTGAAAGCCAGCTGACCTGCCCAGTACCCCAAGCTGAGCTGACTGGTGAAGGACTGCCCTTGCTGAAGAAAACCTGTAAAGAGCAGAAGAGGAGATTGCTTACTCAATGCACAGTAGCTAACACAAGGAATCAAGGATCACAAAAAATCAGGTAAACGTAACACCACCAAAGGAAACTAACAAACCTCCAATAATTGATCCTCAAGAAATGGAGATCTATGAACTGTCTGACAAAGAATTCAGAATAATAGGAATTCAGAATGTAAATTGGTACAGCCATGATGGAAAAACAGTATGGAAGTTCCTCAAAAAATGAAAATGGAACTGCCATACCATGTAGCCATTCCACTTTGGGGTATACATCTGAAGGAAACAAAATCAGTATCTCAAAGAGATACGTAATTTCATGTTCACTGCTGCATTATTCACAATAGCCAAGACGTGGAAACAACCTAAGTGTCCAATGGGTAAATGCGTAAAGCATAAAGAAAATGTGTGGGATATATATAATTTGGCCATAAAAAAATAAAGGAAATCCTGCCATTTGCAACAACATGGATGAACCTTGAAAACATTGTGCTAAGTGAAATAAATCAGATATACGAATAGAAATACAAATACTGTATGATTTCACTTACATGTGGAATCTTAAAAAATACTGAATGCATGGAGATGGAATAGATTGTTGGTTGCCGGTGGAAAGGGTAGTGGGTGGGGAAAATCGGTGAAGGTGAGGGTCAAAAGGCTACAAACTTCCAGTTATAAGATAAATAAGTGTGGGGATGTAATGTGCAGAAAGGTGACTATAGTTGATGATACTATTTATATTGTATATTGGAAAGTTGCTAAGAGAGTAGATCTTAAAAGTTCTCAACACACACACACACACAAACTGAAATGTGAGTTGATTAATATGTTAACTAACCTTATTTTGGTAATCATTTCACAATACATACATGTATCAAGTCATTACATTATACATAACATATAAATGATGTCAATTCTATCTCAATAAAGGTGAGAAAAATAAAGATAAAAATAAAAAAATAAAAAATTTACTGTATATATAGTCTCTATTTTTGGCATGTAGTTAGCTCCATTAAAAATACAAATCAATAAGGAAGTGACAAACATCCCAATATAATGGGCAAAAGACTTGATCAAAAAAGATCTATAAATAGCTAATGAACATGTGAAAAACTGCTCAACATTATTAGTCATTTGAGAAATGCAAATTAAAACCACAGGAAGATACTAGCTCACACCCACTAGAATGGCTAGAATTAAAAAGACTTGCAAAACGAAGTGTTGTTGAAGCTGTGGAAACCCTGGAACCCATACGTTGCTGGTGGGAGAGTAAAACCGGTGTGAGAACTTTGGAGAAATTTTGGCAGCTCCTTGTAAAGGGAAACGTGTACATATCCTATGACCAAGTAATGCCACCCTTCACTGTTTACCTTAGAGAAGTAAAAACGTGTCCACAAAAATACTTGTGTGAGAATGTTCATAGCAACTTGATTCCTAGTAGCACAACTCTGGAAACAATACACATATTTCCTTGATGTATTTCTCAAGAGCATTTCCTACTGTGGAAGAAATGGAAGGAATTGCAGCACAGGGACGAGATGGACCTCTCAGGCTCCCAGGAAGAAATGCCAAAGTAAAGATGACCCACGTGCTTACGCTTCAGACCTGCACCCCAGATCAGCTGTGGACTGGACTCCAAACCTCCAATCTAGGTGTCCTGGTCTTTTCCCTCAGAGGTCAGGGACATGGGGCCCTGCTTTTCCTGCTTCCGTTGCTCCGTGTCCCTGGCACACTGGAGTGAAAGCCGACTGTGTGTCTAACAAATCTGCATCCTGTGATGTCACAGCGGTAACGTGAAACCTGCGTGGTGGAATAATTTACACCACAAAAGCTGGCTAATGCCACATTAGGGCCTCCCAGCTTCCACTCAGTGTCTCCCTGGAAAGGCAGCTGTTACACCTTGGCCAGCACATCGCTGTCTGAACCTACTGCTCCCTACCTGGTGATTCTGCTTTTACAAAATGAGTCATTCCTCCTGTCTGACCACTATCTAGTACACATTGTTCTATCCCCAGACATGGACTCTACATTGTCACTGTTCCCTGGTTCATCTTCGCAGTCAGCGGGTGATGGCAGTTTTCTTCTTTGCCAAAACCTAAAAGAAGGACCTCACTTCCCCACTTGGTGAGTGAGTGTGTTTTATGGGACGATTATCCTTGTTCATAGTTTTCTAAACATTCAGGCTAAACAAGTAGGAGCCCCCCATGAGAAAACATCACACAAAATATAGGTGATTTAGGATAGATGCATCTGATAGGAGGGTCGAGCAAGGGTCAGCTGGTAAATGTTTGAGACCTTAAAGGTCAAGAGGCAGCATGGAGGCTGTCATGGAGGTGCTTATGTAACCATTTCAAATGTAACATAGGAAAAACTCAATGTAAAATCCTAGCTTGTTAGCCGTTAAGAAACCGGTTGACTTGTTCTGTGGCTGTAGTTCTCTGGCCTTTGCTATAGAGGACTGATGGGGAGGGGTGGGGTGAGGAGACAGGTGAGGTGGTCAGGCTAGAGCCTGGCAGGGGAGGGTGATGAGGGCGAAGGCTAAGATGGGGCAGTGGGGAGAAAGGGAGGAAGAGGTCAGAGGGAACGTAAATATCTGATGGGATGTACATAGAAATGAAGTCAATGGATCGAGAGGGATGGTTGCAACTGGTAACGCTGTTTTTGGGATTAACCAACATAGAAGGATATTAAAAGCTCTGAGAAATCCTGCAGGAAGTAAAATCAGTCCAGTATTTCTCAGTTATTTACCCATTGAGCCCTTTATTCATGGACTACCTACTAATGCCCCCAAAGAAGTAGTGTATCATGAACTGGGGCTTAGGGTTCACAGACTTGATCTGTAAGTGCATTGCAAAAGGCAATGTCCCATCAGGAAAACAGGAAGAATGCCAGTTATTAATTTTTTTTATTTTTAAAGATTTTTTTTTATTGGGGAATTGGTGAAGGGGAACAGCGTTGGGGAATCGGGGGAGGGGAACAGATAAGTTGCTGTCCTTCCATTCTTCAGTCCAGTTGTGGTGGACGTCGCTTCACTGGCCCATGTTGGTATTATGATCATTGCGCTCTTCCCAGGGGAGACAGATTGGTTGCCGACCATTAGATTGCTGCTCAGGGCGGCTCACAGCAGCTCTCCCCAGCTGCTGGCTGCTCACGCTGGCTGCTGGCTGCTACTCACGGTAGCTCACGGCAGCCCACTGCAGCCCCACTGCAGCCTACACCATTGCAGGTGACTCATGGCAGCCCAGCTCCAGGTCAAGCTGGTGCTCACCATCTTAGCTGTAGAGGGCAGTGTCACTGGCCCATGTGGGATCCAAACCAGTGGCCCTGCTGCTCAGAGCTCGCGCTCCCAAGCCAACTCTTAACCAACAAGCCACTTGGCTGGCCCAGAATACCAGTTATTTTAACAGATAATTTAATATAGGGAATTGACTTGCTATACAGGCATTTGGAGGAGTGTAACTGCAGAAAGATGTAGTGACCGCAGGAGACATCTTCCACCCTTAGGGCAGGGGGAGCAAAGGGAAGAGGTTGGGGTTCCTAGAACCTAGAAGCTTGAATGAAGGCCACCACAGAGCTAAAAACCAGACTATGAAGCAGGAAGTGAGGCCTGGCTGGTGCTGGTTTCCCTAAAGGGAACCCAGTGAGCTTTGTTCTGGGAATATGGATAAAAAAAAGGACCTAGAACAAACTGCTGCTGTTAGGCTAGAGAACCATTGCTGAAGTGACATTAACCAGAATAGGAAGCAAAGAGCAAATCCCGTCTCCTTCCTCGAGACTTGCAGTCTCCCTTTGACACGTTTTATTGGCAGATCCTAACAGAAAGCCAGATGGCAAAAGAGAAACTTTGTCTGTGGAGTCGAGCCTCAGAGTCATAAAACAGAGAACAGAAAAGTGGGTGGTGCTGAGAGATGATAGTTTAATAACCAGCCCAGATCCCAACCTGCATGTAGGGTCAATTTCCAAGCAGCCTGAGTCTGGGTGACTCAAGTGGCCTTCCCCTCCATCCAAGGGATGGAGCAGTCACAGGCCTCTTACTCACTGAGGCTTTCCCTTGTTCTTAGAAAGCAGGAGCTGTTTATGTGAATAGAGAAAGTCATGGTTTTGATTACATTGCTCTTATAATTCAAGGTTAAAATAAAAAGAAGAGAGATTTTTGGCAAAGAGCAAAACTCTTTGGCAACTTGTTCTACAGAGTTTTTCAGTGTCCCTAAGCCCAGCTGTTCCCAATCCTGTGCTTATGGGCTTGAACTTTTCATTTTAAGTGCCAGAGATTAAGAGGTGCTGCTGGGTGGGTGCCTCGTGGACAGCTTGGGGATGACGGGGCGGAAACAAGATGCACAAGGAAGGAAAGGGAAGAGGCACCGTTCTCCCAGAGATGCCTTCTTCTGAGAGGTGCAGGGGGAGGCACCTTTCTGGGGGAGATGGGGCATCCTGGAGTCTTCCCTTTAGATGTCCCAGTGATCACTGGGGAATGATTTCTTACAGATGAAACTGCTCCAGTGTGGAAGTCCAACTTAGGGCAGTGGGCATAGCTTAAGGGAAGAAGACCGCTGGCTTTGCACACAACTCCATCCCTTGCTACCTGAGTGGTCCTGAGACAGTCAATTCACTTTGTTACTCAGGGATTGATAATAATTGTACCTGTCCTATTCCTTTTATTTGGCTCATTCTGAGGGTCAAAAGAGATGGTGGCTAAATATAAAGAAACATAGTGCAAAAAGTTGAACAACATGAAAACAGAAGGAATCCATAGTGATTAGATTTGGGCTATTTCAGTTCACTTGGTTCTTGATTGTAAGAGATACATATATTGTATAAGATCTATCTATATCTATATCTATATCTATATCTATATCTATATCTATATCTATATCTAGTCGAAAGTATTTATATCCACATTTCTGACCTCATGTCTTATCCTCTTCCCTTCACACACACCACTCTATAGACACTGTACTCCTTCCTTTTCCTAAAACATACCAAACACCTCTTACCTCAGGGCCTTTGCACTTGCAGCTCCCTCTCCCCAGGATGTTCTTTCTCCAGATACATGCAAGCTTGACTTTCATACTTCCTTCCGATCTCTGCTCATATGTCACCACCATCTCAGTGAGTTCTTTCTTGAGTATTTTATATAGGATAACAACTACCTCTCACCTGGAAACTTTGTATCTCTGTAACTCTGAATTGTTTTTCTCCCTAATCATACATACTTACTTTTTTTGTTTGTTTATTATCTGTCTGCCCCTAAATGCCAGCTAGTATATATTTTTTTATGAAAGTAGTGACTTTGTTTTGCTTATTACTCTATCCAGAAAAGAGCTTTAACAAATAGTAGGTGCTCAATAAATATTATTCCATGAATAATACAAGGAAGAAAAAGTAGTGCTAACATATGCAAACGAGTTGTTTAACAGCAATGGGGAAAGAGTAGTTATTTTGGATAGGGTATATGGCTTATGAATCCTTGAATCAAAAGGTATCACTTTGTAAAAATAAAGATCACTTATATGGAAAAGCTACATGGCTGACTTTCAAGATAGATACGAGATGTGATCAAAAGATACAGTGAATGTTTAAATAAAAAAATGTATTACAGTGAAAGACACATTGCCACTAATCCCCCTCAAAATACTCCCCCTCGCTATGAACACACTTATCCCATCTTTCTTGCCACTTTCTGAAGCAATTCTGGAAGTCCTCTTTTGTGAGTGTCTTTGCTTCATCCTCCATCATGACAACGCTTCATGTCACACATCGCTACTGGTACAGCAATTTCTGTCAAATAAAAACATTATGGTGTGTCCTTACCCAATTTATTCACCAGATCTGGTACCATGTGACTTCTGGCTCTTCCCCAAAATCAAAATTACCATGAAAGGAAAATGTTTTGAATCGATTCAGGACATCGAGGCAGCCATGATAATGCAACTAAAGACACTCGTGAAAGAGGACTTCCAGAACTGCTTCAGAAAGTGGCAAGAATGATGGGATAAGTATGTTCCAAGTGAGGGGAAGTATTCTGAAAGGGATTAGTGGCAATGTGTCTTTTACTGTAATAGATTTTTAAAAATTTAATCATTCACCGTAGCTTTTGATCACACTTTGTATAACTAACATTTCAGGAATAAAGGTGCTGGTTAGATGTAATGAATAACCATATGATGCCTGAAAATTTTCCATTACCCTTTGCTCTTTTTTTTTTTTTTTTCATCTGGGACCATCTGGAAACAAATGAGCTTGACCTCATTTACAAAACTACTTATGAAGCTTGTTTCTGTTAACCAGGAACTAAATCTTCACTAGTGGGCTGTCTCTGCTTGACTTTGTGCTCCAATCTTTACAATCCTGACTACTAATTTGACTCCAGAGAACACTGAGCATTTTCCTTATTCCAAAAGCCATCATTCACTGGAGACAGAGAGCAGGCAAGAACTCTAATATCCACTGGAATGGCTCAGTGCAACCCAAACTGCCAAAGAAAACAGGTGTTCAATGATTACTGGAACAAGTTTGAGGCAGAGAAGCCCAGCTGTGCATGGACCATTGTGCTCACTTGCCTTGTAGTGCTTGTGATGTCAGACAGGTAAATGAGGACTCTCGGGCAGCCAAAGAAGACCCTTTGGGGCAGCATTTCATTCCTACATTCATTCAGCCAACAGTAATTTACTGAGCATCTGTCTTATGCAAGGCTTAGAGCATGACCCAGTTTTGATCCAACTAGAGTGTCTTGCCAGTAAATTTGTGGGGTCCCCCTGAGGGTTTCAGGAAATCTTCTCTTGTAGATTGTTTTAATCAGAGTATTATTTGCAGGGAGGAGAAATTCTTTCAAACAAGCTTCTTGAAAACAGAGGAGAACAGGGGGGAAATTTTCCGTAATCCAAAGGCAGGAGGTGGCAACACAGCAGCTGACTACATATTTTTCCACAAGGTGCCACTACTCTGGGCACTACTTCAGCCTTCTCTTTTTCCTTGGACCTGGTTCTTCCAGTGCTCAGTGCCTCTGGCCAGAAAAGGCCATTTCAGACCTGGCTAGGTAGAACTGCCCACGGACACTCAAAGGAGACTATCCCACAGCCCCTGGGTTCCATTCCAAACTCCTGGAAGAGAGTTCCTGATTGGCTCAGCTAATATCTGGGGTCTCCTTCCATCCAATCAGATATAACCAGGGGGCAGGGTTTTGTGGCCCATTCTCCACTCACACTGGGCTGCGGGAGATGACTCTCTCAGAAGATAGAATGAGGGTCAAGGGAGGGCATGACTGGCACCTCTAGAGTAGACTCAAAGGGCTGGTCAGAGTTAGGGACCAGTGCTTTTAAATGAGACCTAAAGTGAGCAGAGCTGTCATTGATAGGAGCTATTAGTTAGATCTAGGGGAAGGGCAATTCAGATACCAAGAAGGAAGCCTGAATATGATGGGAAGAACTGGCCATTGCCATCCAGGGCCTTGAAAGGAGGCACATGCCTACTCACACTTCAAGGCATTCAATCCTGCACCAGTCAGTGACGTCCTCGAGGGACTTTGTATTATATTTCAATATCCAGCACAGTGCTTGGGACATGTTGGTGTTTGAAACATAGTTGCTGATCAAATGAATGAATGAGTAAATAAATGATACTTGAAGGCGTTATCACTTAATTTGTGAAGGTTTTCTAATTCTTCCTCCAATAAAGTCAAAATTCCCTCTTTTGCCCTCCCAACGTGCTGATCACATTTTACTGTTATTGTTCGATGACAAATGAGCCCCCATTACACTAAGTGAACTCTCTCAAGTAGAAAGGAGGTTGTATTGAGTAAGCATAAACAAGTGGGTTTTATCAAACAAAAATAAACCACACCAAGCTAAAAAGCCTCTGCACAGCAAAGGGAACAATGAACAAAATGAAAAGGCGGCCTACCGAATAGGAGAAAATGTTTGCAAACCACCTTAGACTGGTTGCATCCATGTACTTGATTGGCATCAAGTCATGTATGACCATGCCCATTTCGCCACATTCTCACCAACAGATGGAATTAGGACTTAAGACGTCAGTGTGCTCCAGGACCCCACTTACTCAGAAGAGCTCAGAGCCCCACCCTGGAGCAACGTTGTAAGACGTCCCTGGCTGTAGGTAAGACGACTGTGGCAGGGCAGAGAGGAAAACAATACAGTGCGTGTTCTCAAGTAGCTAAGAGTCTGTAGGGCTGGGAACATTTGATAAACACCTCATTTTACAGCAAAGGCAGAATAAAACCATCCAGAGCAGAAAGCCAGCAGGAAGACAGGCACAGGTGCTCGTCTGTAGGAGGCTTTGGACATGGGCCGTTTCTCAAGGTGCCGTTGCAAGAAAGACAAACAGGCCCTTACAGGTGCTGAGCCTGGTGTGATGTTGACAGCAAGAGGCAGGTGCCCGATTAGGGGGCATTTTTGGAAGTTCATCAGGTGTCCAGAGTGACAGGTAAGGACCAGGATAACTGGGAGGCCACTTGACTCTGCAGGGCCTTGGACTGTAGGTTTCCTGAAGCTGCTTAGAAACGAGGGGCAGCTTGGGTACCTGGGCCGGATAAGGCGAAGCCCAGGGCCTGGGCCGCCTCCCCAGTGACTCAGAGGGTAGGAGCAGGACACATGAGGCTATGGCTTCAAGTGGAGGCGGGGTTGCGGCAGAATTTTTTAGGAGGTGGTCATATTTACAGGCTTAGGGGTAGGAATCATTCCAGTGAGAATATACAGGAAATAAAGAGAGTAAAGAGATAACCATGAGTCCTGGAGAAGAGGAAAGTCAGCTTTGTGTTTTATCTTCTCTACCTTCTCCAAATCCATCCCATCTCTTCTCTACTCACTCACTCCAGCCTCCAGATACTTCTTATGTAGCATGATTGAATGATCTCTAAATTCCTTGTCTTCTTATGGACCAAGCTTTTGGGGTTTCAGCTTCCCCAAGTGATGCAGCAATCAAAGTATTTTCCTAAACAAAAATCATTCTCTTGGGCTGGCCAAGTGGCACGTTGGTTAAGAGCTGGCTTGGGACACCA